>NC_136591.1:21524124-21991624 GCF_910589615.1 Taurulus bubalis | reverse complement strand
TAACGGGTTTGGATGTACTGCAGAGGAGCCGTATGCGTCTTTAGGTCGAAGTTGTTCATGGTCCAACTATTTCTTCGTCCCTCTGCACACCTCCTCCATCCCTCTCTCCTGCCTGCCTGCCTCTCTCCCTAAATCTGTTCCGCTCCAGCGGACTCTCTTCTTTAATCCGATCTGATGAGGACCCCGGTTGTCCCCTTCTCACTGCCGCGTGGAGATATGTATGCTAATGTGGCCCGACTGCAAAAAAATAAAAATAAAATGGAAATTGGACCCTTGCAGCAGCCTGAGACAATGCAGCCGTAAAAAAGAGAGAGGCGGCGTCGGTTCCACAACAAACAGGACGATAAGATCTTGTCAAATTTGATCAGCTATGAATTATGCATCGCTGGCCACTGAGTTAAGGCGCTGTGCTTTATTGATGAATCCCCTTCATCTCTTCATCTGTTTTAGCGATTGCACATCGCCGTCGGGACCTCTGTCTCTATGCACATTTATGTACGCGTGCGTGTACAGTAAGTGTGTTTAGATGAGGTGTATAAAGACACAGAGACAACAACTTATTCTTTGCTTTTCTGATCTTAAGAAGAAGAAAAAACACACACAAAAAAACTCACATTGTGAATTCAGATCCAGGACGAACGAAGGCAACTTGTAAACAGCTCTACCAGGTCAACCTTAGATGTAAGCCGAAAGAAGCCCTTATCACAGATACCCCTCCACATCTGGCCGAGTGGTTGGGGAAAGAGCTTCTAACAGGATTATGTCTGCCGTGTTCACCTTTACCAAGCAGACAGAGGGGCACGATCGATATGTGACTAATGTGATTGGGGAGAGCTATCACCCTTCGTCTCCTGCTTTCAATGAAACCCCATCAACTACTCGGCCGCGGCGCTCCGGCACGTGGCCATAATGTCTCCCCCTCCTCTCTAAGAGCCCTTACAGTTAGCCAACTCTGAGAGCTTAATATCTCCCTGAAATGGGATACGCCTGATACCATCCGATGTTTCTCAATTTTGATAATTTGAATCCACAGTGGAGCGGATAGCCGAATCAGCCGCACTGCTAACAGATCAAGGTTCTTGTTGGTAACAATTGAGCGTGCCATCCGAGTGCAATTTCATTTACCCACAGCCCGGGACTGCAGGTAGCATGAGCCGAGCATATCTCATTAAAATAGAGCAGAATGGCTCTGCCTGTGTCTATTGTGCTGAGTAATTCCTTGGTGATGTATTCCTCCCCCATCCTGCTAATGTAACAGCATCTTAGATCCCGAACCCCCTCTTTTTGCTTCTTCATTCTCTCCATCTCCGGGAAAAGGGAGTGTGATCTCCCCCAAGTTAATGAAATTGTCACGGCACCTTATGAAATCGCCACCGTGTAAGCAATAACATCTGGCAAATAGATGGCGCATATAATGTCAGCCAAGCCTCACTACACACAACCCTGTTAATGAGTGGAGAGACAGATCGAGAGACGGGGACGCAGACAGACGGGAGCAGATCGATGACCAACGGACTGGAGGACGTCAAAGTGCCATCAAAAAGGTGGAAAACACAACCTTCAATCTGGAACAACAGATTAAAGATAAAAAAAATAAAAAAATGAAGTGTCGTCAAGGTTGGTGTCACGAGGCCTTGCAATGACTAGATTTTAAAGAGTGATGGAGTCGGTAGCTCAGGAGGCGTAGCAGGTCATCCACTCATTGGAAGATCGGAAGTTTGAATTAGTGTAAAAGACGCTGTGTAAATGTGATTTGTCATATTTATCTGCGTGTGTCAACTCTAGAAATTTCCGGCTTCCTAAAATTAATATCCCGTGTGATTCCCTGGCAACTATGAAATACCAACCGATTTTTTCACCACTGCACCGATAAAAGCTTTGAAATCAGGAAGTCTTTTTGACTTATCATGCCGGTGGGAACCTTTGTGATCTCCAACGCCTCCTCAGTCATTAACGGTTCTTTCCGTTCTAGGTTTGTCTCCCTCCCCCAACGCTCTACGCACAAATTAGTGTTATTAAATTGCCACAAAAAAAAGAAGTAAAAATGACAATAAAAAGCTTCAAAGATGAATTTGCCAGATAGCATTATTGTTATTATGATTTATTTTCTTTATTTATAGATATTATATTGAAATCATTATACATGAATTCTTTTGTGCAAATCTGACATTGTGACCGCCCTGTTTGTGTCCATATTTGTTTTGGTATTATTTTTTAAGCTAAAGTTAGGATTGCTCATTATTTGACAGAGTTGTCTCTGTTGCCTCAAAATCCAGCAATGTCAAAACCACAGATGCACCAATGCTGAGATCGGATATTAACTGGATTGTGTGACCAAGTTGCTCGTTTTAACCACCGGTTAAAGTTTCCCAAAATTGTAAAACAAATACATGAACTGCACATCTTTAATTGTACTAAACAAACAAATCTACTGATCATGGGAATTGTACAAAAAATATTTGAGTCCATTTTTCAATTTTCTTTCTTTCTGTTCCTAAATACTGGTGTGCCTCAGCTCATGAGAGTGCGCATGTAGTGAAGAGGCTTATGCCCGAAGGTTACGGGTGAGGGGAATTGCTGAAGATTCTGGAATGCACCGTATAATTGATACAAATCTGCTGTGTGTGCGCGTGTTCCCCGTTACTGCATCACGCTGCCCTGGCAGGTCTCTGACAGCTCGTGGCTGGCTGCCCTCCCAACCTGCCCTTCCAACGGGACGCCAGCTGGCCCGCCGCTGCTGCTGCCACCGCCGCCGCCATCGCTCCATCGTCATCACTAGGGAGGCTGACTGAGTGAAGACAGGGTGTGGAAGGAGAGCGAGAGAAGATGGGAGCTGCCAGCTTGCGCCATCCTCACCCGCTCACCGAGATGGTAAATCTGTCATCGGCCTTGTGTCTCCCGTCGCTGGCTTTGCAGATTTGTATTTAGACGGTGAGTGTGATTCATCGCCAACTGTTCTCAAACTCGGCGTCCTAAAAGCATAGCCAGCGCCACACTGTTTCGAGAATCATTCAGCGAAAACCTTGAAGGAGCACAAGATATCCACGTGTCAACGCGGTCAGCTTCCTATAGCGAGAGTCATGCTGCTCCTGCTCTTTAATGAAGGCCCCGTCTGAGCGGCCTTTAATCAGTCCGCGAGGAGGAGGTGGGAAACCGTTGCGATTATCTATTTATTAAAGCAGCCCTCCTCGCGATTCCCCATGTTCTTTGTCACCTGCGTGTCCCATTAGAAGTGTTCGGTCAGCAGTGCTGAGGGCAGCACATCGAACCGGCAATCGCAGGGTAATTAGGCCCTCCTTTCACATATCACAGTTCTGCTTGGCTGGGCTCTCCTGGACCCCTCTGACACACACACACACACACCCCCCTCTCTCACACACACACACACACACACACACACACATACATATATACACACACACATACATATGAATACACTCACTCAAGAGACGAATACACTCACAAACAAGCTCATGTGTCTGCGCACACTTGAACACATACAGTATAATGTGTATATACTATACATATGTATATATATGGAGAAAGATGGCTGGGATTACATGGTACACACATCCACCAAAGGGCATGGTGCGCTGCTATTTCCGACTGTGTTATCACAGGTGGGGTGATGGTACACGCCGTCCTATTAGTGATCCTCATGTCAAGTGATTTAAGAATCAAAGTAATCTGTTTGTTTTTTAACAGTCACACTTGATTATGGCACAGTCTGTCAAGACTGCCAAATCCTATACGGTTGCAACTTCTGCTTTTATATCCCGTTTACGTAGCCACGAGTGTCTGCTCTCATTTTACATCTATTAGCAACATATAAGTCTCCGGTGTTGGATGCCTGCCCGGCAATTAAATGACAGCTGGGAAATATGATGAATGATGATAGGAAATAAGTACATACTTATGGAGAAAAGACAGTTTCGGTGAACGTACTCTAAACATCCATGTTACGTGGTGCATCTGCATTCACGCGACAACGTGCATCCAAATCAACTGAACACAACGCCACCTCAGATGCAATTTGCATTAGCGTCTCAGAAAAAGATGAAATCTAATTTTGTGACGAGCTCTGCGTGATGATTTGTGGGTTTTTAGATCTCACGAAATCTGCAGGGAAGGGATAATTTACCCGCTCAGCCTCAATCATCATGAAAACAATGTCTCAGTTGCTTGGACACAGCAACGAGACACAGCAACGAGAGACACGAGAGTACAGCAAGTATAAGCTGAAGGAAACAGGACTCCCTTTTTCATTGAGCTACGAAGACCAGGAGCCGATCACATCCCAGGTGCTGCTTTATGTGAATAATATATATATATATATATGTATACTATATATATGTAAATATTATGTAATATATATATATATATATATTTATATATATTATATAAATATGTATATATTATTACATTCATATATAATATATACATCAATATGTATATTGTATATATATATATATATATATATATATCATGTATATATAAATATATTTCTTCCTCCTTTTGGAAGTTGCCCAAACTCCATTCCATAACACGGAGTTGACCGACTGCATCATTGAGCTGCCGAGCGTTGTGATATTCCTGATGACAGCTTGCTCATTGAACAAAGGTTTTTTCCTCAACCATTGACTTCACACGCCAAAGTCCACTGACAGCAAAGCTTTTCATATAACAAAAAAAAAGAAATAAAAAAGAATCTGGTTGAATACATATCCATCACCTGCCACGAAGTAAGCAGAAGCTCACTTCTAACATCTCATGACACATCGCAACGAGATCACTCCCCCCCAGGCTCTGTCGTCCTGGATTTATTTTGGCTGCTGCTGTCACGCCAACCCCGCAGCGATGTTTGATGATGTGAAGTCCAGACAAGCTAAGCACGTTAGTTCATATTAGGCCCTATTGATTGACCATCCAATATCTCTTTCTTCAGATTGACATGAGAGAAAAATAGCAGTTTAGTGGGTTATTTTTATTTTTTCTTACATACCTTTACTTTTTCCTGTGTCATTTTAAAGAACAGAAGCTCCCATTGATATATTTAATGTTAACAATGGAGGAAAATACTATGTGTAATGTGAAAGGGGTCACTTGCAGTGACGATCTCACATAGTAGTGTCACTTCATTTTAGCGTCTTTCACTTCCTTTTTTTTTTTAACGACTTGCAACTTTAAGGTTGTGATTCACTCTCACCGCTCTAATCAGCATCCTTTGATAAACCCAACAAATGCTGCCTTCCCATCAAGACAGACTTGACAAGACATAGCTGAGCATTTAGGAGCTAAAGAGACAGATCATTTTCTTCAGGAGTTGGTGAAGACCAAAGCAGAGTCAAAAGGACAGAGAATACTGGACAAAATTGTCGCCATAGAAAATATGATATTACGTAAGTGTTGTGTTGACAGCTTGTTGTGCGCTCCCCCCCAAGCAGCTAAGGAAAAACCTTAAGTGTTTCTTAACTATTAGCTATCCCGCAGAGCTAGAGCTACCAATTTTGAACTAACTGTGTCTAAAATGAGCATTACATGATGAAGTAACCAGTGGCCCTGACTTCAAACCTTTGTGGCGTAAATACATGTTCACAATGTCTATCTGTGTTTTTTTTTCTTTAATTTTCCTCCCACAGTTCTGTCACATTATGGTGAGGTGAAGTGGGAACTCTAACATTGACTGTAGCTGTGAACGTGGTTGTCTTTCTATTTGTGACTGACGACCTGTTCAGGCTGGACTCTGCCTTTTGTCAAATACATACTGGGATGGGCAGCTGCCCTGGAAAGATACACATTAGTCTGGAGTACAGTACATACTGGATAAAAGCAAAATAGTTGTATTTGCACACAGAAAGCGAGTATATGCTGGTTTATATTTGTATTGATGCTGCATGTTATGGATGTATTTTTTATTTTAAAGAGATAAATGGTTTAATCAGTGCAACCAGCTGCTTTAATTATTTAAAAACAGGCAAATCAGCCTCTAAAACCTCAGTGTTTGCTCATATTTTCATAATTGTCTTTTGGTGGTGGTACTTTTGGTGCCAGAGTGAATGCGTGCCAGGCATAAACAGCTATGCGCAGTCAGGTTTTTTTTTTCTTTTTTTTTTCGTTTTAAGCCAATAGCAAAAGACAATTTAAAGGACAACCGGGTGAGCAGATGGCAGAGCCATTATTATCCTACACCTGAGCCACAGTGCCAAATAGAAAAGCCAATGGTTACACAGCGGCTGCTCCGAGCTTTATTTGACCACTCGATTACTTTTTAAAGTGGGCAATGAGAATGTGAAATGTTGGGTGGAAATAAGAGACACGACATGATGTGTCGCCGCCGGCGGAACATTGTTCATCGGCCACGGATGAAAACATAAACATGACGGGGTTCTGGGTAAAAGCTCTTTTGCGATGGAGGAGCCATGTTTACGTTGCACGTTTAGACGATGAAATGCAAATAATTCAACTTCTTTTAGATTTTTTAAATAGATATATTCTTGTCGTTCCGAGTCACGTATACTGTATATCGACAGCATGTCGGTTGCCTTTGCCGTCTCTGTGTGCTGACGTAGGAAAAGTGATTAGAATTCAGCTTCCATAGAGGTGAATATCCAGCGCTGTAAATCCAATCTGCTGGCTTATGAAGGAGAGGCAACAACACTTTTTTGAGAGCAATATGCAATATTCATTGTTCATAAATAATTAATTTGTTTGCTCGCAACTCAGCCTAAAGTGATTGTGGCCCTTTTTCATTTGGGTGGTATATCTATGGCAAATGCGGTCCTACTGAATGGAGTGGCATTTGTATTGCATTCACACACACACCACTTTACCCATACTTCATTGCTTTCCGCCATTGCTCCTGGTCCTATACTGTGTTTTCAGAAAGAGCTCCGAATCACAAAGAGGCTGTCATGCCGAATCGGGCACAGGATCCGCCACAGATAAAGGAAATAATCACCCCGCGATGGTTTTCGTTCACACAATTATCTGCATCTGTTTGTACACCCGGGTACAAACAGGGATTTCTAATAACCTCTCAGTGGAGGCGGGGCTAGTGCAGGGTCCGAGGCCTGCCGGGATACAAAACAATTCTTATAGTTTTCTTTTCAGTGAGGCTTTCCACCCTGTCACTCTTTACCTGCAATTTTAAGTGGAGTTGCTAATGCAATTTACTGTCCGTCAAGTGCAGTGTAATGATTTTACCCAGAATGAGATCGGTTCGGAAGATTTATTTTCCCGCCCCGGTGCAGCCGAGGACACGAAGGCTAACATGGGCCTCGCTTTTTACCTTCTTTACCGAGCGATAATTACAATCTCAGACAGCGAGCCAAGTAGCGCCGCATACTAAACCGGGAATCACATTTTCTATGCAGTTGAAGGGGTTTAAATCGGGAAAACTGATTGTACTTGCTTGGATCATACTATTTGTGATTTGCAGAGCACTGGGAATACACAGCGTTATGAGAAAAACTAATCGTCTCAAAAAATGCTTTTCTCTTTCATGGTATTTTTTTTATTTTTATTTTTTCTCACGATAAAAGATTTAAAATACTGTATCTTTCTGTGTATCTCTCCTCACATTGTGCTTGACGCTGGGTGTAAACCCATTGAGTCACATTTTTGTTTCTTCACTACTTATATACACATTACATTGATGCAATGTATTCATTGTAATCACTGCATTGCATACTTCTTTATATGTATGGAATGTTTTACATGCAGCGAGAAAAGAAAAAAAACGTTTACCGTTGAATCATTTTTTGGATGTGTATGAATTAATAAATACAGCGTAAGGATTTGTTCATGTACATAAGCATTCATCATGTAAACAAGCATGCTATTCTTTATTATCAATCCTGATTTGTTACAGATGCTTCTAGTTATTAATACAAACATTGTTACACTTTAAAATGCCCTTATTTGACACCACTACAGTAGTTCTTTTTTATTTTTATAAATGATAAATAGGAAGGTTTTGATAATGTTCTCAAAATATATTTTCATAATGATGAAGAAATGCATATTATCAAGACTAGAGAGCCTGAGTTTATTTGAGCAATTCTCTGCCATTTGGAAAGAAAATGTGCCATACGTTTTGCCACAAATCCTCTACAAATAATCCTCAGATCATCTTCAGATGATATTATTATTTGATATATTGTGTTCTTCTCCGGTGAAACATGCTCTCGTCTGTGTATGATGTCAAGTGTAAGGCCATCTAACTGGGAGGCTCATACGGCTTTATTAGCACGCCACGTTAACTCTTACCTGTGTCAGTCGGGAGCTCCGCTGGTCGATAGGCCAGTAGTTAGTTCTCCCATGTTGAAGTGGACAGCTGCAGTAAAGTGGGGGAGACATAAAAGGTTTCCTCACTCACAGTATAGACAGATGGATAAATTGATTTGTGGAGGATAGTCAGATGGCATTGTTGAAGGCTGTTTATAAAATGGCCCCCTTTTGAGAAATACAAATTAAAAAGAGTGGAACTTTTTATATTTATGAATGTGTTTAGGGTGTAGTTCGACAATTCTCCTGCGGCGGTGACACGTTTTTACAAAGCTTTAAACGTGCAGGTAACTTCAGACCCCTTCAATGAATACACTGACAACTCAACCTCTGTGGAGGCCCGCCCCGGCATCTCACCAGGGAGCGCCACAAAGGGCAGCGGTCTCTGGATTCCGAATGTACGTTGATGCCTGCGGCCACGAGCCGCTGCACCTCATTGTGAAATACCTCTTTCCACCCCAGTTATGTGTGTAAATACTGCCGACGGGCGTCCCGCTGCCGAGAATACTGAGTGTCGGAGTGCTGCTACCCAGGGAAAACGGGGGGCAGGGGGGGTCTGAGGGAGCATTTGTAGAAGAGAAACCCGTCATGGCCGTCAGAACTGCCTTTTGTGTTTATAGTCAGGCTGAGGCCTGCCTCTCAGCATGAGATCCTACACTAGTCTATGTTAGAAGTGCGCGGATGCTTTCCCCAACAGGAGACTAAAAACACTAAATCTAAATTGGCGTCCGCCTTTTCATGTGGAAGAGCATGCAAAAGCATTAAGAACAGATGGGATCTAATTTAGCATTAACATAAAAGAAAGTTTTTTTGTTTCCTTCTTAGAGAAGCAACAGAGCAAGTGTGCATTAACTCATCAGTGCTTTATGGAGCCCAAAAGATTTTTATTGGAATGAGGATTGCACTGGAAGAGTCACGCGTGGTGTTCTTGTTGAATGCACTTTTACCCGCCACCTCCTTCCCCTCCAGCTGGACTCGGATGAGCCACATGCAACGTATTATCGCGGTGTAAACCAATCATGACACGAAGAAACTAAATCATTTGCCCACGTTAAAAAAAATCTGTCCCTTCTAAAATTGGCCTGCATGCTGGCTCGAAAAGGTGACCTATATTCTGAGTGAAAAACACTTGTCAGCAGCGGCGGCGGCTCGGTTGTGTCCTGCTGTGAGTGTGTACACTGTATTGATAAAATGCATGAAGTCAGGTATGTGCAATCTTTGAGTGACGGACAAAAATGTACATCACCCGCCGGGTGCTTGTACCCAAGATGGTGGAGCATGCTGAAAGGCGCCTCTGGTTGCGCAGAGAAGAAGGTAATTGCAGTTTGTTGGAACCATTAAAAGTCTCTTTGAATCCAAATGCTCAGGCCTCTGCATGGCAATACTATCTAACAATTTCCTCAGGGTGTGCCAAATGACATCTCTCTTGTTCACCAGATAGAAGTTTAAAGTAATCATTCGCTTCAAATGTCACATTGGAACAGTGCCGCTGACAATTTAAATGAAGCACAAGTAACCCGGCAAAAAAAAGGAAAAGAAAAAGTGAGCATTGCGAGATGAGCCTTGAGCTACAGTTGTCAGTGGAAGCGTTTCCACAGGTGGCCAATGGCTGTTCTATGACTTTTAAAGCAGCGAGATGGAAAAATACATGTTGTTCCATTTGAGATTTGCTCATGTGTGATGTCAACCAGAGCAGAATATTGTCAGGAGTACCAAAGCCATAACCCTCTCATGTTCTTTCCCACACAGATGCACCAGCACAGATGCACACACACTTCTGGCTGACCCTGGGTCTGTCTCACCATGACATCATAGGTCTTCTGTGTTTGAAGATGAATGTGAAGCCCAGAGAGGCTCCCTCAAATGCCAAATTGTCTTGTTTCATACCATATCCAACACCTCCTGCACTGTATGACTGAATACATTTAGGGAAATGTCATACAGCTCTAACTACAAGCATTTTATATTTAGACCCCCCCCCCCCCTCCATGATGCTGCACAGAGACACTGTACTCACAATAGGCTTCATAATCACATTCCCTCCAATGTCAGTGTACTTTAGCAGCATCAGACGTCTTGCTTAAAAAAGGTTGCATTATATGCCTCCAGGGAAGCAGAAGACGGAGAGAGGGGAAGAGAGAGAGAGAGGAGGAGGGGGGCGAGAGTAGATTTATCCACAACAGACAGATGGAGGGTTGAAGTCTAAGCTTCCCCGCTGGTCTGCCGCTCCAGTCCATATTGGATGGGTGATGCAAACGTACAGTAATAAACATAATGATTAGCAGCAAGCAGGTGGGGGATAAGCGACTACACACACACCACATCACCGTACGACAAAACACACACATTTTTTACACTTGTCAAGACAGTCGACTGACTTATAAATGCAAAGTGCTCAGCCGTTGCCACACAGTCCTGACAACCTGATATCAATATATATATATATATATATATATATATATATATATATATATATATATATATATATATATATATATATATATATATATATATATACGTAATTGTTCCTTTAACTTGAAAAATGTGAGTTGGATTCGGTTAATGCTCGATCGTGTTTAACTTTTGACAATTAAACCCTGAAAATTGTAAAGAAAATTCTATTTGTGGACACTGGATATAAAAAATAAAAATAAAACAGGCACATATACGTGCGCTCAGAGTGCAAGAGGCGGTCGAACACCCTGAATTAAAGCGACGGTAAGAGTGATGGAGCTCTCTGCTCCACACACCATTTGAGATTAAACAAAGCTAGTTATTGGCAGGAAATAAGATCTGGAACATTTTTTAAATTGCGGTTGCAATCGACACTGCTTCACCATGCCGGCGTTCGGGGGCACTGCACTGTTGTCGGCATCGAACGAACGGGAAAGATCAATCGTTTAAATTTCAAAATTACACTTGGAGTAGCCTATATCGACTATTAAGTCCACTAAATACATTTTACTCCTCTCAGGATCCGATATTGTCAGCTCAGCTGAATTACAATGATGGAAGTCTCATGAGGCAATGAAATAATCACATCATATTTATTTCTGTTTTAAACAGTGAGACTTCAGCATGATTCCACCATAACAACAACCTGGTCAAGAATCGGGTACAACCCCAATGCCTGCATGATTACTGATTAATTTAATGGCGTCCTGTAGAGGGCGCCAAACCACGCACTGGTGCTCCAGCAGCCCCTTCCCCTGTTGATCCCCAGCTCCTAAAGATGAAGTCCTCACTGGTGCTGTGCTTCAAATAATACTACCATGAACAACAGTTGTTTTCTACTTGATTTAAATAAAAAAAATCCAACAGTAGATACATTACTCGTCAATACAGGTTGATCTGGATTCTTCAAATTAAGTGTCAAAATAACAATCTGGATTTATTGTTATTTCTACATAAAAATAGAAAATAAATAAATAATCCTTTATTAATCCCCTTGGGGAAATTCTTCTCTGCATTTAACCCATCCTAGTAATTAAGGAGCAGTGTGGTGCCGTGAGGCACCCAGGGAGCAACTGGGGGTTCAGGGCTCGCTCAAGGACACATCGACATGCAAACTATGGGGACACCAGGGATTGAACAACCTTGTGGTTTCAGAACGACCACTCTCCCCATGAGCTACAACCGCCCTTAAGATTAGCGCCCAACGTGGGGCACGAACCCATGTTCCTGAGATAGCTTTGTTAGCTACAAGGCCTTAAAGGAGTGTGTTTGGTCAAGTCTCAACCTGTGGCTCTTGACATTCATCCACACTCAACATTTGCTGCTCCATTGGGGAAACTATTACAACTAATAAATACCATTTAATCAAAATGGTGTTGCTAGGAAACAGCTATAGTCAAACTTTTAGATCTGACCAGCGTTGCTAATACAGGAAATACAAAGAAGTGGAACCATGTATATGACCATTAGTACTGAAGGACAATGGTGAGGTGAACCTTTTTAATTGGGATATTTCCAGTCACTAGATATGGCAAAATATAATATACTGAAACAGGCTTAGCAAGGAGCCCCCTACTGCCAGCAGGGTCCCTGAGGGCCTTCTGAGACCCCGTTCGGGAACCACTTGGTAACTTTAAAAGTTATGTATTGCAAAAGTTGCCAAAAACATGCAAGACCTGTGGCTGCAGCAGCAGTGTGGGCTTGGATAGACTTCCGACACTTCACAGATGAATGCTACATGGCAGACAGCATCTCTTGCTCCCTGTCTGATAAAGGAGGCCTGGTGAAACATGAGCAGACAGGAGTATAGACTGGTTGCTTGGTGTTGATTGCAAAAGGTCTGTCAAATAGATCTCCTGAATTCCAATGGTCTCTCTCTCTCTCTCTCTCTCTCTCTCTTCTCTCTCTCCCCCTCCCTCCCTCTCTCTCTCGCTCAGCTTCCAGCAGCTGCGCCTCTCATGCCTTGCCTGACGCTGAGCGAAGCCTCCCATACAGATGAGCGCTGGAAGCCACGCACCTCTTGACGTAGCCACAGACCGGCTGCGGTGCCACTCGGTCTCCGTAGCACGTATTGCGCAACGTGACTGATGCTCAACTGGCTCCGCGGCGGGGCACATCCGGCTCCCACCGTCGCGTGAATTTATCAGAAAAGTGGTCTCATAAAGCCGAGGCAGCGTTAGCAGGCATCGCCGAGGTGCTGTGGAGAAACCATCCGCCGGACTGGACCCTCCTCCCCCTCGCCATCGCCACCGGGAGAGACGAGCAGAGCGCGCGGCGTCGGGGTGCAGTCGTGATGTGACTGCGTGAGCGCACGAGCCTCCACTGTGGTTACTGGCAGCCCGACGACCAGCCTTTGCCTTTACAAGGTGACAACTGAACATTTGACAGTGTGTGCGCGCGCGTGTGCGTGTGTTTTTGTGAAGCATGAGGTGATGGCTTCGTTTGACAGCATGCAGTCAACGCAGCAGCTGCATCCGCGGAGCGAGCCCTGAACCACCGCTGGATAGAGAGGAGCGCGAAGTCCGCGGGTACCGAGCCTCCGTCCGCCTGTAGCCGACAGCCCCGCTGCGGCCCCTCGGTCTGCCGCCTCGGGGGTCTCCGCTAAAGTCCGGGGGACACACACGGTCGAACCAGCGCACCCTACCTGGAGCCGAGGAGACGTTGCTGTTTGTTTTAAGGCCGGGCTTTCTGCAGCCCGCTCCCCGCGCCTGCTTGCTTTTTTTTTTTTTTCTTCACCCCGCATCCTCCGCGGCGTGTCTCTGTGCCGCGAGCGCTTCCGCCTCCTGACTACATGCCAAGCGGACATCAAAACAATCTGACCGCCTGCCGCGGACGTACATACCTTCGCAGCGAATAAATACTGAGCCTAAAATCAATCGACGTGCGTGAATCGGAGCAGCGCCGCTGCCTATGCGCCTCACTCACGCACACCGCCCCGGAGAGGACTTCTTGCCATTGAGAGAGGAGGATATGCAGAGATTAACGTGAGAGGATGGATCTTATTATCTGTGTTTTGGGGCTGCTGGCGCTGGTCGTGGAGGGCATTCGCTGCCAAGGAGTGTACGGTGAGTGTGTGTGAACCACATCCGTTAATGACCTTGTGAAACAGTGGCCGCTCATACATCGCCACCCACCTTTTTGGACTCACAGGGTCCCGTGTTAGTATCACCTGGTGCAAAGGGTGCCAAACCAGGTCTGAATGTCATGACTGACTGAGTGAGAGGCTCCAAATGTTTTTTCAGCAACCCCTGAGGGTTATACAGCAGATCACGTGGGCAACCAATCATGCAAAGCCCCCCCCCCCTCTTTCTCATCCAATCCATCACTCATGATGGTCGGTGAGCAGGCTAAATTTAGTATGCATGCATTCAAGCGTTATGGCTGTGGACCCTTGGTCGCTTCTTCTTCAATGAAGCCTCTCAGACATGCGTATGTGGGATTTTGTTCATTAGCATTCACATGGTCGACGTGGCACGTTTGTTTTTTGAATGTCATCATGAGCTCTGTGATCTGTTGAGCGGTGGCATTTAGTGAGCTCAGTTATGAGTTATTTCCATGTGTGGTGGCCCAATGTGCCTACCTCTTCCTTATGTCTGTCTGTCTGAATCTCTCCCACACACACACACACACACACACACACACACACACACACACACACACACACACACACACACACACACACACACACACACAACAATGAGCACACATTATGTTCGTCCCTCTCTCTGTCTGCTTGTGCAACCAGTGACAGAGATGATGTCTCAAATTAATCGTCATCTTCTACAGCAGCAGCAGCAGCACTGTGAGGAGGGAAATGATGATTCATGTGCAGTAACATTGGGACGTGGAGGAAGCCTTGAGGTGCGCTGCCCTGACCTGTCGCTTACGGTCAAGTAGATGTGTGGGGTGGTGCGTTTCAGAGGCCGTTGCCAAGCATGAAAAAAAGGAGATATTTGTCGCCATGGTCACTCTGTGTGTGTGTGTGTTTGTGTGTGTGTGTGTGTGTGTGTGTGTGTGTGTGCGGATGATGTGGCAGTGAAAGGTTACCGGGAGCAGTGGCGCTGCCGCACCTGACCAACGATGCCCCATGCAGGATTTGATCTATTCTCTGCGGAGGAGGTGTATAATAAATCGCAGCGCACGTCAGGGCAGCTGTTGCATGACTGCTCATACATGTGCTCTCGTATTCCCACATTTCTCCTCACAACTGTTGCAGAGACATCTAAAAATCTTCAAACTGAGCACTCATTAGGCGATGTGAGATTTCTACATGGTTGTTGTTGGCTCCGGTTACCCGTTTAAGCCCGAGGGCATGACCTCGTCGACCCTTGATGTCTCAAGAAATCACTGCTTTCGCTGGATTCAATATCTGCGTCTTCTGAATCGGTCTCGTATACAAACATACATTCAGGGACGGGCATGACGGCAACCATCAAAACTGATCACACGATTGTCAGATCAAAGCTGCGGATCGTTGGCGTGAGCGTGCAAGATGAAGACGCAGGCTCATTAGAAAGAAATCATATCCCATAATGCGTGTGTGTGTGTGTGTGTGTGTGTGTGTGTGTGTGTGTGTGTGTGTGCGCGCGCGCTAGTGGGGCTTAAAGCAGCAGCAGAAGAGATGGGGGAGATGGAGCAGATGGAATTGTTAGAGCATTTATCGGTCTTTGTGTGTTTTGCATGTTGTGCAGCGTGAATTCTTTTTGAACACAGTTTTTTGGAACACAGTCAATATGTGTAGTAATGTCAGTGCTAAAAAAAAAAAATTCTGCAATTTTAACAATTATCCTGGACTGGAACCCCTGGCCCGCGGGCCGTATGTTTGACACCCCTGCTTTAAATGTTGAGGCGCCATTGTAAGTCCTGCATGTGCCTCCATGTTTAAAGTGCACTGCACATCTCCGGGGAGGTTGTCTGAATGAAAATTCAGTGGCCGGGTTCGAAGGTCAACGTTTATTATTGATAGTGGCAAAACATTAGCATGCATGTTGTATTGTCTCCCATTGTATCCACAAAAGGTTTTGACACAGTTGGTGGAATGGGAGTGTTGTGCACCACAGGTGAAAGAAAGTGTGTGTGTGATTGATTATGTGAGAGGATAATACATAACGGTGCCAAAAAAACTTTGAAGTAGGAGAGTTCCACATCCGGTCTTTACAGAGGGCAAGGCCTGAATTCTTCGCTCTGGTCATATCTTTGAAATCGAAGGTATTTAAAGTGCTGGATAGAACATTTTTTCACAGTCAAATCTATTTAAATAATAGCTTCTTTCACCGTTTTTTTCTTTTTCTTCTACCACCCGATTACATGTCTTATATTTTGTATTCAAAACCTCAGCTATCACTTTCCTTTCCCAGATTTTAAAATTGACTCAAGAGCAGATGAATAGGACAGTTTTGTGAAAAAATAATAATAATGTCAACGACTATTTTTTTATCCCCGAGCATCGACAAACGTCATCGCGGCCAACTAAATGGTGGAATGATGATGCGGTAATGAAGAAAACACATACTAGTGCGTTAAGTGGTGCTGCCAGAGTCATTAAAGAGGATTGATGAAAGCTAGTCATCCCTCCATGACTCCAGGCAACAGAGGGAGAAAAGAGAGACGCTACTAAAGTACATCTGCTCCACTCTTTATCCTCTGTCTTTTTTTAATTTTTTTATACCACCCTCCTTCCATCTTTTCTCATCACACACACACACACACACACACACACACACACACACACACACACACACACACACACACACACACACACATACACACACACACACACACACCCTCTACCAGGAGATTGCTCTATTATCTCAATCTGTGTGTTGCTCCAATAAGCCAGTGGCTGCTTGAAGCAAACCTAAAACGTGCTAAATATTCTCAATTTGGTAATTATTTGTAATGTTGCTGACAACCAAGCTGCCCTACATAATAATATCAAACGGCCACAATGGAGCGTGACACTTATGACAGCATGGCCATGTTTTTTGTGTGTTTTTTCCCCAGCCGGTTACCTAATCTGGAGATGTATCGCCTTCAGTATGTTCTCTTTGCATCAAAGTCAGTCGGCAACAACCTCCACGGGAAGTGCACATGCTCCTGATCTCATTTTGTGTTATACCCCTAAAGAGAACCCCTCTCTCTCTCTCTCTCTCTCTCTCTCTCTCTCTCTCTCTCTCTCTCTCTCTCTCTCTCTCTCTCTCTCTCTCTCTCTCTCTCTCTCTCCCCCTCCCTCCCCCTCCCTCTCCCCCCCTCTCTCTCTCCCCCTCCCTCTCTCTCCCCCTCTCTCCATCTCTCTCCATCTCTCTCCCTCCCTTGCATTGAAGTCCAAGCAATTTCTGGGGTTTCTTTTCATGAGCCCTGGTTCAGTCGCTTTGGCTTCTAAGCTATGCAAATGCATTCTGCCAGTGAAACTAAAGCCGTCTTTGTTGGTTCTCAGAGGCCTCCTCCACAGAGTCCTTCATCATTCCCTTGGATCGGGACCCTCACATTTCCCACCGTAATGAGACCACGGATAACTCTATCTCTTCTCCTTCCTACCTCCCTGCCCGTCTCTCTCTCTCTCGCTACTCTGCCTGTCTCTCTGTCTCTCTGTCTCTCTCCATCCCCCCCCCCCCCCCCCCCCGAGAGCAGCGGATGTCTACAGTGTACGCGAATCTATCAGAGGCAAATGAGGATATACAGCTGGGTATGGCGTAGAGGAAGTGATTTGTTGCAGTGGAAGAGACGAAGGGGCTTCAGATAACAGCAACTTAATCACACCGAATGTCAGATCTTTCAGGACAGAGTCCTCTGAGACGGGCTCTGCATATACACTGCAGAGACAATGTTTTGACTTGAAGTCTGGAGCCCTCCTGCTGTGCTCACTATTCACTGGATAAATCGTTCCCTGTTTTACTTTAATACTCTTAATACAATGTGATTAAGGTGACAGCTGTTTTTCACTGAACATCAGGTTTGCTCAAAGTTCAAATTTAAGGGTACTACACCAAATTAGTACAGGCATTTTCTTTTCTTTTTATGGTATACTTTAGGCAGCAGAGGCCAGGCTATCCTGATGTTTAGTCACCGCTGTATCAAACGCTGTATCCTACATTACCCGTAATGCAGCCAATAGCATAATTAAATTTGACCCTAACCGTCTGTTAAATGCCCACATCTTTCAGACTTCACACTCACATCTCTGGTAAGTCAAACCCCTATGACATCATCAGGGTTAATTTCTCACTCACCGAAGAAATTACAGTCAAACTATTTTCACAAGCTGAGTCATACTTGTCATGTGCAAAATTAGTGACGTGCCCTTTCAGTTTGAGCTCTGTGACTTCCTGTGTCGCTGTGAAGCAGAGGTTGTGATGCCTAGGTTTATGCGGGGTGCGTGTGTGTGTGTTTTTGTGTTGCTGGGTGACACTCTTCACTGGAAGGGTGCCACTCGCAGTTCGTGTTGTTTGGCAGTAGGCGAAAAGGAAAAGGGAACTGTGGACTTCATGGTTAACAGCAGTTTTAACAGCATTGTCAACTACTGCTATGTCGTCTGCAAGCGAAACAAGCAATTTCATTCCTACTTTCGTATGCATAGTTCAAAGCAAAGATGGAGTTGGCGCAGCGGTGAGCTGTGATACACGGAATATATTGTTCTTGATGGTTTGCATTCCAAAAAAAAAAAAGTATTATGTAGCTTTGGCTACTCTGCGAACAGCATGTGATACTCTTCCTCCTTCTGCGGTGAGGATTTGGATGAGTTCAGAAACACAATTTACCTTCGGATCATTCAAGGCCAAATCCCCACCGTGGACCAAAGAAGCTTATTGTAACCTGGCTGGCTGCTTCAACTGTTAAGCCCACATCCCCAAACCCTGAGCTACTTGCCCCGCTCTGTACAGTGCTGCGGACTGAAAGCTGCTGCTAATGATCTCGTAATCATTCATTCAGTAAGTCCTGTTCTGGTACACGACTAGACCGCCCTTATGCCCCCTTGTTTATTTAGAATCAAACGCAATTCTGTACTTGAAATAAAAGTCTGGTAACTGATATTTTTTCCTCTGTCTTGTGACAGTCTGAAGTGGTCATTAAAAACATGATTCAAATCTTAAATGTCAACCTGGGTCCCGTTGATATTACCTTGTACAGCAGCAAGATTTTAATCTGTCGTGATTTCATTTCATGTAATAGTGTTAATTTCCTCATGTTGCCGGAGACGTGGTCCAACCTGAATAAATTAAAGCTACAACGTATTGCTTTAAAGGAAAGGTCTGTAGCATTTAGGGCGATATATTGGCAGAAATAGAATATAACATGAATAAGTACATTTCATTTAGTGTAGAATGAGCTGTTTATTCTACACTGCCATGTTTCTACAGTAGCCCAGAAAGAACAAATCATACATTGGCTCTGGAAAGGGCCATTCACGTTTACGCGTCAGCCACCCTAGTTTTCATGCTTTGCACACGGGAAATATTCCAGTTGGTTGATATCTGCATTCTCAGCGCTGGATAGATAGATAGATAGATAGATAGATAGATAGATACTTTTTTAATCCCCAAGGAGAAATGTGTTGTCGTAGTAGTGCCTTACAATTTACAGCTTACAGATACAAATAAGCACACAAGATAAAATATATAAAGAAGCAACAGGGATGAAAGATATATACATAATACAATTTAAATAAAGTAATATATATATATATATGTATATATATATATATATATATATATATATATATATATATATATATATATATATATATATATACATATATACACACACAAATACAATACAAATAACTGGAATGAAATATATGTAGAGCTGCAGAGTGTATTCATTAATTTAGCAAATTAAATGTAAACAATAGACTGCAAAATGCAAAGTATGTATGTGAAGTGTGTGAAGTGTAATAAGCATACACGTGCACAGTGATAATTAATCCACAGAGGATCTAGCAAGACTGACTTATTATAAAGTCGTATTGCCGCCAAATCCTAAACACTGTGTCTTCAAGAAGCCCAAATGGCCAATGCTATTGTTGCAGTGGTAGTAGGACTCATGGATCATACAGATTATTGGGATGAGACTCCTATTTTCTGTTGCCATTGTCATGAAAATAAATAAACACAAGAGCATGAATAAGAACATTTTCATCCTGTTGTTGTTGGTGTTGTTGGCTGTGTCCAGTAGCCTCGTGTTTTTCCTGAAGATGTCCTAACGCTGGAGTGGATACATTTGACCACCATAAAGAACACTGTTATGCTTGAAAGATGAAACATTAGTAACAAGGGCATCTTGTTGGTCTCGGGGGCAAAGCCGTTGGTTCAAGCCCCGCCAGGGACCTTAGTAATGTCTCATCCCACACATTTCACCCTCTCCTTTATTTCCAGTCTGATCTGTACTGCATAAATACAAATCTAATGAAGAAAAATCAACCAAGAAAATGGCAGTAGCATAAGTTGCTCACAAAAGACTGTAATTCACAGCCACAGCATTATCATCATGGCATAGACTGTACTTAATAGGTGCTGATTCACATCCACTGAGAGCTTATTCTAAATATGCACTCTATACTTGCATGAATCCTATGAATTTCAGTTCTGAAACTGACAAAATTAGTTTTCTTAATTAAGAGTAAAGGTGAGGCAGTGCAGCTGTTTAGTTGAATCAATAATACATCAATGCATCATATTTCATGAAGTCATGCATTATCTTAAAGCTTCCACCCAATGGTCCACCCACACATGTGCGTCCACTTATGTTACCTAATTAGCACTGAGTTTGAGCGTCAACTCCCTCACCCTTTCGTTGATTCTGTTGTGTTGTTTAGGGCGGTGGCAGGTTACCCTGTTACCCTGTGACGACCCCCATTGGGGCACAGAGTTGGGTGAGGTCATGTAATTCCCAGCATAGCTCCACCCAAAGCACCTGGTGAGCTTTAATTAGTCGAAGTAGCCTAATTGAAAACACCTGTTTGCAAACTAACTAGTAGCTACAGCTGTCAGAGGATTGTAGTGGAGTAACAAGTACACATTGTGAAGTAGATGGAAATACTGGAATGGAATTACTCAAGTAAAGTAATAGTACCTGAAAACTGTACTTAAGTACGTTACTTGATTGAATGTACTTTGTGTGGTTTACAGAATACAAAAACTAACCAGGAGAGAGGCCTGGCTGATAAAGTAAAGGGGCCAAAACTCAATTAAACACCTTATTATAGCGCCACCACATGGTCAATCAGTGCACATTTTGCTGCAGGGGTAGATTTGTTTGGGGAGATCTCCACCTCTGCGGAAACTCGGAGAGTTACAGTTCGGAGGTAAAGACTTCGTTGAAACAATTAGCATTGTAATTAAAAAAGTATAAACCCGAGGCTTAGGTATTATCCCCTTAGCAGAGTCGGAGCTCTGCTTTGTGTGTCAGCTTAACATTTCCTGCCATTTTTAACCAACAACCCATAGTTAAGTCATGCATTTATTAACATCTCATCATATATACGCTGTGTAGCGACTTACTGGATGTTTTTTGGTTGATCCCACAGCCCTGTGACCCTCCATTTATTCTAGCAGACATTCATGCTTTAATTATGTCTCGCCTATTACATGCATGAAAGTCTGGCCCGCTTGTAAATATTTTATATGACTGTATGTGATTGGATGGACAAGACCTGGATGCAGAGAGCGAGGCATGCAGCTCTATGTGCTGCATGCCGATAAGAGCAGACCAGAATCCCTTTAGCTAGGTTTTTAATTTGTGCACAAAGAGAAGAAAGAGGTACATTTATGATTTATGCTTTTAGAGGCTGAGAGCGACTGAGGCTTATGTCCTTTTACCTGGTTTATAGCTGATTTAATGTCATGTTAATTAATGCAAGACTTAACTGTGTGTTAAAATTCATTTTGTTATGTGATTATTCATAAAGTGTTATATCATGGCATAAACTTGATCATTTATTAAAATTAAGCTACTCTTATATAAGCCATTAATACGTGCATTAGATCTTGATGAGTCATGCATTAATTTTGCATTTAAAAAACGTCAGTTGTATACCTTCATAGAGTGTCACACATTCTTAATCAACGGCAGGATTAGCTGCTGAGATGGATCCTTTTAAGTGTCTGTGGTGTGTTTCCGTATATGGAGTTATCATTTCCATGATTGGCATCAATTCAAATCACAGAGAATTATACATGCTAGCCAGCTTCAAAGTGACGCAAGTGATGAAAGAGGCTCGTTGAATATGAATGTCTCCTCCTGTCTTCCCCTTGCGCGTTTCAGTCAAATGAATTGTCTTTGTTAAACCAAACTGGCAGGACCTGCATTTACACACATAAAGTACAAATTACTTGGCAATCCCAATAGGTAGCTGACAGGAGCAACAGGGTGTGCCTTTTAGCGGCACCGCGGAGGACGTAAAGTCAAAGGAAAAGGGAGCGGATTGGTACGTTTTGGCACCCGCAAGAGGCTAATGCCAACCTTCAACTATGTCACTTCAGCCCACACAGGCATCCTAAGTGCTGATCCTGTGAAGTGATGTCTGTTGTCATGGTGACAGTATGTGAGCCTTGCATCGCACGTCCTCCGACTTCCCTGTTTCCTCCCTCCCTCGCTCCTCCCCTCCCTCCCTCCCTCCATCCCCTCGCTGCCTACCAACTCGCTCATTCTCTCCTTCCCCTCACATGCCAGGAAATCAATCGCTGAAACAAATGTGAAGTGATTGCAGAAACGAAAGCTCCTTGCAGCAGCCGTACAATTGTGCGAGAGAGCAGATGAGATTGCTGTAAAAAAGGGGGAGGAGGAGAGGGATGCATGTAGAAGGTTTCGGGGTGGGGGGGCTGAGTGTGTCTCTTCACAAATCACCACCATTTCACAGCGTTGAGGCAACTGCAGGAAGAGGCCTACTTATCTTCGTAGCGAGTGATGGTTAAGCTTCTCTGACAAGCAGGGACAGTGGCGAAGTAAGTATGTTGACAATGACGCCCTCAGTCGTCCCCGGCTCCTAAACGAAACAGGCAGCCAGCAGGGGAGTCACACATTGGCCCCTGGATAAGACTACCGTCACATCAATAACTTCCACCCACCCAAAACAAACACACACGTACACACACACACACACAAACACACACACACACACACACACACACACACACACACGTATCCATGCTGCCCCCCCCCCCCCCCCCCCATCTCTCACATCTAGTCATTCATCCCCCTGCTGGCAAAAGGAAAGCTGAATCTCTTGAGTTGTGCTGTGGCTCTGCAGAGGCACTGTGAAATTTCAACACAGATGAACAGGCAGTTTGTGTGTGTGCGTGTGTGTGGTTGGAAGCCTGATAACTCATTTTCTGTGTGCGTGCATGCTTTTTCATCTATCTAGGGCAATACTTTGCTGAGATATTAATTTAGCAATGTGCATTCAAACACCAGCCCTGCTGAACGAGACGCATCGCGCTGAACGCGCCTCAAAGTGCTTTCCAACATGTGATGCAGTCATTACGTGCATTTTTACACTCACTAAACCTCCTACCCTTTCTAAATGGTTATCTTTCTGTCTGCTGAGCCTTTTTTCTGCTTCTTCTTCTTCTTCTTCTTCTTCTTCTTCTTCTTCTTCTTCTTCTTCTTCTTCTTCTTCTTCTTCTTCTATTATTTGGCTTTCCGTGTATCCCTCAATAGTCTCTAAAAACCTCATTCTTCTAACAGAAATTCACATTGTAGTAGTTAATCTCTTTAGCGTCATGGTCTCTTCATCTCTCCGCCAGACACAGTATATCCCAGAGGCTGATACACCCATGGGGATAACCTCAAGCCGTGTACTGTCAAGTTAATGGCTTCCTATGGCAAAGCAAGCGGAGTTCTCTTGAATAGGCGAAGCACTTCTCCACTGAAAGTTCAGTAAGTGGAGAAAGAAATCTTTGGGCGAGATTGAGTGCAGATGTTGGCGTTCTAGCCCCGGTTATGATTGTCTGCCGTCTCCCTCGTCTTCATTCGGGCTTCTGCAGCAAAAGCAGTACCTGGAGTTATATTTGCGCACTGTTAAGTGTGTAGGAGTTTCTTCAACGAAGTGGCCGCAATACACCGATAACAGTCACAATTCAAAATGAAGGAAACAACTTTTCAGCAGTGCTTACTAAGTGTCCTCAAAGGGTGCATCGCCTTAGAAATTCTTCAGTTATTAGCAGTCTAATCTGACCCGTGGCCCGGTCTATATGTGTCTGCAAAGCATGACGTTTGCAGACACATACTGTATAGACTTCTTTTTTTGGAGGCCTTCTTCCCCGCCACAAACGGCTCAAGCCACGCTTTTCGCCTTCAATGAAATTCTCTCTGGATTTGGTTCACTCTCCCCTGGCCGAAACAAAAGGCTGGCATGGGTTTCTTTTTTAGCTATGAGCCAGTCACTTTTATTTAATTTTCATTCAGATGTTTTATTTTCTAACGGACAAATCAGATCGTTACAACGGCACGCGTAACAGGAGCTTCACCAAATGAAGGCTTTCCATGTTGGACTCAATTGAAATGACTGATTAACTCAAGAGTTGCTGTTCCATAAGCAAATTGTATTATGTGCAGCATGCGATCTGGTCGGAAATCTGAAGCTTTTCCGTAATTAATTTTCCGTTTATCATATTTTGTCATACTCTGTGTGATGCAGTGAGTTAAGAACATTTGTGTCAGAACAAAAAAGGTGTGATACATATATATATATATATATATATATATATATATATATATATATATATATAAAACTGTGAGATTCAGTGAAAAGCATCGGTCAATGATGCAACACTTTTTCATTTTTTTTATGTTCCAGGACAAAAAACTCACACGCATCTACATGTGCAGACAGGAAGACGCACACTTGGCAGTCCTCTTTTTACTCGTCTTTCATGTCATTTAGATGTATTTCATCTGAAGATGAGTGAAGCCTGAAGCAGGCCTCCCGAAAGGCCACATTCACAGCTCCAGATGACCTCCTGTCCCCTTTTCAGTATTTCTGCATCTCCTTATTTCCCCTCCCGTTTTATTTCCATGAGCCCTCATATTGCCTTTTTCCTTGCACGCAATATTATTTCTCCTTTCGGTACCAAATGCCTCCAAGAGTTATGACTGTGCAGTTAAGGCATCTTCATAATATGGAATGGGCGGGTTGGCCTTTCCGGTGACCCTTCATTGCCGTGATTACCTTGAAAAGGTTGCTAAAATATGTAAGTTAGAGCAGAGTTTGTCCACTCTTAGGTTATAACCAAAAGTCTCTGTGCTGAGCAGAAAACAGTCGGACTCTCCATTTTATCATCCAAGCTCAACGGGGGAGGTTGATTGTGTGAAGCTGCAGGTCAATAGTCGATCTATAGCTGATTGTTTGGGGACTGCTGGGCCAGTCCATGATAGCACCAGCATTTACTCACTGTATACATACATAAAGCATCAATATGTCAGGGCTGTACTCTGGGTTGACACTTGCATGTGAAAGAAAGAAAGAAGAACATGATCTGTAGTTTAACAAATGATTTTGAACAAAGAGACTAAAACATGAAAGTGAACGTAAGATGCCAATTTTAGTAAACACTTTAATCAAAATTAATTTAAATACCCATTTTAGGGTTTGAACTAGTCATATTTGTATATTTACCAAATGTGGAGTCATTTTCTCTGTCGCGGCACAGATGATTTACAAATACGCAGCTATCAGAGATTTGTCAGTTTCAATAAAAGAGAAGTGGGGCTCCGGGCCATTTCGCCAAGTTATTAAAAGAAATGACAAATCTCACTATAATTAAAAATGTATCACAAAATCGATTTCGTAGTAACGTCTGGTGAAGTGTGATTTCCCATTGGCCTTCGGGGCCCCCGTTTTAAGAAGAGAGGAAATATTAAAGTTATTAACCTGTGTGGGTCGAAGTAAAAAAAATGAATGCATTAATTCCAGGATGTTGTGTTTTAAATGAGTTTGGCTTGGTGGGTCTACGTGCTCGGTGTGCTGATGTGGCACCATGTAGTTATTAAAGTTGTGTTGGTGGGGATATGAAAGCTTCTGCCACAGAATAGAGGACTTCAAAACCGCTTTGAAATGCACCAATAAACCTCAACATATTAGTGGATCCTCAGGTTCTCTTGGCTCATCAGAAGAGCATGCAAATCCAGTAATAGCTTCACTGAATGCATTAATAATCCTCTCCAAAGAGGTGGAACCTGGGTGGTGTTTCCATATTGCTATCCATATTTATATCATAAGCCACATATCAACACATGCTGATAATATTCATGAATTCTGGAGCAACCGATCCAGCAGAAGCATTCAGCTGGGCCCCCTCTGCTGCGGTGAGAGCATCCTGCAGTGGTTGTCTTACATGTTGCGTGTGTGCGTGGGGGCCCATGTGTGTGTGTCTGTCTGTTTGTGTGCGCTTTCCCCCGTGGATTTCTGTGATGCTACCGTGGTAATTGGATGTGTGGCGCCCACCAAAAATCCCCTTCAGCCCTGGGCAAGCGCTCTTTCAATCCCAGCATGCCTCTGTGGAATGCACAACCCAAAGTGAGGCTTATTCTTTCAACTGGCAAACATCAAATGGTTGCCTGTTCTCTCCACCACAGCCTCCGTCTCTCTGTGCTCCGCTGTAGCATCAGAGGGAAAGCCCATTAACATGTAATGACATGACCGTACACATGTCGAAAGGGGGAAAAAAACATCCAGCTGTTCACCACGGTGAATAACTGTTGATTTTTCAGTGACAATTGTTTGGGGGAGAATTCGGGAACTCATTGTTCTCTCGTGGAGCGGTTATACAGCTCAGGGGCAGGTGCTGAAAAGTATCAAGAGTGTTAAATTACCCCTTATGGGTGGAGATGCACCTAAAGCCTGGCATAGTGTTGAGTTTTACGCAGTCTGAATTTAATTAACGTTGGCGTGGCTGTTTGGGAATCACGAACAGCCACGGCAAAACTTTCATCATGGAAGAAAAATGGCTGCAAGCTGACAAGCAACATTAGCATGTACATAACCAGGAGAATCGGCAATTAACTGATTTGTATAGCGTTACATTACCATACTGAATATCCATTTGGCAATGAGCTGCTGTGTTTGTGAAGTGGTGCCACGGCTTTAGTTGCTATATTCTAGAGCTGCCACTGCATTTATTAGTATTATCTATCAATCTGTGGTTTTTATTGATTGTTTAGTCTATTTAAGTCTAAATTGTCAGGAAATAATGTAAAATGGCAGGACAATTACCCAGAGCCATGTTAGATGTATTCAGTCAAAAGGCTGCAACTTAACAGTTTTTCTTTTCATTGTTGATTAATCTGTCAAAGACTTTTTAAATAGATCGATTTATCCTTTTAAATGTCACAAAAGTGTGTGAGAGGCTTGTTTTGTCCCACCAACAACCCACGACCCCAGAGATATTCTGCCTTCCCTATAGTTTGAATTCCAAAAACATTTAGGTTACAACAATATATTATATAGTCGCAACAAGTTGCCACAGAGATCCGGTTCAAATACCGTAAAGGTATGCACACACCAGAGCCAGCGTTCTTATGCAACTTAAATCTCAATCCCCGTCAGTTCCACCCGGTTACAATATTTAAGTAGGAAACAGCAGTAACTCTTCACATTTGAGCCATAGGAATCTGCAATTTTACATTTGTGCTTGATAAAGGACTCAAAAGATTGTCAAAGTTGTTGCCGATTCACTTTGAATCAGGCAATGACAAATCTTCATATTTTGGAAGTTGAATACTTTTTGGCATGGCAATGTCGGCCTGTTGGTCAGTCCGTCAGCCACCTTGATTCAGACTGATCTAGCAGAGCAAATTTTCCATCTGTTCGGTTTGGTTTCTAACAGAATACCTGCAAACAGATGACGTTCCCGTTAGCCTCAACTGCACTTTAACCTTTGTGTAGAAACTGACAAATGCTAATGTGCTAACACGTGACCCCAACATGGTTGACGTCCTAGCGGCTTAGCATCAACACGTCGGGCTTTGTGAGTGCGCTAGCATTCTAATGTTAGCATTTAGCTCCGAGCAGCTCTGTGAGTCGTATAGCCTCAGAACCGCTGCCTGATTGTAGACCATTAGTCTTGTTACTTAAAAAAGTGAAATAAATTATGAATCAATTACCGACATTTTTTTTACTCTACATTTTTTTCTTCTTTTTTTGTCATTGAGCATTACAATAATCTTCTTCTGCTCCAATAGTCATTTATTCCCTGAAAAGCACCATGACCTCTTTTAAGTCACACGTCTTTTTTCTTCTTAGCAGCAGTTGCTAATCCCCAGTGCAATGCAGATGTAATGTGTGACATCTCTAGACATCTCTAGGGCTAGTTCTTTTTATTTTTTTTATTTTAACTCGAAGCCTTATTAATAATGCATGACAAAGAAAGGGTCAGAATAAGGTTTCTTACTTAAGAGGATGCCTTGTTTTGGAAATTTGATCCTAACCGTGGGTGAGTATTAAGTCTTCACAGAGATATACCTCAAAGCATGCGGCCAGAATATGAACACAAACACATGGACACGCGGCGGACCACGTCTCATTGAAACTATCATGATTTCTCTAGCTGCCAGTGTCTGACATGTGTATGTGTCAATGTTTGTGTGGTTTGAAATGTGTGTGTCTGCCGGCATTTGTGTGCGTTTGATGCTGCAGGCTCTCTCATTCCGGTGGTCTTACCTCCCGCTGAAATACACACACACACACACACACACACACACACACACACACACACCACAATGGGCAGAACGAGAGGGAGGAGGAAGAATACTTTCCTTTCCTCTCCCTTCCTCTCCTGTTTATCTCCCTTGATTCCTCACTGGATATTTCCGTGACCTTGTTTTTGAAGTTGCGTAATGCGCTGCTGGAGGTTTGGGTGGAGGGCAGAGGGGTGTGGAGGCAGCGGGGGTGGAGGCAGGACACTGATCTAAACTGTGATGACAGCTTCGGCTCTCTCCCTCTCACCTCCTCCACGCTCTTGAGGGGAGGTGAGAGTCTGGCGACAGAGAAAGAAACCTTAAAGACAGCAGGGGATTTGGTCATCGCCTCAAACACGCTTTACGGGGATGTGAGTGAATAAAAGAGCACTCTCTGAACCGTGCAGTTCATTCACACGGAGACGGGTCACACTTTGCTCTCTGCTCCTGTATGTTTCACTCCCCTGCTTCCTCTCACACAGACGCATGCAGGCAGAACAAGAGGGAGAAGGCCTCTGACTCATTTATTTCGCCATTAAGTGGCTTGTTGTACATGCTACGAGGCTATTTCTACTGCAGCGGAAGTGGGAGGCAGCCATGATGATAACGTCATTAAAACGGCAAAAGGTGAACAGCAGTGGGAGTTACTCACTGGCTTGTCTGATGACATAATGTGCTAAAACTCATTAACTCATGGCATAGACTTGCTCTGCTGCACTGCTTTTTGAAAGATGCTTGATATTGGATGCTGTATGGAAGCAATAGGAATAAAGCCCTTATTAGCATGCACATTCATGAAATACTGTCTCTTTATTAGTCATTATAAAGCACTTATTAATGCCTTATTCTGCATGACCATATACTACAATAAGAATTGGTTTCCTTTGCCAATTTATAGCATTTTTTTCCCCACTCTGTATCCGATAATTTATACAACTATTGTTGGTAAAAGCCCTCCATAGCTATGCTTACTGCTCAATATCTCCAACATCAAATCAACATTTTTTTGTTTGTTTATTTTGTCTGAAGTTCAGCTCTATTTATGTTTTTACTGTCTCGTATCGACTTTCCTTCTTTCCCTGCCTCTTGGCCAGGTCGTCATTGTAAAGGAGAATTGGTTACATACATATTTTCTTATGTAAAATTACAAGAGTAGCGTCCAGATAACCCTGAGTATGTTCCCCATTGTAAAGTGGTCTTGCTCATAACTAACTCACTCGACCCATATGAACCCAGGTCCCCCTTCCTCAAGTTAATGCACAGTTTATATTCCCATTCAGTGGTAGAAGCACACAATCAGCACGAGTAGAATCCCTGAATAAACTCGATAATAAACTCTTTCAATAGATATGTTCGAGTGGTCCATTAATAAAGATGTTATTTCTACTCGTGCCGTCTTTGTTCTTCTCCCGCTGAATTGGAATTGGACCAGCGCATCCTAATAGCCCTCCATCACTAAAGAAGAACATCTTCAAATGCTGTAAGAAAAGATAAAGAAGCAAATCAATGGGCCGTATTCTCAACTTGAAAAAGTAAACCGCTGTTGGTAATCATGGGTATTCAGGAGTACAAAAAGGCTATTGTTGCACATGTTGCACTGCAGAGCTTTTACAACTTATTTAAGTCAAATCAACAGCCTTCGAGATCAAGAGTTCGAGCTCTTGTGTTTTTCTTTGCTGCATTTTAATGGATTCATTTGCTTTCGAAATTCCTCATACAATGTTCTATATATTATATTTCAAGTTTGTATCTGGATGAGTGCTCTTAATGCACCCGCATCATCGGCTGACATTACCCCATTGATAACATCAGTATGTCATCATGCGTGCTAATACGTGACCGCTGTGTGCTCTGCATGTTTTATTGGTTTACGGGGGAATGTTGTTGAATCTATTTACATAATGGAAGGTCTTTTACGGCGGCTTTCATTGGAGGCATCTCCCCATCGAACAGAGGTCAACTGGTCCTCTGCCTCCACCGCGTCATGTACCACAATAAAACAGGAGGACATTTAAGGTTATTGCATATCAACTTTGATTTTACATCCAATCATTCAATCATGTATCGGGGTTGCGTGTCAAAAGTGATGCATTGTGGTTGAGTTTTACCGAGCTCGGGAGCTTTTGGTATATGCTGTGCCGTCACTTGAATAATGAGACGCTCGTCGTGGCGACCCGTAAACAAAGTCCAGGATCCAACAGTGCTCTCCTCATTTGTTGGTTTCACCGCAGGGTGCCAGCTCTTTAAAGAGAAAGAAATCTTCCTGCGGGATAAAGGGCACATGGAGCTCACTTAAGAGGACCCTGCCTTGTTCTTTTGCTTGTTTGCAGGCTTCCAGTGCAAAAATATGGATGGACGGAAAAAAAGCAGCACAGGAGGGAAATTTTTAATGAGGGAATTTATTTATTTTTGTTCGTGGCTGCACATGATTCTCAGCAGTGGATATATTATGCAGAAGGGTAAAAAGTAAATTTCCTCAACAACTTGCTCCATCATATGACCGCTCAATTTACATACGTAAAGAGAAGAAAGGAGATTCTCTATCAGCCCGGTGTTTATCTTCCTGAATCTGGGGCTTATTTCCTCCTCCTGGTTGGCTTTACTTCCTCTATCATTTCCTGTTTCTTCTTTTTTTTTTATCATCCCAAAGCCAAAGTGCACAATGTAAGCAATGGCTCCTTTGACTGGGATTCTGATGGAAAGTATTAGCGAGCGTGTAGAGGAGAGGGGGCTCAGCAGGGAGAAGATTAAATTATCTCCTTTGAAGGTGTGCTGGTGCTTTCATGAGACAGAGGCCATTATTAATATGCAGTGACACATGCATACATCCAAAATGATCCTGGGTGCTTCGTCATGGATCATAAAATTCCCCAAGGTGCCTTTCGCTCATCGCATACTGAGAGACGCCACCACATCTCGTATGAATCATTGCGGCGGCGTTAGGATATATGGGAAGATGGCACGAGAGACAGACAAGGGGGAAAATGGCTCTTGTGTTTTATTAGATTGCCCGGAAAAAATTATATTAGTCTTGAGCAGTTTGACTCCATGGCAGGCCGCTATGGCGCCCTGTCCACGGGTGACGGGAGGGCCAGAGAACAGATTGTGGGGTTTGCGTGGCTATCAAAAGGTTAAATGGGTCATGTAAGCTCCTGTCAGTCTAGAGCACGGCAATTTCATCGTTTGATTTGTTGCTGGCACTTAAAGTTGAACTTTTGTCTCAAGCACTGTGTGCTGAAGTGGACTTTATATATTGTGTATTGCGTTCGACAGATATGGTATGGCCTGCTGTTTTATAGTCATTCTAATGAGCTAAAGGCAGCCAGGTTTAACCGTCGAGGCAGCAAGATAATACCAGCCTGGGATCTCGGCTCTTAACCTCCTGATGGCTCCAAAAAAGCACCTTTCCAATGCAGCGCTCACTATATTCTTCTCATGTTTAACTCCTCCGAATAAGTTACGCCCACATCATGCTCATTACACGTCTGGATGGAGGCGTCATGCAGACAGAGAGGTTACACACATCCATGGAGCAAATGGTCATCGACTGTGTAATTGGAATTTCTACCCTTTTATTCCCTGACTCTGCCTCAACCCCCACTCCCGCCCAGTAGATAGCCCAAATGAGCTGTCGTCCATGATTGATTTTCACATTTCAGGAATGCCTACTTTGACTAAGCACTGACTATTGGAGGAGCTCCGTCATGCCTGTGGCATGGCGTGGGCCTATAGTACGGAGCAGGAAACGGTTTGGTTTGGGCGCTCTCGAGCATAACATGTAATGTACATGCAAATAGGAACACATTCCGTTACGTGCATGGCAATAAACTGTAATGCACAAGGCAATAAAAGCCTTTATGATGTGCAAACTTAGCAGACTGCACAATTCTCCTGCTGGAAGAGCTGCTGTTGAGATGGCAGCTCTGAACGGTTCACAGCTGTGTTTGAGATGTCTTTACATGGTTGACTTTTATGTGTTTATGGCGCAGCATGCAACTGTATGTGTAAGAACTAATATGTAATCTGCTGACAACACAATTAGAAGCCTCTCATTGTGTGGCTATACGCACCAACACTGCATTAAACTTCATTCATCTGGTCTCAGTTTCGCTAAAGGATTTTTAGCTGCATACAGACGTTTTTATGAGTCATTCTGGTTGCTTCTTAGTTGGTCTTTCAATTCCAAAAACTTCAAAAAACATTTATTATGTATGTGACATTGTTGGCCGCATGCCTAATTGGTGAAACAGAGGTCTGCCTTGCAGGGAAAGACTTGCCTTCTGGGGTAGGAGGAGTTTTTATTATTATTATTGCAACGTTTCACCTGTGAACTGTGAAATGATTATCGTCTCTAATGAGCAGCTGGTCAGTGGGTGGAGCATGTTGGGGTTCGGCCGTGATAGGCCAGTCTCTTCTTTCCATGGCTCCTCTTCATCTCAGATCCTGCGTGCTTCAACGCCACGACGGTTGGAGATAATCAAACAAACATGTGTTTACTTTTTGATAAATTGCATAATTCTTCTCCGCTGGGCTTGACCGAGGGCGGCAGATAGTTCAGCCATCTCATTCGCACCATTCAACTATTGTTTGGTGATATTCAAGCACTTCATTGGACATCTGATATTTCGATTCATACAAATCTGATGAAATGAAATCCCGTTGTAATTATTATGCCCCACATTTCATCTCTGTCTCACCAACTGATATGTCTGGTAGCAGCTACAGGTGCTCGGCCATGCGTGGCAATTCTAAACTTTGAGTAACAACAGTCCAACACCAGACCTCCCATTCGACCCTTTAGGCTCCCCGACTGGACATTGATTTACTCCCTCTGTTTTCTCCCGGGTGGATGCTCAGGGCAAAGGCACTTATTTCAATTACAGCGTGAAATGGAGTGAATCCAAAAATGTGATTCTCCACGGCAGATACTCTCATGCCTTCACACGCCGCCCGCCCACGCACATGCCCAGGTACACACGTGCAGACACATATTTAGAGCCGCGGGGTGACGTAGCACAATCAGGCACAGTTTACCGTGTGTGAAATGAACAAAACGGACATATGCTCCTCCTGCAGTGGGTTGGTTTGCTTAACATGTGACGTTCTTCCCCATGGGCCAAACAAAAGAGATCCTGTTCCTCTCTGTAAGAGTGCACTCTGTTCTCTGGGTATAAGACTGAATGATGTAGCCGAGTGAAATCGGTAGTTTTCTCATTCACACTGTAGACTGCCGTTAATTATAATGATGGGGGAAAAAATCTAGACGGAGACGTTCAACAAACGTGTAGAAACGCCCCCCAAAAAAGCTTTTAATCAAATTGCAACGTCTGCTTCATACATTCTAGGATGCATAACTGTCCCAACACAAAGGTAGCTAGACACATCAGCTCCATATACTTTAAGTGTCCCGTGTGAGTGGATATGCAGAACTCTGAGGACATGACTTTAAACCGAGAGAGAGAGAGAGAGAGAGAGAGAGAGAGAGAGAGAGAGAGAGAGAGAGAGAGAGAGCGCCTTCCCGGCTACTTGCTTCCTGAGGCCCTGGAGGTGTCTGTCATGGCCTGCGGGGCAAAGTCCTGCATTATGAATGCACGAGCGGAGGTCAGGGACAACGAATCAGAATATGGTTTTTGCCAGCAGGGACCCTGAGGGGCCACTTTAATGACCCATAACCAGATACTGTTTCTACGGGGAGGGGGGATGCTCTAGGATGGTGCAAAGATTAGTGGGTGAAAGATTTTTCTTTTGCGACATCTGGATGACAGAGACTTAATTGATTTTCCAACAAGTCTGATCTGTATTGTGATCAGTTATATTGTATGCAATTTAGGATAAAGGAGAAAAGCAGCTTTGATTTAGAGCTGTAAATAACACCTTAGATTGAATGATCATAAATCAAAGGCTCTTAATTGGTACTGAAATAATCCAGCATCACCTCTTTGTTCTTACTTCAATGATTTAAGTGGCCCAGACCTTCTTTGCCAAAAATAAAATGTAACTGCTGAAGGATATGAATCGTTTCATGGGTGTGATCTAATGTCCCAGGGAGGCCTGCTGTCATTTGTAATATATAGAAAGTTGCAGACTTGCCAGCAATTTTACACTTATCTCATCTGTAACACGGCCTTATGTCTTTCCTCCGCTCCCCTGATGTTTAGATTAATGTGAAAAATTTAAGAAAACAAAGGGTAGTTCAAATCAGCAAGAGTGACACAAGCACACGCAACAGTAGAAGAACCAGAGGAGGGAGAGAGGGAGAGAGGGAGAGGGAGAGAGAGAGAGAGAGAGATGACAAGGAGAACCTTTTATTTTAGGATTTGATGCAAAGACTCACATCATTACATCATCAGTACATCATTTGAACTAGCCATGATTACCTTCACAAATGTTTAGTTTAACAGCTGACCGCGGAGCATCCCCCCCCCTGCAGCGGTGCACCACACAGAAGGCTGAAGGCAGAAGAGAAGGCTGAAGGCAGCAGGCAGACAACTGAGCAACACAGGAGCTGGGCAATACGAAAATAAGCTAATAGGGACAAATAATTATAATACATGTAGTGTATTTATGAAAAACAATACAATTCTAAAATAGCTATAACTTTTAATTATAACATTTCTTTTTTTATTAAAATGTAAACTTTGTGATTCTGTTTAGGCCAGCACTTCGGCAGGCAGCAAAATATATTGTTCACCGCTCACCAGTGAGGGCGCAGCGGTCGGAGCTACTTACGTGACATGGTTATAAGTTTAGTCATGGTTATAACTTTATAACAACAATTATAATACAAGTAGATCAAATCAAGCATTCTGATTGGTTGAGAGTGAGTCACGAGGTGTAGTTTATTCAGCCATAAAGTACTGTACAGCCTGTTTACATTTAGAGCGTTCCATATTAGTGCGCACTAAAAAATAACAGCTAGATTTAAATTGCGCAACCGTTAGTTGTCATTTCAAGCTTGACAGTTACCAAACATGTTTGTGTAAACTTTGATATTGTAATGTCCGCAGTAACGACTCGCAGACATTGGTTTCCTTAACTTGCAGGTGTATTGCTTGAGTGTTCACAGTATTGCAACGGGGCTCTTAACAGTAACGTTAGCTCAAACGGAACAGCTAACAAGCTCACTTAGCCTCCCCCACACTAGCATAACGAATGACAACACACACGTCACTTCCTCCCTAAAATGAGATGAGGAATGAAAAGGGTTTGACCACAAAATCATGATAATGTCTAGTGAGAGATAATTATGTCGGTCATTTCCCGACGCGAGGCAAGTTCTCTAAACATCAGGAGTAAATCTGTGATTTACTGACCAGGCATGAATGAGCCCGAGATGAATGTGCTTAGAACATTTTTGACCACATCCAAACATCTTAACTGTACTGGTCTTACATAAATGTTGTAATATGTCAAACACAACGTACTGTTAAAGTTAAGATGTTTGGATGTGTTCAGAAATCTATATCAGTTAGTATTTTGAAAACCGGATGTTGGGTCCCGTGACTCCTACCGCCCGTTTGAATATTTTTCACGTCAGATTCTGAACTTGATGTGACCACAGAGATCCGAGTGTCTGCTGATGATCGCAGTGGTTTACTGCACTAGATGGAGATTATAACACACTTTGGGCTGCATTCACAAACAACCCGACTCAGAGAAGACCGGAGCCGGCGCGAAGGAGGCTGTTACCGACGGCCTAACGGTGCGGCCGATTCTCGGGCTCCCGGTGCGGCCGGCGCCCGGCCCGGCCGGCTGTCACTGGCCGGCTGTCACTGGCCTCACCCCGCCCCTCTTTTCTCCGCAGAGTTTAAACATTAAAATATGCTTAAATAAAGCAACAAAACAAACACACGATTATAAACGTATTTGTAATACGTCAAACACAAACATAAATACAATAAAACAAAAATACGTGTATAATCAACATAGGTGTTTAATCAACCTATATGTGTATAATCAACGTATGTGTAATACGTCAAATACAAACATAATCAGGGAGGAGATACGTTTCTGATCAAACGTAATTGGGAATGCGTATTAGTTCTGGGGGAACGTAATTTTTAGGAGACAGGGTTGAAATGCGATACACAACGTTTGGTGGCTACAACTATTTTGTGCTGAAAGGGAGCTTATTATTACTATTTATAAAGTTGCAGGTACCCATATTATAAAAGCAATAAGGTACTCGAGGCAGTACTGTGTCTACAATAATGTACAGTTCAAGGGTTTGCCTTACAACTCCCTTGAACAGTACATTATTGCACGACACAGTACTGCCTCTCGTACCTTATTGCTTAATTAATAACCCACAGCTAACACTCTGTAACAGGGTTGAACACATGACAGTTTGTGACACATAAACAATTTGTAACACTAAAATTGTACATTTATAAAAGCCCAAGAGAGGAGCTGTGTCTATTTGGTTAGACACATATGCAGCGCTGATTACTGTGTGGTATTTGTTATAAATGTACATTGGTACATAGAGGGTGATAAGAAGCTAAACCTGGAGGGACTTAGGACCCAGGGGAATGTTGGTGAAAAAAAACAGGAAGAGACAGACAGGAAGACATGCCACACAACGAACAGCTGTTTACTGCTCGCCTGCCAACTCGCTCGCAACTGGCCAGCGAGCGGTGAACAGCTGTCCTTTTCGGCGTACTTGGAAAAAAATACCGTGATATACCATGAAACCGCCAGAATCTTACAAAATACCGTGATATACATTTTTGGCCATACCGCCCAGGCCTAGTACACACTTCAGTCCAGTACCTTGAGGTACACTAGTACAGGGATCAACATTCTGACAAATATCTTTCTTCTCATGAGTGAACCTTTACCTTTCTAAATTCACACTCACACAAATTGGTAGGACACGTTTTTGGCTTTGATACTTGTTATGCTTTGATTATGTAACAAACTCATGACACTGGGACATAGTGGTTTAGCGCTCCGGTACGTCTCGCGGGCTTTGGAGAAATTTAAAAAACACTCTTCCAATAAGTAAACAGTTCCAGACTTGTCCAAAGAGAACACTGTCCCATGTGTCTCTGTTCCACCTCAGGGAACATCTCGTAATCGCTCTCTGACGCAGCCGAGGCACTGCTTTGAATTATGTTGGAATGTTTCTGGAGGTAATTTAACATTTATGCACAATTTCAAGGCTTTTCCCCCCCAAATCTCATATCAATCCCTCCCCCAACTCTGTCCCCTAATTCTGCTTAAGCGCACCACGTGGATCAAAGTGGTTGACACTCTCAAGGGCGTTAAGGGAACACACATTATTAATATGAGACATATTTTTCCTTGCATCGTCAGAGACCGGGATATTATATTCTTTCTGTCGCTGCTCAAATGACAATAAAAAGTGCCCATAGAGGTTTTGAGCGCTTGTATCTTTGATACCCTTTTGTGATTGTGAAGACAGAGCCAGGAGCCAATGCCTGATTTTCACATATTTGATTATACATGTAGGTAGTTGGTGCTTTTATGTGTAATTTGATTTGCTTCCAGATCTTAAGAGTTATGGACAAAACTGTTGTTGTAATGTAATTTGCCTGTTTTTGATGGGGTGGTTGAGAAGGGCAAGAAAGAAAGATCTCGTTACAAAGAGTACGCTGTAATGACAGCCAGGCGGGGCACTCACTTGATGCATTGACTGGGCCCTTTTCCCTCCACCATATAAAGTAGGGCCGGCTGAATCCACCGATTTGGGTGTTTTTTGGTGATTTGTGCAGATACTTTGTTTTGTTTGTCCTATTACATACAAACATGAATTACATCTTCTGCATTCAACCCATCTTTAGCAGTAGCAGTGGGCTGCTGAGAAGCGGGGAGAAAGTGTCTCGCTCAAGGACACTTCGACATGTGAACTATGGGGAGTCCAGGGATTGAACCGGCTACCTTGTGGTATCAGAAAGACTCTCTCCCCATGAGCTACAGCCGGCATAATGATTGAGTCTAGCGGTTGAAATGAGGAAAGAGGGATGAGATGGGCTGGAAAAGGTATAGAAATCATGGAAAAATAACCATTTTGATAGTGTTGATTCTCCCAGCCATATGGATATGGAGAGTTTTCTAGAATTCCATATTTTTGCTTTAGTTAATCATTTTTTTGCAAGTTGATCCGTGGAGGGCCATCTGCTTTTTTTGTTATGATAATTCCAAGATATGTGATGCCGCTGTGGGCTTTACAAATATATTTTTTTAAAGGACTGGTATGCAGAAACAGTTCATTAATGTGTGGAAATGGGCATCAACTCACTCTTTTCCCAATCAGTTGAACACCATGAAAACAGTGGAGGCATTGATGTGTCTGGGCTTGTTAGATACTGGAGGATATTTGTGGATATTTTTCTCTCCCTCTGACTTGGTGCCTTCTCAGCATTCTAAGACCTCCTAATTTACAAATTAAGCACTAAAAATAACACGCGAGAGCTACTAAACTCACACATGAAGACCATCGATGGCGTGTGAGAATTCACACGTTCTAGGGCTTGGCTGGGCCTTCTTATTTAACCGAAGCTACTTCATTCTTGGTTTTATGATGGAGACGCAAAAATATCCTCAGCTGGGATCTTTATTTTCACGTAAATATATGAATCCAAACGCAATAAAGTATGTCCATTGCGGCTTTTGATGTTCCTGAGTATTTTGTCTTTTGTCTTTATGCAGTGGCTGCTGGGCAGATGAGAGTCTCAGCAGCAGTGTGGTGCTTTTCACTCGAGCCACCAGATATGCCACTTCCTATGAAGCCGCCGGGGCTTTAGGAGAGACTGGAGTGTACGCACTCACCTCCTGGGAGAGAAAAAAAAACTCCATGTAAGGATGTGACGGGTGTGTTTATTCTTTTATTTTTTAAACGTCTCTGGAGTTTAACTGGTTTTATGCTTTCAAGAGCAAGCGCTTCTGAACCAACTTTTACTGTGGATATTCCACATTGGTTTTGGCTACACGTGTAAATCTGTATCCAAGACTTAAGCTGGAATACTTTTTCTGAAAAGCCATCGCTCCATAGTCATTCCATGTGATGGCTAGAAAAATTACCTAAAGCTGCTCGGAGTTTACTTTTTTTTTTTTTATGTCCAATGTGGAAGCCATGCAAGCACACCTGGACTCACAAACGTAGTCAATACAATCTACTTTAAGGCGATCACTATTACAGGTCAAATATGTAATTTTATTTTCAATATGTTTAATATGGCATCTGGCGACACCCTGGAAATGATCTTGTGACCCCCAGGTTGAGAGCCACTGCTTTTTAAGATTCAAACATAATTCCTACAAAATGTAACCTTAAATTGAAGCGTGTGGGGTGACAAATCAGATTTTCCTTCACTTATGTTTGGATTGGGTTTCACCTGCTGCACTCAATCTTTGACTCAAATCAGTGGCGAACACCTTACACTCTCCGTCACTGCCGCCAGGAATATAACAGCTGGATGAGTGATTACCGGCCTCCTGCTCTTTCTCCTCCTTTTGTTCCCGGACTGATCGGGCTGCTATAGCCCTGCTTGGTGTTTGGCGGCTCCTCACCTGGAGGACTGAGGGCCCCGGTCTGTGAGGAGACGTTACAGGTGCTCCACTCTGACAGGTATCTATAGACGCATTGACTTTAAATTAAAGCGGAGGTGTGGGGTGATTCATCATAGAAGTTCACTCCGGACACAGAGCAGTGTGATACATGGACCTCCTCCTTCACCACAATGCAACGCGATCAGAGCTAAACTACCTAGCGACCCTCTCTCTCTCTCTCTCTCTCTCTCTCTCTCTCTCTCCCTCTCTCCTTCTCCCTCTCTCCTTATCTCCCTGTCTCCTATATCCTTCTCCTTCTCTGTCTCCTTCTCTCATTCTCCCTCTCCCTCTCTCCTATATCCTTCTCCTTCTCTGTCTCTTTCTCCCTCTCCTTCTTCCTCTCTCCCCTATCTCTCCTGCTGTCCCCCCTCTCCCTCTCCATCTCCTTCTATCCTTCTCCCTTCTCTCCATGTCACCTACTCCCCTTCTCCTTCTCCTCCCTCTCCCCTGCTGTCCTCCCTCTCTCTCCCTCCTTCTCCCTCTCCCCTGCTGTCCTCTCCCTCTCTCTTTCTCTCCCCCCCCAGCTTCCTGCTCGCTGCTAAACCCTCCCATTATACACTCCATGGAGCAACACAGTTTTTTATTACCTTGCTACAGTACCTCTCACACAAGCACTTCCAGAATGTTGCACTTTTTACTCTGCAGTATGTTAGGCCTAAAAGTGCAGTATATGTCGATGGCAGTTTATTACTCCGCTCAGGTCAGGTTCAGCCCCCACACAGCATGCTGGTGAGTATACTACCGAACATTTCCCCTCATGTTCAGATTGAAACGGCTGCCAGTGTTCCTGACACGGGCTTTATATAAGCCGTGGATACTGTTGCTATGCTTTCAGGCTGCAGAGTGGAGGTTATGAAACTATCTGTTTGAAGGCTGCTGATGAATGTGATTGACAGACAATGCTCATGAGTTTTTGCACATTTATCACATCTAATCTCACATATTTTACATTTTAACATTACGGATACCACTTTTAGTGTATTAAACTAAACGTTGTCAGATTTACTTCTTTTGGCAGTCACTTGTTTCCATTCATCTTGCTACGGTGTAATCGTGCAGACATGGAATTGGCTTACCTTGGTCAACATATCCCTTTTTTTATTTTTGGTAATGTTGCATTATTTTTACATGTGGTCATATAGGTGTGGACCGCTTTGACAGATCTCCTTGTTTGTGTGTTCAAGGACATTTGACAGTCAAGTTGTCCTTTTTAAAATGTCCACTCTCGCTTATTGTTTGTCCAATATCTAACAGCATGCTTGTTTTCTATATTAGTGCGGTTGTGGATATTGAGTTCTGCAATACTAATATTCTAAAGATGAATCAGCAAATGTTCTTGCCAGGTTTGTCTCTAAGAAACTAGCAAAGTAATTGTTTGACATGTTGGGAAATGCGCCGACCACTTTCTTTCCGAAAGTTATATGAAAAGCTTGATACTGCCTTCATGCTAAATATGAAGCTACAACCAAGAAACCGTTTGCTAAGCATAAAGACCGGTCACTTGGAAACAGCTAGCCTGGTTCTGCTAGCGGGAACAGAATCTGCCTCCCAGCCAATGTTCCCTCTAATTTTTTTCAGCACTGACCAAAATTTTTTTTTTTGAGCGCACATTTCAGCACTGTGAGCAATTCGCAACCACGCGATCTGCCGAAAATGACCACAAGCCTGTGTTAGCCATAGGGGATTCAAAGAGATGACAGCAAATGCATCAATATGTATACAAGGTTGATATTTATTCAATATCCTTTATTATTATTTATTCTGGACTTTGGGAACATTTTAATGATGGTGTTTTACCAGTCAGTTTAGTTGAATTTAAAGGATCTTTGTTGAACTTCAATAAGGGGAGGTTATGACTGGTTCACTGGTTATGACTGATAATGATATATATAAAAAAATAAAAGTATCAAAGGTGTTTAGTCATTTCTCAGCAGGTACAACATTTAAGTGGAACTTCATTGAAAGAAAAATGCTAATGCAGTGCTTAACAATAATTAAATTGACATGGTGTCATTTTTCCTAAAGGTAGCCTATATAAACAATTTATTAACTTCATATTCTTCATATTTAAATATGTCTGAAAGTTTCATCCTACCTGTGTCAGTTTGGACTATTTCATCTAGCCACTCATGTTTGAACGTTGGCAGACCTTTTTCTGGGGCACCTGCTCTGCCTTTCTTTTCGCCATGGTAGCCTATAGCTGCTGGAGCAGGGCCCGGCAAGAGGAGCCTAAACAACGCCGACCCGAGCTCATGTGGCGCTCTGGGCGAGCTTCACTCCTGGCGCCCGGAGGAGGACAACGGGGTTGGGGGTGCTAACGGAGGCAGAGCGCTAGCAGAGGTACAGAAAGCGCATGTCGAGAAACGGGACGCTAATCGACCAAGAAGACTCGGCACGTCACATCAAAGATCTTATTATTGTGAAGATGGCTCACTCCTATCTCAGAAACATTGGCGCAAAAAAGATTTTTAACCCCTGAAAAAAAATCGTTTGTGCGGTCTGAAAAATGTGCGCGGTCTGAAAAATCTATTGCGCGGCCACTTCGACTGGACTGCGTGGCCGCGCACGCGCGCAGCTTAGAGGGAACACTGCTCCCAGCACCTCAAAAGTGCTCTGATTAATGTGTTATTATAAATTATGCTCTTACTTTATTTAATCTCTACAAAACGCACATGACGCAGGAGGTCATGTGCCGGTCTATTCCCTGGCCAGGAGCAGTGACTTCCTGGAGTCTTTGCGAGTTGCGTCCGAGAACACTATGATAAAGTCACTGGTCCCGGCCAATAAATATACAACATCATGTGTTCGCCCAAGTCAATTTTATTGAAATAGCCCAAAATGACAAATTTGCCTTAAGTGACTTTACAATTTCGGTAAACACTTTATAATAACTGCACGCTATGAAGCATTAGTTAAGTATGAGTTAACACTTAATTCATCATTTATAAAGCATTGTTCTACACTTTATAAATGATGGATTCACCATTTATAAATGAAGTATTATATACTACTTCATAGCGTGCAGTTATTATAAAGTGTGACCGAGCCACCAGAGAGAGACTTCTCTCGGCCACTGCTGCCTCTAACATGACCAAATATTACAGACACAAACTAAAATAAACGGTGACTGAAGCGTTATATAATACTTAATTTACAAGTCTCTCTCTGGTGGCTCGGTCACACTTTATAATAACTGCACGCTATGAAGTAGTATATAATACTTCATTTATAAATGGTGAATCCATAATTTATAAAGTATGGAACAATGCTTTATAAATGATGAATTAAGTGTTAACTCATACTTAACTAATGCTTCATAGCATGCAGTTATTATAAAGTGTTACCACAATCTGTACAGCACACGTCACCCTCTATCCTCCGACCCTTGATGTGGATACGGATAAACTCCTTTTTTGATGCTTTAAAGTTAAAGATTTTAAAAAAATGGTGCAGAAGAATTGCCGCATCAGGAGTAGTGATGGTGGTGCTGGGAGGAAAAGTCCAACTCTGTTAGGCGAGAGGAAATATTAAGCGATCAGCCGGTCATCGCAGTTCTTCATTAGTTTATCTGCATGACACAGAAATGCAAGACTGACTTATGTTAATGTCACAAAGTCCTCTGGCGGCTGTAGGATCTAGTCCATGTTTTAATTTTGGGAAAAGCAAACTATACTTTTCCATCTTTTCTCTCTCTCTCTCTCTCTCTGTCTCTCTGTGTTTCCTCCTTCTTTCCCTCAATTATTTTTTACAAGGCAAGGTAACATTGGTCAATTTCATGGTCTAATAAGCCTCTTATTGCATGGGGTATCATACTGGCACACAACATGTCATGTTAGTTATGGGAAGGGGGAACAAAACTTCAATTAGATTATTGTACTAACGGGTGTGGGAGGCTGCCCACTCACAACAACTACCTGAGAAAAAGAGACACAAAAGCTATACTCATACTAATACTAATAATTATTATTGTGCTGCACACTGGGATGGAAACTGTTCAATACTGCCGGACGTCAAACCTTTAAACCCATTTTAACAGCGGGGCGCAAGAAGCGTGACGGCCAAAACAACGAATTAGCATCCACCTGGTTTCATCCAACTTCGGCGCCCGCAAAACTCTCACTACAAAAAAACACACAGGAAAAAACCTATACAAAATAATGTATGATCAGAAGTGGCGAACTGAAGAAAAGGCTAATGAGCTTATCGGCACTGATCTAATGCTCCAGCGCCATCTTCACCATTTTTCCAGCAACCGTGAAAAATGATCAACTGTATCGCCCGCGTTATGTGTAGACTGCTGGCGAACACGCCGGCCTGCTTCCATCTACTGCATCATGATAACAAAAACACTAATACAGCATCTAAATCCGGATGTTTCTGGTAGAACTATGGGATCCTTCGTTCTAGTTTGTGTCACATTTACAGACGAACCGAGCGCACACGGCCATTCCCACAACACTTCAGTTGGTTTCTTATTTTAGGGTTTATTGGTGGTTTTGTTAACAACTCTTGGCCACATTATTGCCAGCCGCATGGAAACTTCCCATTTGGAGTTTTTAAAAGCAGCTCAAATGGATTTATTTTTGCTTTCTTAGAAGTAGACCGTTTCTTCGGTTGCTATAAAAGTACAATGAGGAGAGAGGAAGTGGCCGGGCATGAGAAGCGTACTTAGGTTTTCTCCTGAATGGGAATATTTTCAAGTGGAAGGAGAATGTAATTCGGGCTGCGGCCCTGTGTGCGATGGAAACTAAAACAGGCGCACGCTGTTCACATGAAAGGAAACAATCTCATTTCTTCTGACTGTGAAAATGTTATTGCTTCAATTGCCAATAGCCACCCGAAGCACCGAGTGGACGCCCACAAAGGAATAGGCCCAAACGTTCCTATGAAGCCGTCCCCCTCTGCTGCACACTGTTTGACCTTTCTGCTGATTTAGCATGTCCTTGTGGACAGAGACAGAGACATACATAGCCTGAGCGGACGTTCATGTGCTCTCCAACTATTCATTCAAAGGGAAGAAATTACATTTTTCAATTGTCTGCGACAAGATGATGTTAGTACATTGTGGGCAAGAGGAAGTGTGGATAAACACAATAAGCACAGAGCAGAGCCCACAAACATGACGTAACTTTTCACAGAAATACACTGATAGAAAAATGTACTCGACACCCGGTGGTAAAATCATTGATCAGGAACATTTATTCTTCGAAGAAGGAACAGAGTCAGAATCACAACATGATATGTCAATTGCGTATCCTGGACTGCTCAATGAATGAGCAGAGAGTTACCTCTTAAATACAGTTAATGACACAATTACAGAAGCTCTCATGACGTCTTTAGATTCGCTTGCATCTGCATGGTCATACTGTATGATAACAAGGAACACCACGTCCTTCAAACAGAGACATGTAGGCATCCACAGTCTCAAGACTCTATCAGAAGGTCACTTGAAAAGCATAGATATGTTTTAACAGGAGAGTAGGTAAAATGCGAAGCCACAAGCCTTTACAGAGTTTATGATTAATAATATAACTGTGAAACAGTAATTGATTAAGAGTAAATAAGTTTTTTCTTCCAACATACACATTTTTAAAATTACAATAAGAGAGCTTTGTATTTCGTGGTTTTACCGCTTCCACAAGGAACTAGATTCTGGTTTGTTTGTCATACGCGTTACGTTTCACTTTGTCCTGGAAGCACAACGCTGCTGCATTAATTACGGCTTTAATTGGGCAATATACGAGTACACTAAGTTAAAAATATCTTAAATGTGCAACACATCTCTGCAGGGATAGTATGTCCTCCTAAGAGCATTATGTTGTAAACAAAGAAAAAAAGAAACATTTAGATTTTGTTTTTTTAAGAACATAATTTCCCCTTATTGGCTATATCTGGGAGCGCTGGAGTTCTAAGAGCACATTTGTCGTCGTTCAACACTGAAAACAAGTAAACATCTCACCTTTGGGGATGGCGCACTAACACTCTCAGGAATTGGTTCATCGTTTTGTCCTCTCATCAATGTCTGTTTGCCCATTTTATTCGATAACGCTCACCGCACAACTGTGCTATGATTAAAACACAGATTGATTGCAAATGCTGATCCAATTTTTTGGCTTAAAAGGGATTAAGGAGCCATCAGCGAAAAAAAAACTTAATGAAGCACAATCTCAGAAAAAAAAACGGGATACATAATCATGGGAAAATCTGAAACAGCTGTCGAACGCTCGCGATCTACATGGGATTATTGGCGAGTCCACAAGGACAAAGAGAAGAGGGAAGTACAGCAAAATGCCACGCTGATTAGCTGAAGCACTACGAGTCAACGTCCTGCCGATGAAAGCAGGAGAGGCCATATTAATACAACGTGGAATAAATGGCCTTACTTCATGGAGATCGGAGGCTGCCATCCACTCTGCTGCTCATACGAGTCAGACTTATACAACCTGTGTAATTGCCACATATAATTGCTACATTTCAAGGTTGTAATTATATTTCTATAGCAGTAATTATTCAATCCCACCTTTCGTGTGCACGCTCTCAGTGATCCACTGCTCACAGCACAGTGTGGCTTAATGCTCACGTGCACACACGCACATAAGCACTCACTTGCGAAGTTGCCTTTAGCCTGCAACACTTAGAGAGGATGTGTGTGACACACACACACACACACATACACACACACACACACACACACACACACACACACACACACACACACACACAGAGACATGATAGCATCATCTCTGTTGATGCACAGAAGGAGCTAAAATGAAGCATGCAAGTTTTTCTTTTTTTTAAATGTGGCATTAACGCTATTTTATTCTGTTTGTTTTCTTTCCATGTAATTCAACCATAAAACAGCTATTCTTCATCCATACTATCTGACGTTGTTTTAGCAGAGTGATTTTATTGCAATTAACCAAAACAAAACCAGCCGTTCAGGTTTAGTTTTTAGTTTTTCTGTGTCTGAGAGAAAATAAATTAGAGTTTGGTGTTAGCTATGCTTTTCTAAAACTGCTGCTGATTATTATTTTTTACCACATGTTAAGCAACATAGTCAACCCATGCAGGGCTTGAAGTGTTCACTGATTGGTTAAGAAATGTGGGATGATTCCTTACCACGTGCGCTGTCCTTGGTCCTGAGATAATTTCACTGTAATCAAAGTATTTCTGTTTGACTGTGTGAATGTTATTGTGTTTCTATTGCTGTTGTTGTTGTTGAATACTATGTGGATGAATTCCCTTTGGGGTGGCAGAAAGATTGAGAAAACATTTTGCCTTTTTCTTTTACTATTTTGAGCTCCACAACATGGGTCCGGGCTAACGGGATAAATCGGCAGAAAAAAAATGTGTAAGAGAGCTCTGCTACCCTCTTTCAGTATATACCTATAAGGCAGCTTTCTGGTTCTATTAAAGTGGAATTGATTACCAACCAGGCAAAGTGGGCAACTGACCCTCAAGGGCCCCAAAGGCCCCAAGTAGTCTGTTGCAACGTTGCTGTAATTTATTACGGTTTAATTAACTTTAACCTTTAACTTTACTTGGGTGTATACAAATTATATTATCACATTCACATTTTAATGAATATTCTGCATATTATTCTGCATAACAGTTTAGCTCCCTGCATTCAGTGGAGTGGTTTCTTTGCAGAAATATACACTTCAAACTCGTTGATTGTAAAGATGGCCACCCGGCTGTAGCTTCGTGCCGCAGCCTCTTCTGTCACGTGACGTCGTCGACGGCTTTGCTCAAATCGGTGGCACCGAATGACGTGATTTGCACGGCTCAGCTCGGGGGGGATGAATCGATCTGTGGGATGAAAGATCGGCAACTCCCTGTGAATAAACCTGCCAATTTGTCAGGGCTCCGGCTATTGGGGCTCTCTCTCCCCGTCTCTTGTCAACTCACTTGCTTCAGTCACTGCTTTGATTCATCGGTTCCAGTGCTGCCTTCCTCTGATTACTGTCCCTCCCTCTTACTCCCCAGTCTCATTGTTCCCCGCTCTATTTGTCTCGTCTTATCAGCCTCATCCTTTTCCTTCTCTCTTAACCACTTCTCCTCTCTTTCTCATTCTCCCCGCCGTCTCTCTCTGTCTTTATCTTAACCCTCCCCACCCCCCATCTCTTCTTCCTCTGTCCCCCTTCTCATCAGACACACGCAGAGAGTGATGCACAAACACCATCCCTCACATCTCCAATGAGTACCTTGTTATCGTCGTGTCCCCACAGCGGCTTTCTGTCTGGCTCCGTCTCAGCTTGGATTCCGTCACTAATGGGGCCGCATCATTTTCGACAGCTGCAATTCCTCAGCGCTGACAAACAGAGATGTGGTGCAGCTCTCGCGAACACAGCTCAGAGGGATTGTAGAATAATGCCTCGGTCTGATTTACACATTTACAAAGGCCATCTTTTCTCTTTGACTCAGGGATGTATAGAAAAGCCACAACATACGTACGTATAGAACAGACCTTACTCTGCCATATTTTCCTCTAGCCAAGTTCTTCTGAAATGTCCATTTTTTAATTTCAGTAATATCAGCTTCAATCCAGTGTCAGGGAACACAATGTGTGCAATATGTATGAGATTTGAGAATGCAGTGACAACAGACAGTAACTTGTCAGTATGCTATTCTAGGTTCAGACAACTTAGAAGTTGCTATCCGACTCCCCGGGCTCCTCAGATCTGCAGAGGAGAAGCTAAGTGAAATTTCTTGAAAGCTTCAACAATAGCACATGTTAGAGTCTGCCTGCCTTCGATCTCTCAGCCCGCTAATCGTTTCCACTGGGTCCTGCAGGGCAACAACAAAGGCTCCCGGATTCTGTATGCCAATCTGTTATTTCTTTTGATTGCGTCCTTAACTAAATTTACTTGTTTTTGTGAGCGCATGCTTTCATCTCTCTCAAAAGGGGCACTTAGCGGCTGACTCGTTTGTGACCCAGGACCGGCTTTGAAGGCAGAGAGGCGCACTGCAGATTGGAAAATCAAATGTTCCGCGCAAACAATGGTTTCTGTTGTTTTTATGAATTCCCGTTGGTTCATCACATTGTGATCAGGAGGAAGCTACCGTATGTGTTTTATGCAGCTCATTGCCCATTCCTTAATTGTAGCTTGTCTGTTTTAAACAATACTCCCATACTTTTAATTTACGGTTTGCTGTTATCGTTCCTTTCTCATGCAATATTAATATCTGAAAGTGTGGATAAAATCCACAACCATTCCTCAATCCATTCCATATCAGCATTTTGAGCGAGACAAATCAAATCAGTATTTTTGACATTTTGGTAAACACCATTTACTTTTTCACCATTTCTTTGTTGAGCTGCAGCAAAAGGGACAGTAACATAAGAGGATTTCTTTTACAAAAGACTGTAACTTAGCTTGTGTTTTCCTTCTCTTTATTTACACGTTTGCACTTAGTGTTTTCTTTTCTTTGTACAGATTTTTTTTCCCCGGGAAGGTCGGAAGCCTTGTTAACAGAACACTCTGAAACAGTCTCCGGGGTTGGACTAGTTAAGACGGCCGCACCGCTCACAGAGAACATTTTAATTTCCTCTTGGTGGGTGTAAGGCTCAGCGAACCAAGGAGAGCTGTGTGTTGAAGCTCATCGTGTTTGAAGAGAGGCAGGTACCCTGATCGGTGTTAATAACGTGATTATGGCCTGCCATCATATTACCAGTGACATCACAGATCAGACGGCGTTTGGCCCGCGCTCATTAGACCAGACACCCTACAGGAGACCCCGCTGGTCATATGTGCCCGGCCCTTTAAAGTACGGTCAAAGAGCGCCCGCAAGAGCATTGCTCACAGTGCTTTAAAGCTGTTATCAAATTACAGTAACGCCAGCTAATATACTGTAGATCAAGCTTCCATTTCCTGTTTTAATGTTTCATAAGGCTTCAGTAACGCAGAAACCAAGGGAGGCGCACTAGCGAACAATCAAAGCCAAGATAAGATATTCCATTCAATTTTTTTCAGTTTACATCAGCCTCACAGTCCAGAGAGATAGCTCTCATTAGACTCCGGTTTCATTGATCGTTCATTGATTTTTTTTTCTTCTCAACCACAGTGTGTTTTGGCGGTGGCCTGTTTGCAAGCCAATCAAGGGATTGGTAATCATACTTTTAATCAGGGTTTGAAGAAATGCTCTTAATTCATAGCCGGGGCCGAAAGTCTCTCGGAGCTTCTTGGAGCGTGAACAGAGCCGCAGCGTTAAATATTTCAATAAACAAGTATGTTTTAAATATTTCATGTGCAGAACGATTGATATGAACTGAAACTACATCATGAAACATTAAAGGGCCGGTGTCCATCTGAAACCGTACACATTCCCGGGCTTTTCTCGGAGCAACCGCAGTGCTGCGGCCTCTTTAGCTGCATTTAAGCCAGAGCACTGGAGACGCTGTCGGGATTGTTCGTGCACATCGGGAGGAGGAGCGGGAAATTAGCGAAGTAGGAATCTGTTCTCTCTCACAGGCATTGTCCTCCCTTGTCTCACTCTGACACTCCCCCGCCGTCACTCCTTTCTCACCCTATGCTTCTCTCGCTCTCTCTCACTGGGGTGGAATACAGAAGGATAACATTGCGTAGGATTTCAAAGGGAGGATGAAAAAAAAAAACACAGTCAAGAGTGTGGGATGTGGCCAAGTTGAAAAAAAAAGAGTCTCTGCAGTGTTTGGGAATAGGAGCGGGTTTATCTCGTGTCCTACCACATCTATTTCTTTCTGCAAAGACCGGCTCGCTAAATATACTGCAGCACTGATTCTCTGACAAAACACTGTCGTCTGTCGTACGAATCTCAAACTTCATTACCACGAGTAGAAATAGAAATTAACTCAATTATGACGCATATTGCCATATATTTGCCCTCCAGTCCTTTTTAGTATCTAATTAAATTAATCTCTATTGTTTTGCCAACATTTTCCAACTTCGATTTTTCCAAAAAGTAATATGGACTAATTAAAAAAAAACAATTGCAATAACAAACATAATAATTTTATTTATTTGCAACAGGATTTTACTTCAGACAAAGTTCTTAATAAATCTAGATGAATGGATTGTTTTGTAACTTCTAGACTCTCAAGGGATCTTCTATCCTTCTTTTGTAGAATCAAAATAATTATTTTCTGGGTTTTAATTGAGCACATTAGGTTCATTCGAGATGAGCCAGTTCTGTGCAGAATCGATGGCCGGCGATCGGCGCGCAATGCATGCCGGTTAGGTTTGTGTCCGACTTGATCCCGACTTGCTCTGCCGTCATGCACACATGCTCAACAATAATCTCGCGAGAGCGAGGCGGCCGCTTATTTCAGAGCCAGGCGCCGCAGTAGCTCTCCACCGACTGCGTGGCCCTGTGCATGATGGGAAACGCCTGGCTGACGCCATCAGAGAGCTGATTGACTCTTAGATTTGACAGCAAACGCTACGTGTTGTAGACAATTCTTATTTTATGTGTAGTTGTAATACTTAACGCTCGATTGTTGACTATTAGTCTCATGTTTAAAACATCTTGTGTGGTTGATAATACAAAATCGTATTTATACAACACATATCAAAACGAGTAGTAATTTATTTCACAGGCAGACATAAAAAGAACAAAGGATGCAGCTACACACATATTTCTACATAAATATATATTTATAAACACATATGAATACATCCAAATGTGAACTGTAAACTACAAGTAGCCTTAAGATAAGATCGGAACTAACAGGAAGTCATTTTTTCTGTGACTTCCTGTGTATACGTTGAAGGCAACCTAAAACTGTTTGACTTGACCGCAGTTTTTTTTCAACGCCCCGTGCTGCTCCCGCCTGCTCTCGTCTGGATTCCACTCAAGGCGCAGTTCTTTCGAACGACCCTACTATTTCACTTAGAAATAAGTTAAAGAAATGTAATCAAACAAAGCTTGAGCGCTATTTTTTTCCATTTGTAGCACAGATATTTCAGTAGTTCATAAAGTGGATGGGAAACAGATTGATAGCCAAAATGGAAGCAGCAGAACCTAAAATATCCGATAACTTGAATCCCCTATTATGGGTCCACACCTCTCAAAACAATGTGGTTGGGAGGGGCTAGTGGGCATGTGAAGGTTGGGGTGGGGGTCGATAGAAGAGAGCGTCGCTTCAAGGTTTGATGTTTGTTTATATATCCTTTCTGTCACACCAAAGACCAGTTCATTCAGACATTTCATAATATGTCACTATTTATTGTTTATAATACTGGTGAAAGATCCATAAAAACATATGAGAAGTTAAACTTCACGCCTCCAGTTTGTATCGCTGCTTTCTATTCCATGTTTGTTCTCTCCACACCAGTTCTTCGACACCTAAAATTGTGAGACTGCCCCTTTTTAATTGACACATTGCTACATATACTGTATGGTCAAGTAAATGACTAAAGACAAGAGCTACATTAATTCATTTTATTGTTATAATGTCACATGAATGTCAAGTATCATGTCAGGAAGAAAACATACTGCAGTGACTCTAGCATTTGTAGAGCTTGTTGAGTTTGACGATGTCTATTTTGGACATTTCCTCTCTCTGCCCGATGGAAGCAGAGCGGTCGGGGAAGGGAACGATGGTCTCTTTTCTGTTCTTTCCAAAGGCGGTTCTACAGATTTGGACAGTGTGAATGGGAATCATAAAAAAAAATGTAATTCGATAACTTAGTGTCTATGGTCATAGAATCTAATCAGGTTCTCCATTGAGGCATTTGATAAAGTAAACATGCGTTACCTTCCATAGTGCATCACGGAGGTGTAGTCATACGCAGTGCCAAGATCATTATTGTCCTTCTTTTCGAAGTTGAACAGAAAAGCTGGTACCAAAAAAAGAGATCAATGAATAACGACCAGACCGAGAGATTTATCAATCAATCACAAACAACGGCAGAGGTTTTTACGTTTCTGGACGTTCTCCCAGTTGATTTTGATGTGCTGGTCCCGGTCGCTGCGAGTGTGTTCGTGGTAGAAGCCCAACGTGTGCAGCAGTTCGTGCTGGATGATGCCGCGTTGGACGCAGCCAAACTTCTGCAGTGACACCTTCTGCTTGTGTCCAAGACGACCCAATTGAGAGGCACAGCTGATGGCAGCGAGAGGGACAGATGTGGTTAATATGCAGCTTGATATTTTATTCATTAATTTAAGTAATTTACATTATCAGCGACCTTTGTCTGCCAATGACAAACAACTTGATGGACAAATGTTTGGGTAGCGTTTCGATCAACTAAAGGGAAGAGGGCCGGATAAAAGAAACACTTCCTGTCGCAGTTAAACACAAGAACGATTCTGCAAAACGACCGTTGTGGCTCTAACTTGTGTCCATAGATGGATTATGATTATAGGCCCCTTGGCATATACATGTAAAAGGCCCCAACCCCTTCTCCATAGGAACAAGATCCCCAGACTCAGAGAGAGGAAACATTATTACAGTCATAACATAAATGCTCAGTTAATTATTTTACTTTTGTTGCGACCATTTTGTGTCTCTTTTTAGCTGTTTTGTATCTTTTTGTGATGGTTTTGTGTGTCTTTGTAGCTGTTTTGTATTTTTTTGTAGTGGTTTTGTGTCTCTGTGTAGCTGTTTTGTATATTTTTGTAGTGGTTTTGTGTGTCTTTGTAGCTATTTTGCATCACTTTGTTACAGTATTGCATCTCTTACTGACATTCCTCTGCACAGACATATTGAATACTAGAACACGCTGCACAAATTATTATAGGAAACCACCAAAAAAAAGCCTGAGATATACAGTAGAAGTGCTCTGCTGTCAAACTGGTTTAAATAGCTTTACTGATGTTACTGCATTGGAATCAAACCTAGATGTAGCCTCAGTATTCTGTGCAGCTGTGAGATGAAGGGTAGGAAAACCAACAAAAACAAACATGGCATTTTGCTCGCAGATGCTCAATGTTAAATATGTTAACGTTAATGTTGCCTCGGGCTCCTCGTCTTGCGCCCGGTCAGAAACATTGTGCTGAGAAAGTTGTCATCCAAACTTTTAAGTACAGTCAGTTGCCTAAAGTGGACCTCAATGTGTGGTCCAATGCCCAAAACCTGATCGACCTGGTGAGTAAATAGATATCTTAGAGGGAAATATTGTAATAGAAGTTAATTATTGAATATTTGTTTTCCCACATGACAATGACAAACACATTGGATATGGATATGGATATGCTCGCCTCACCCTTACCATTCTTGACTGTCCCACTACTTTTATGGACGCAAGCGCTTCTTCTTCTGTATTTTTCCCTTCACACACACATGCTTTATTCGATGACTCACCCATATTTTGGTTCAATGAACACGTACGCCCTTTCTCTTGCACGTGGAACAAAGCGGATGCAGCTTACATCCGCAAAGTCCTTCATGGCGCTTACAATCTCGTTCTTCTCGTTGTTGTCTAAAATTGTGAATAACAGTAGCTCATTAGTGCCATCACAGATTCTGTGTGTGAAACAAAAAAACCTGTGTGCAAAATCCTTAATATCATAAACTTACCATATTTGCTGCTTAGGGTGAAAGGGACTTCCACAAGCCCTCTACCAGACTTCTGCCACAGACAGCTGTATGCTTTTTTCAGGCACTTCATAGCATTCCTGTTTTCTGGAATCAACACGTCTCCTTCCAGCAGAATGTCTCCAGATCCTATTGGGGAAAAAGAAGAAAACATGCATTTTAAACTAACTGGCAGAACGTCAGTATGTATGTTTTCGGATGACTGAATATAAAAAATTCGACCACAATATTGTGAGAAACTAATGTTCCCACTCTTTCCTTGTGATATCATGGAAACTCACCATTGTTCATCCTCAAAATAATGCTGGTTATGTCCTTCTCTGAGGTCTCTAAATGGAAGCAAAACAGAAGTCATACAACTCTTTTTTCTTTACAATGCTGTCAGTATTATACTTAATCGATTTAGTCTTTTATTGAGACTCTGCCACTTACCATCAACATTACCATAATCCTGAAAAAAAAGACAATTTAACTTAATTTTACAGTATTTAAACTCCATCGATTGCATTAAATGCACACACAAAGTATATGGGAACTGTGTCATTCATTGCATGCAAGCTGCTCTACACTACTATATTTGAGTTATTTCTTACAATGCCATCTTGAGCACAGCAGAGGCCCAAAAGCAGCAGCGGAATAAGAGAAAACATTGCTCTGAGATCCATTTTTATCTGAAGGTGCTGATGCTCAAGATGTCGCTTCGGAGTCTCCACTCGTCTCACTGGGTGCTGATGCTAAGGCCCACTCAGGGCTGAATTTATATGCAGGCTGTCAGCGAGTGTCTGTGTACAGAGATTAGCGGTAGGTGTTCAATGGGCTCTGTTTTAAACACACAGCTGATGGGAGTGCCGGGTCCTCCCTGTTGCCTCACAGGGATAATCTTATTCTGGACGGGGATTACAGTACAATGACCAAAGGCTGCTGTCGGCTTGCGTGGCATTACATTTCAGATGGCCTTTTTAACCAGCGGGGAATCCACGCATGAGATCTGGGCCTGTCCTTAAGTTTTATTCTAAAAATAACAGACACTCCGTTTGGAAAATTCCTTTAAAATATTTGCAGGCACTGAAGTAGAGCGATAGTGTAGCTTGTATACCTTTTGCTAACAAAATTATTTTTTTATTTTTTATTATTTGTGCTGTTTCAAAATAAAGAACATCAAACTTATTTGCTGCCGTCTTTTGTCATAAATACTAGTGCGTTGAATATCTTTGCGCTTTGGATCGATTGTTGAACAAAACAAGCAATTTGATGACGTCACCTTTGGTTAATCGAGAAAATAGTCAGCATTTATCAACATGAAAATAACTGACATCTGCCCTATCTAAAACAGAAGTAGTACAATTATAAAAACACAAAGTATGCACCGAAAACTCTGTATGAATCCTCAATGAAATCATAATGATTATTGCAGTAATGTTTATAAAGAGCTGTAGAAAATTGTTTGAATTGTTTGTTGAATTGAAAATTTTTGCAGAAAAAGAGAGAAATAAAAGATATTGATGACTCTTCTGTGTTTCTTTTTAACCCCAACACTCTGAATCACTTCATATTTCAATGTCAACATATTTTGTATTAATTGCATACATTTTCAAAAGGTGAAAAAAGTTAAAAACTTAACTAATTTATTTGTCCGCTCCACCATTCTGAACGTCTCTTTGGTTCGGAGCTGCTGTGAAGCGACTCCCAACACTGCTGCTGTGTTTTCCTTCTAGCCAGAGCATTTTATATTTTATTACGCCAAAGGCATACTATTGGTATCACAACAAACTTTGTTTGTTATCCAAGTATGAGCCTTAAGAGCTTGATCACCAGTGCTGCAGATACCATCTCATCAACAACAAAAACATAATTTCCTATTAAACGAAAACCGCCACTGCGGCCTTTATGACCCTTTCGATTCCACAAAGAGCTTTTTAGATTGCGCATGGTGTGACCTACTGTTATGAGACCCCATTTTAAAATGTGTTGTTTTAAATAAAAAAAACAATAGCTCAATTAGTGACTAGGCTGTAAAGTCCTGGATTCATTATTGAGGCGCTGTTAGAAAGACCGGGGCCACCTTGGCCACCAGACTGTGATCAACAAAAAAACTCCAAATCCAGACACGGGTTGTTTAGAAAGATGAGTATTCAAATTTATTGAAGGACTGGCTAATAAATCATCAACTTCCAGTGGGTTGTCTACTAGAGAAGAGGGATGCTGTCTGGTTTCATAGCGCCATAAACAGTTTTAGGATCGGATTTTGCATGTCAAGGCCGGCAGCTTCAAACGGAGATTCCATCACGGAAACCTTTTAAATGATGCGGTCCTCCGCTGTACATCACAATAATGTGGCATTTATTATCGGGGGAACAAAAATTGCACCGTCTGTGTGTGTGTGTGTGTGTGTGTGTGTGTGTGTGTGTGTGTGTGTGTGTGTGTGTGTGTGAGTGTGAGCGTGTGTGTGTTTGTGTGTGTGTCTTAAAAAAAGACATGAACTGCAGGTGCTGCCTGTGTGAACTCCCTCTACACCAAGCCCAATAAAGTCCTACGGATTTGTGAATTCAACAATGTTTGCATCACGCGTGTGTGTCTGTGTGCGTCCAGCATGCCTACGTTGTGCACAGGTAATCCCATTTGTGTTTCAGAGACACAGCACGCATTTTGCTCAATGATGTATGCCCCGTCCTTCTAGTTCCTAATCTCCTGATGCAGATCTTACTCAATTGGCTGTCAGTTTGGTGCTACTTCTGCACTTTTTTAAAGCAGAAGAAAAGAAAAAAGAAAAGTAGTTTGAATTTCCCCCTTTTGTCCTACTATATTTCTCTTGTTTGACATGTTCAATGGACTTGAACCTCGTCTACAAACCTGCTTGTTTCAACCGAACTTCAAAGTCAACTGGGAACTGCATGCGGGGAAGCACTGTTCACCTTTATTTTTAATCACAACCTAGTATACGTCTCTTTATATAAGGCACAACAATCTTAAGCTGTTACAAGTCCGGATTTTCTAAAAGTCATGTCACCAGGCTGCATGTTGACTTAGTAAATACATTTTTTTCAAGAGACAACGATGTACTGCTACACAATGTCTGACATTTTGAAATGCACATTGTACAGGTTTAAACTAAATAGGGTTGAAACAAGTAGTCGATTAATTGATTAGTTAATCAATCTTTGATACTCAACTCATGGTTTCAGTCATTTTCAAAGAGAGGAACAACATTCTCTGGTTCCAGCCTTCTCAATGTGTAAAAACTGTTTTGGTTTAGTTGGTTGGAGAAAAAGAAAAAAAAGACACTTGAAGGCATCACATTTGGCTCTGTAAAATTCTAAAGGCCATTTCTCATTATTATTAATTGGTAAAAATGACTCTCATTTCCCATTTTACTGCGACTTCAAGAGCATTAGGAGGTAGGTGTGTGTGTGTGTGTGGAGCAGATGGGAGATTTTGGCACATAGTTGCTGAACACCAAACAACAGAGATGGCGTACCCTCTCACCCTCCATTGGGTGAGAGCACGTCTCTGCCTTTCTCTCCGACACTACGTGGGCAGTCAGTGACAACAGTCAATGAGCAATATCAATTTACGTAATGGACTATTAAACAATGTGCTTAACATTTAGAATGGCTGCACTGGTGTTCAGTGGGAGTGTGTGCCAGGAAGTCCACTGCCATGATAACCGCCCTGTGAAATGAAACGCATTAGCGTGCTAGGCTGCCTCTTACTCACTCCGGCTCCATCTCCTCCCACAGTTGTTTGGCTCATCCGACTCGGATGCCCTACTTCCTCTGCCCGTTCTCGAACTCTCGGCTCTTTAACTCTGCATGTCAAAATAACAATCAACTGTTGTGTACGCCGCATTTATGTCGGACATCCCCTGCGATGAGTAAGATATTTCCTCTGTTAATTTCCTCTCCAGCTGACTAATTTCTCATCTAGCCTGTTTTATTTTTATTTATTTTTCACAGCGTTTGTAACTCGGAGTAATGACAACATCTTTAACGGCTTTCTAAAAAGGTAGCCCTTCGACTCTCTCTCTCTCCCTCTCTCTCTGTCTCTCTCTCTGTCTCTCTCGCTCTCTCTGTCTCTCTCACTCTCTCTCTCTGTCTCTCTCTGTCTCTCTCTCCTCCATGCTGAAGTCAATCAGTAAAGGTAAACATCTTGTTCACACTAATTGACATTCAGACAAACCGGGACAAATATATTGAATATGAACACCGTCTTAATTGGTGTGAATTACCAGACTTGTAAGAGCCGCGCATTTGGTAAATTAAATTAAGTGTATTATTGTCGTAATGAAACTGATTAAGACACAATCCAGTTGAACAGTCCATTCAGGGATTAAATTTGTTTGATGGAAGAGGTGTCAAGTGCTTAAGTCGGATTTGAAAGTTATACTATAACAGGTCTTTATGAGAGAAATAGCAGTGAGGAGAACTTCTGGTTCAGTCCAGTTGAACAGATAGTATGCTCGATATAATGATTATTATTGTTGTTGTTTTTTTTACATCAATTGATTCAGCTATTAGTATATTCAGAGGGGGGAAATCCATTAAAATTCACAAAAAATGCACGTCATCATACTTAAGCATCCCGCCCCATGCAGGCCAGTCTTTTGATTGGTTGCCGCTAGCCCAGTTTATGACTTGCTCAAGACTATCTTTTTTTTGTGAGGGCAGAGTGTGACTCATCACTTTCCCCACCCACGTTTCCCCAGCCCTGTCTAGAACTAATGATGTTAGAGAAGTGGTGGCAAGCCCATTTTCCCACCTCCGGGCTACAGCCACTGATATGAAACCCTTCTTTTTGCATTACAATATAAATTATATTATTATTACTTAAATAAAATAAAAACATATTCCTTTCAACGCTCATTTAAAAAAGCATGGCTCCCAAAGCTTTTTGTTGGTCCTCATTTGGGTCGACAACTTTAATATTAAAATATATTTTTACAATATATGATTTACTAAATAAAGGTTTGTTTCTTGCGTAAATATCATACATTTGACGAATGAAGGTAAAGCAAATATGCTGTAATTCTACTCCAAATAAATGAGATTTAGAAATGATTAACGGGATCCTTATCACTCGTTTGTCATACACCTACATTATTGTCTTTTAGCACGCATTTGCTTTAATGCCTGAGGTATGAGGTCATGTTCTCGATTTGACATACTTTCTTAAATTCACCTTGCATATGATACATACCCGTGTGTTGTATATCAAAATGTGTAGAACAATCTCAGCTCTCTATATAAACTTTACACTTGTCCTAAGGCACAAGTGTAAAGAGATAATATGGCCCCTAAGGCTGAAAAATTGAAGCTCGATTTTGGAAATTCTTCAAATTTTGCTTTGATAAATGATGAATTTTGATGAATCTGCAGACAGCTGTGTTGATTTTAGAGTAAAGTGTGTGTAAATAACCTAACATTACCATATATGAGACCTCTGTTTCTATTTGCAAAGCTGTGGGACTGCACGGGGTTATCGGTGATCATATGTAGTGTGTTGCTGTTTACGCGGCTTCTCTTTCCACCGGTCACACCCGAGCTGATGGGCGGCCGCTGTTAGTGCACAGCTTAATGTCTCAGATCAGACAGCGCGGGGGTCTTATCTGTCTCGTCAGGTTTAACCACCTTCTGGTTTACTTTTTGACAATTTCTGCACGTTGTATGGTGAGTAAAGTACCCAAGGGAGGTAACGGGGAAACACTAGCGCGGTATGAAAGACATTCCTTGAATATAAGATCAAGAGGTCTGTTCTAGTAAAAAAGCACCACAGTGAGTTTTAATGGATTGGCACTTCAAGTTGTGAGTAGTTAAAGTGAGACTGCACTTGATGGCAGCTTTAAGTGATCGTTCAAGACTGAATTCAGTCATTTTGACCTGAATTATTATTCCTATAGTTTTATAACTTGTGTTACATTTGTATTTGATTGTCTAATATTGCATGCAACAACATAGGTAATGTATTGACGTAAACTTAATTAAAATATGAAATGCATTCATGTCAGTAGTGAAAGAATAGTTTTACTGTCCTTTTTTTAAAAATTCTTCTTTCTCTTAATCTCCTTCTCTGCTTCTTTCACCTCCTTCTTTAAATTCCTCAGTCAGTGTATATGAGCTAACTTACTTATATATTTCACCCAAAACGTAGAAAATCCCCTAATGAGGCTTTAGGCGCTGCTATTTTTTTATCTTCATCGTTCCGCTGAGCTGTATTTAACATCACATGAAATAAGCACCCTTCAGTTAACAAGACTTACTGGAAAAATTCAAATTCATTAAATCTCAAAAACTCTCAGACCAAAATTAATTTGCACAAGACTGCAACAGTTTATATTTTGTGATTTAACAGTACGTGTCTCGCCAATTGGTTTCCATTTTTTCGGTGAAGTGCTGCAGTGTAGCTAACCTGAACTAAACGGGCATTTATGAGGTCCGTGCTGCTGATGTAGAAAACCTGTAGCCCTCGTTTCCAAGAGCGAGAGATCTCTAAAACCCATTTCCTGCCTGGCTTAGAATAATGAGGTGTTGGAGGACTTAGCCGCACCTTTTCCCAATGGAAAAGTTATGGACGGTACACACACACACACACACACACACACACACACACACACACACACACACACACGTACTCAAAGACATGGACATATGCCCCCTGGAGGTGTTACGGATAGCTGCATTTTGCAAAGCCAGCCAGCAGGCAGCACTGTCAGCCTCGCTGCACTGTGAGCTTTGATAGGACAATCAGTTCACTCTGGAGTTGCCTCAGCCAATAAGCAGACAGTTTCTTGGCGAAGGTACCCAATCTTCAGAGGTTTGCCAGATACTCTATCCTCAGTGAGCTCCTGCTGGCTCACTGCTAGCCAACCATAAAGAAAGCTGGTGCCTTGCATCAGCCAATCGTGTGAGTGTTGGCCAGAGTTAGGCCTATCGACAGAGAACTGCTGCATGCTTGCAGCCAATCTGGACATTATCCTTCCCTACAGATGTCCGATTAGTGTTGTTTAGGGAAATCAAACTGCCACAACAGGCCCGCCATGCCAACGTGGCAGCATGAATGGACAGACCGGTAGAATGGGATAGGAAAAACTCACAAAGGCTTACTTAACTGTAACACCGCGATACTCTGTCAGTGGATGCTGTTGCATTGGTGGTAGGCAGAGTTTCACACCTCTGCCTGATGTCCTTTCTTAACACTACCATGAGCCAGCAGGCCTTGCTTAACTGTGAAGGTCTTTCTTTAATGAGGTTCTAAATTTACCAGCATGTACCTGTAGGTTTATTCCTCATAAACCTGCACTGGCGAGGACGTGTTCAATGATCTCTGGTCACGGTCACTTTAATGGGCTTATAACACATGTCTGCGCCTTAAACTGACATAAGCAGATGAGAGCACAGAGGCCTTCGGACTACTCAAGCTTTCTGTTTCCACTGGAAAATGCAGTCAGCGTTTTTTATGTTGCAGCGCTCATCACTTGCAGTTGCAAAAAGTGCTAACTGCACCTGACATCTCTGCCCATTCCAGTGGTAAATAAGCAATTTACAATTAAGCAGACTTAACGTTTCCTGTTCTTTCCTGCTTTTATGACACACTTTAAGGCCAACTTGGCAGATATTTTATCCTTTAACTCTTTGTAGCCGCACACATTTTTTCCTGTGCAGCATTCGATTGTACTATCTTTGATGTACAACGCTCTGGAAAAAAAGATGCTAGTTTGAGCCAGAGAATGATTTAAATTATACTCTTAGAACTATTCTATTTATTACTCCATATGATTATAGTGGAAAAGCACAAGGATTAAGTCTAATACGCACCATTTTCACAGGAGACAAACGTTTTTTTTTTGCAGTGCTGGTGGTTGAACTGTATAATATTCTATAAAACCATGAATATTTGTTTCTAGTTTTGGAGGAATTGTGTTTCAAACACTTTTGTGTTCCCTTGCAGTGTTGAGAAATCCTACAGTATGAATGCCAGCAAACTATCTGATGACGACTGTAAATACATGATAAGGCTTGATAATGTCTTCAGGCTTCCCATCAACATAATTTGATAACACGCAACACAACAGGCTTCTTTATCCCCTAACTATCATTACAGTTGTTGTTTTTTCGAACATTCTGAATAAATAATGCATTGTTAATGATGAGAGAAAATAATTACATTTTATGTGAACTGTCACAACTTACAATTTGCTTGTTTTGTCTGAGTAACAGTTCTGAGTAACTATTTGATATCGCAAATGGAAAACAGCAAATATTCAAATTTAGAAGCTGGAAACAGCAAACATTTGGCATTTTTGCCTGATTATCAAATCTGATGCTGACTAATTTCATGTTAATTGACGAGAATCTTGGGTACTACAACTAATTACAAATACAAACATTTTTGGGGAATTAAATCTTAAAATGTCCTGGTATAGCATTTGAAGGAACCCAGGAACAGTAATAATAATAATTATGCATTTTATTTGTCACGCACTTTTCTTTCAAAATAATCTTAGAGTGCCACAAAGCCAATATATAGTCAAACAAATAAAAACATAGTTAAAACAAACTATAAGAAAACATAAATAGCTGACAATGATTCAAGTCAAAAACGCCTTCCTGAATAGAAAGGGTTTTAAAAGCAGTTAAAGCAAGATGGTGGATTATATGTAGGCATTTGAAGAGTTACAATAAGCCTTCAGTGTTACTTAGGGAAATGTATGCCCGTTTGGTTTTGGTTGGTTTGATGCCTACATTGTGTGTAGGCAGCAGCTGATTTTTTTTTCTCCATGCATGGCAACTGCTGTATGCTTCAGCACCACGGACAGCGACGGCGCCATCACTGCATCACTGCTGCATGCCAGACACCAGAGTGCATCTGATACTCTGTGCCGTTACCTTCACACGTCTGGTCTGCTGCAGAACCAAGTGATACATCAGATGAAACCCGGGCTCGTTTGTGTCATTTCCTCAAGATGGTTTGCATGACATAAAGCTTGCGTGAACATAATGGATGCAGCTGTATGCAGTCAAGCTCCATAACCCCCCGCTGTAGAGCGCTGTAATGTGGGAGCAAAGATGAATCTGTCCTCTAAATCTCCCCACCTTCCTTCTCCACAGTCATCTCTCTTCCCTTTCTCTCCCTCTCTCTCTCTCTCTCTCTCTCCCTCCCCGCTCTCTCTCCCTCTATCTCTCTCTCTCTGTCTCTCTCGCCCTCTCTCTCTCTCTCTCCCCATCTCAGCAGGGCTTTGGCAGGTTCACACTGGCCTACTTTTAGAGCACCAATGTGTGTGTGTGTGTGTGTGTCAACTTGTGTGCGCAGTAGTATGTATTTGCATGATTAGCGCCTCTGAGCGGCACAGCTGTGCATGGGTTGTGTTGTGCTCTTACAGTGTCGCGTGTCCATCAAGTGATCGGACAAACAATCTGGTCAGCCGTGTGAATGAGCTCTCTCAACTACACAACTTACAGTCAGCTTCAGTTTGTCCCTTTGTGCCACAAAATAGATGACCTGATGTCTCTCTTCATTGTAATAATGACCGTTTCTCCTTTCCTTTCTGCTGTGCTGCATAGACATGTTGGCTTTTACTGTGATGCTGCAGTCTCGTATGAATGTGTGTGTGTGTGTGTGTTTGTGTGTGTGTGTGTGTGTGGTGTGTGTGTGTGGGGGAGGGGGGGGGGGGGGGCGGGGGGTATTTTACCGCTCACAACAGTCCACACGGTGTGATAGATCATCTGTGCTGATAGCGCGAAGCCGGATGTACACAGACTCTCATTTACAATAACAGTGCAGGCCGAGGAGTGCATGCGAGTGCATTACAGTGTGTAATCAATACGCTCTGACAACCCCTGATGTAATAATATGCATGTGCTGCTGGAACATCATTTCTAGCTCCTCCACACATGGATGACCCCATGGATGAGTTGCTTCTCCATTATACAGGAGGGCTGGGTGTAGTGCGAGCTTACGCTGTCCAGAGTGTAAAGAGCGGGGAAAGCATACAAATTCATTTATTGTGTGACAACTTTGGCAGTGACCATGTGGATTCTCAAGGTTACAATCCCTTAAAATCCATTTTTAACCATAACATGAGTAACATTGTGATTTAATAAAGGTGGGTCTGCTCAGCTGGCGTACAAAAGGGGAAAGAAAATATCGATCTAGTGCTCCATACTGTTTCTACTGCACTGTTTAAGTTGAGTCCCTCCATAACAACCTTGTTTCCAGCAGCAGCAAATTTCATTAAAAAAAAAAGTCAGAACCCCAATCAGAACCACACTCTATGCTGTCAAACAACAAACAGATACATCTGTAAACCAGCTGGTGAACAAAAAGCATTTAGCTACTTGTTGTGTTTAAAGTGTGTTCCACTGCCTCCAGGTGGCCAAATATTGCTGATTTAAAGATATTTTAACACCACAGAAGCTATAATGTGTAACCTTTGAATAAAGAAATAGCATAATATTCTTCTTAAATTCATCAGCAGCTTGCAGCGAAATGCTCACAAACTTTAGATATTTACTGTGTAAATGACATTACTGAGTCAATGTGCTTCCTGCTTGATGACTCCTCTGTACTTTGGCTATTTTTAACATTACGTTTCCTAAGACATCTTAGTGAGTCAGAGCATATGAACGGCCTGCCAGCTGTTATGTTGTTTATAATTATTTGATTTGGCAGCGATGTGTATGAAGGTTGTGTGTCTTGTGTTAACAGCAATGGCCTGGAACAGAAGTCTGCTGGATGGGTCAAACAGCTTAAACGTGTGTTCATTATCGCTCATCAAAAGGAGAGCTTGTATGTAGGGCTGCAACTAACGATTATTTTAATAATCGATTAATCGGTTGATTATTTTTTCCGATGAATCGGATGAAAAAACAAAAAAGCAAAAAAACATTCATTTCCAACCCTTTATTCAAAAACAGAAGTGACAGTGCAAATTCACAGTGCAAAACATGTTCAGAAAGTGCACTAACAGGTTGCTCCTTGAACATCCCTGAGCTGTTAATTAAAAAAATAAAATTAAAATGGACTAACACTAAAAACATACACATGTATGCTTTACATCTGCCAAATGTGAGCCATTTTTACTGTAATTGATCTCCTTGGAGCAGAGGCTGCATTTAGCATACCCTGCTTTATCAATATGTATGAAACACTGGGACAGAGGGAAGCTGTACTGCTCCTTTCACGTCTGTTTTCACCGCCACTTCATCCCAGCCCTGCATCAAGCTGCGCTGCATATAGAGCGTCCTCTTCCTTAAACTATTTAATTCTGGGTCTCTTATGACCACGACATCACGTTGTTGGCCCATACGTGATTTGATTCATTCTACTTTGAGTAAAAAAACAACCTGCAGCCAGATCCGCCGGTGTGCTGTTTAACGTTAATGAGTGACTGCATGAACTGAATCAGACCGGGGGGTTACGCCATGTTTCATCACATTACGTTTTTTTACAATCAAGACTGAACTGTAACAGAACATAAAGTAACTTGAACGACAATACACAACCCAAACACGTTAGCTAACGTGATAGCAAGCTGACTAGCTTCCATTAAAAACAAGTTTGAGGAACATGAAGACGCTGTAGACATCTTAACGCTGATTGGCCAAGACACGACACGTCACATCAAAGATGTTCTATTTTGCAAGGATCACAACCTCAGCTTTTCTCCGTGTCTCACTCCAATCTCAGACACGCCACCAGGCCAGTTGCTCTGCTCTGCTCTTTTTTTTCTCTCTGTGACTCATTGACTGGCGGAATAATCGCGCGCACAACGAATCGATGATGAAATTCGTTGCCAACTCTTTTGATAATCGATTTTTATTGATTTTATCGATTCGTTGTTGCAGCCTTACTTGTATGTAAAAGTGCTATTTATTAAATTTAGGTGGTTCAGTTAGACTAATATTTATTTTTAAAACTCATCATTTTCTTTTGCAATATCTAATATGTCTGTGTTGTCCTTCTTTGAGCAGCTCAATGAAGCTTATTTTAGTGTTATCTCTCAGAGTTTTTATGTTGGCATTGTGCGGCTTTATTGTATAGCTGAAATTAACTTTTCCCCGCAGTCCCTTTATAACCAACCAGAAGTTTTCTTTCCAGTGCTCCTGGCATAGAATCGATAATGAGCTTGGTGTGATAACAAAAACAATTATTTTTTTAAATTGTAACGGTATGCATATTGCATGTCTTTTCCCTCCTTCTGTTACTCACTATCTGGCTCTCCCGTTCTGAGAAGGTGATTACGGAGCCAGAAAACTAGCAGGCAATGCTTAGTGGTCCTGCGGGGTTGGTCTGAGCACATTAAGCCCACAGCGACAACGAGCCCCAGCTGTTGGCTTTTTTTTCTTCTTTCCACATTCATTTGTTTGTCAAATTTAGAGCCTCCACTAATGCCAAGAACCCCCTCTGCCACTCAGGCACTCCAGAACCGTGGTGACAAGGCTGCTTTTAGCCAAATCCAATTTAATCTCCATTGGCGGTAGTGGATAAAGCCGTCTCAATTTCCCCCAACTGAGGCCAAGGAAGGCTAGTCAATCCAGTAGAAGCTGCACATTCAACACACGCATAATGCCCACCCACCCACACACACACACACGCACAACTCCACACACACACACACACACACACACACACACACACACACACACACACACACACATGCAGACTGAAGATGAAGAGAGAAAGCACTAAAGTAACAATCTAAAATACACAATTGTATGTGCAGAGGCAGTCTCTCGTTCTCCTGCCCCCTCCTACCTTTTCACTCTATGTAGTGTGTTCCTGCAGAGGGGGGAATGATGTCACTGTTATGGAAATGAGATAATGAAATGAAAAAGAGAGGCACATCTGAGACTCCAGCTCCTAGCCTGCAGCTCATCTGCTTCCTTTTTTTCCCCTTAAAAAACCCCACAAAAAACATTAGAGTTATCAGGAAGGTGTGTGTGTGTGTGTGTGTGTGTGTGTGTGTGTGTGTGTGTGTGTGTGTGTGTGTGTGTGTGTGTGTGTGTGTGTGTGTGTGTGTGTGTGCACGCGCCTGCAGATGGTTGGGTGGGGAGTGGCAGTGCAGTGGGATGACATTACAGTCTGAGATGCACATTTATGCAAATGTCATAATTTAACCCCACAGGTTCGTGACAACATTTGCTCGACATTTGCAACAACGCCGTTTAATCACGAGTACGTGTGGAGCAAACAAACCAGTGACTTTAGAATAACTCTGCATTGGTTTGACTGTGAGGATCCACTCAATATTTAGCTTCTTTTTTTCCCCCTTTACTGTATTGCACCAGCAGGTGCAAAATAAACAAGATCTGAAAAAAGTATCTAAGTTGCCATCAGCATCAGTTACCCTCAACACACATGACCACTCACTCATCTGACATATTGCACTTTTGCTCTAGAGGGGGGAGAAGAAGGTGCTTTAGTTTAAAAGTTCATGATTAATTGGCCTTAAACATGTACTTGTAAGTGTTGAACGATGCCTGTGACTCCAAACACAAGTTGTAACAGACTGCTGGAAATTGATTTATTCTTCTCTCCTACTTTTAAGTACATTAACCCTAGAACACTAACGTTAAAAATAGTAACACCATCACTAACATCGGGTATATTTCACCCAATATAATGTACCTGATAAAAAATATAGAATGTAATATATTAATCAAAATATATTAAAATGCAACAATACAAGGCAAAGAATTCTTCTTTTATTTTACCCTATAGAACGAAAAACAGGTATCATGGGGGGACCCTAAAAAAAACCTCAAAATCGGGTGAGAAATGTGGGCATCGTGAATAAAACATGATTCAAAATATAAATAAATAATATAAATAGAGCTATGAACTTGTTATTTGGTCCACCCGTTCCTGGGACATGTGAGCCTTGTCCTGTGAAGGAAACGTCTCCCTGCAATTGTAAAACCCATCCAGATTGTTTTACTCTATCACTAACATCGGATGAAAATCACCCGAATACGTGCTTGTTGAAAAAAAAAGGGATTGGAGCAGAGTAATGTTGCACGGTATATCAATACTAAAAAGGTACCGCGGTACGTTAAAAACGATGCGATTTTGTATAATTTTAATTAAAATAGCGCGGATCAGAGTGCACTCACTGCTCCGCTCTCCGTCATGCTGCCTGCATGCAATAGGCTCGTTCGTTAGAGCTGCGCCTCGCCTGGAATCCAGACGAGAGCAGGCGGCCGCAGCAGGAGGCGTTGTCAAAGAACTGCCATCAAGTCGGACAGTTTTAGGCTGCCTTCAAAGTATACACAGGAAGTCACAGTAAAAATTACTTCCTGTTAGTTCCTTACTTTTGTCTACTAGTAGTTTACAGTTCACGTTTGGATATATATTTATGTAGAAATGTGTGTGTAGCTGCATCCTTTGTTCTTTTTATGTCTACCTGTGAAATACTTTACTACTGGTTTTGATGTGTGTTGAATAAATACGATTTTGTATTATCAACCACACAATATGTGTTTTTAGATCAAACATGAGACGAATAACAAAAAATAAGGATTTTCTACAACACGTGGTGTTTGCTGTCAGATCTAAGAGCCAATCAGCTCTCTGATGTGGCGACAGCCAGGCGTTTCCCATCATGCACTGGGCCACACAGTCGTTGGAGAGCTACTACGGCGCCTGACTCTGAAATCAACGGCCGCCTTGATCTCGTGGGATTATCGTTGACCACGTGTGCATGACGTCAGAGCAAGTTGGGACCAAGTCGGACACAAATCTAACCAGCATGCATTGCGCGCCGATCGTTTCTGCACAGAACTGGCTCATCTCGAACGAGCCTAGTGACTGCATGGAGGCAGGGCCCAAGGAGGTGGGGCTGCCAGTGCTCACACACGCAACAGGTAGTGCTCACTGACAGCGAGTGATCGCTGAGGAGACATGAGTGCAGGAGCTCTGGCCGACAGTCCTTGGCTTGTTGGAAAAAAAGATGCCAGAAGTGAAATCTGGAAATACTTTGGCTACATTGCAGACTGTGAGGGAAAGCCCACTGACCCACAGAGACCCGTCTGCAAAACCTGTTTCAACAAACATGGCAGAGCACCTTTCAGGCTCAAACACAATTGCTATGGAAAGACCTATGTAGTCATCTGGTCAGATACGGACAATAGGCCTACATAGCCGTCTATAATCAATGCTATGATGGCCTCTAGTAGTTTTCATTAATATCTTGCTGTAGGCTAATCCTAATATTAATGCTATTTGTTAAGTGTTCAAAAAGCTGGGCAGAAACATGCTGTTAAAAAAGGGAACCATACAGAAGTTGTATTTATTACTATTATAGATAAATATACCAGTATTGTATCATATTTGTGGTATCATATGGAATTCCAGTATCATACCGTCGGTATCGGTATCGTGGTAGGTATCGTATCGAAGTCATAATTTGGGTATTGTGACAACCCTAGAGCAGAGAGACACACCCGCCTTCAATAACGTCTGTGAGCAGCATGAAGCTACACAAGGAACCATGCAACTCACTCGACGTTAGTGTTCTAGAGTTAAACATGAACTTGTAACAAGTGTTGGAGTTGATGTACTTTTCTCTCCTACTTTTAAGTACATTAAGCTGATTATACTTCTGTGCTTGTTGCCTAAAGGCTCCCTGTGGCGGTATGGAGCAATGTTCTGAAGTGTGGGTTTTGTTTGTAGTTTGTATTGTGAAAGCGCACAAGGATGGAAATTGGCACATTACACGTCATGTTATATATTTTCCCGATTGAACGCTGAAGCCCCGAGAAACGTAGCGTAGAAGAACAATGCCGGCAAGCCAACGTCGATTTCAATTTCAAATGAACGTAAACATAACCTTTGTTTGTTTTCCAGAAAACTCCACATGGTACCTTTTTAAGTATATTTCACTCAAAGCGGTTTGTGTAGTGTTTTCTACTTTCATGTGTGCAAACGATCTGAATACACTTCCACCACTGAGGAATCATTTGAAATCCAGTCGAGAGAATAATATCTATTTAAGTAAAAAAAAAATGTTGCACTGTAAAAACTCAATTAATTCTTGTAATGAGTTAAAAAAATAATTGCCAAGTGCTAATTGGCTTAGAAAGATTTCTAATAATAAGATGTAGTATGTAGGCCTTTAAAGATACATTCTGGGTAAACTCATGTTGAGCTAGATGTCCCTGCTATTAGGAAGTGTTATTTATCACAATAAGCTTGTAATGTTTAAAAGTAGTATTTCTTTTCACGAAATTCAGCATTGTCTAAATAAAACAAATCCCTATATTTCACTGACATGTTACTTAGCACATTATTGTGACTTATAAAAAGTTTTATAAGATATTTTAACTAACAATTAGACAAATGTCCTTCAGCAATTCACACAGAACAAGTGCAGCTAATGTATAAATGACCCACTGAGCTGTACGTTCCTATTGACCCACAAACAGACGGACCATTCAGAAGATATCCTCCACACTGTAACATTCCCATTTCCCAGTGCATAAAACAGAACCTTAATCCCTGTAATCATCTTGTATGTGATGTAGTTAAGACAATCGAGGCTACGGCCGCCGTGTCTGCTCCGATGCATTCAAAGCTTTGTCCGTCACACATATCTCCTCCACCAGGACATCTTTTATCTCCAACCTGTCAGCGTGTTGACGTCTCACTTTGTGCAACCACCAAGTCCCAGTGCATTAATGTCTGATTATCCATCGCTGGATGTCTTCTCTGAAAACACTATGAGTGGTTACTGCCAGTATCAAGCGGGCTTCCATCAAAACTAAACAAACAGAAAATGATGTCGTAATGACGGTACTTAAAGAGATTGTTATTTGCCTCCGTCGCTGTGAGCTTAGTGTTGTCTGCATAAAGAACAAGTGTGTGTTTATGTGTGTGGCCGCGGCAGTGGCTTCTATGGCAGTTAAAGATCATTAATTACGGGTGTTTCCCTACTTTCCTCCGGGGCTGATGGTATGCTGCGGAGATACTGGCTCATTGGAGTAAATGGCATTAGCACTTTGTTCGGCGAGGGCCCCGGGGCCTTGTTTCCAAGCCCTTTTTTAGTTTCAAGTGGCAGCCTTGCGTGAAGCTCCCTTACAACCAGCCTATTTCTCAAGCCCTTATCCTCCCCTATGGAGTTCACCACCAGTGTATTCATCTCTGAATGGAGAGAAGAGCAAGACCGGCTCCATGAGTAGCCCGTTAGCATTCGTATCAGCGTTCATCAATCTGCAAAAGGCAGTAAAGCTGAATGAGACAAACAGGCGCGCCTGCTAACGGGGAGGGCCGGGCAGTTAGCGGGTTAGCGGGTTAGTGCGTGGCTAAGAATACAGCAACGCTCGTTAGCATCGCAGCCTGGATAGAGAGGTATAAACTGAGTCCGCTGCCGGGGCTGAGTCTGCCGAGAGAGGCCCACACAGGAAGCGGCTCCTCCAACATGAAAGGCACACTGCAGTCAGGAGCTCCTTGTGATTTTCAGCTTGATTTTCTGTTCCTTTCTTCTTCTTTTTCCACCAATTTGTAGTCCTCCTCCAAATCATATCCCGTATCCGCTCTCTAAATCATCTCATCCCAAACCTCTCCACTAATCATGTAAGTTGAAGAGGAATACATGCTCAACAGATGCCAGTATTGTCAGGGGTCGGTTACATGTGACTGCGCTTTCACAGCTCGGTGGAACAGAGGTTTTGGTTTTTGGGCCGCTTCACTTGAGATGATTCGTTTGTCCCTTCTGTTTTTAAACCCCGTCGCTTGTTCCCCAGTGCATGTTGGGTTGTGGAGGGATTACAATGTCCTTGCAATGTCTCACAAGTGTCAGCTAACAGGGAGAGAAATGCCAGTGCAGTAACTACGGCTGTCTTTCTGCCCTGATCTGGGTTATTATTGTCCATATCGCAGGTTCTGGCCTTTTGATATCCCTCGTTGTATTACATAAGCAAAATTCTGTGCTCAAATAAATGTGCTAAATAACAAGTTCTGTACCAAAATAAGAGATTCACTTATTTAAATACAGACGTCTGCTCTCCAGATGTTCTAATGACAGTTGAGAATATTGATATTGAAATTGTATATTAAAATTATACTAAAGTAATTTACTTTTACGTTTTTGAGTCATGACTGATTGATTTGAGAGAATGCTCTTTTTTTTATCATGTACATGTGCATGGTTTTGTAATGAAACCCTTCAGCTGTGTAATTAGACCGGGTTGTAAATCCGTCCTGATATCTCCCCGCAGCGAGGATGTGGGGAGGAAGAGAGGAGGAAGAGGAGAGAGAACGGGAGAAATGACTTGTTTTGCAGCCGACTATCAATCGTTCACAGTTGGTCATCAACTTGACACTGCATTTGAATTATTGCTGATTACACGGGGTAATTTGGTTGAGATGCAAAGTGAGTGTCACTTTACATCAGAATGGAGAGATACTGATTGGTTACTGCTTCTGTCACAACTACTGGATCTATTTCCTCCAAAGTGTAATTAAGATAGTTGGGTCGGGACCAAGGTTCACCAGAAAAGGTCTGCAAGTGGTGTCGAGGGTCACAAGGTCAAATATTGACTAAAAATAAAGGATCATTCAAATCAAAAAAATAAAACAACGTGTGGGTTTTCTCATAAGGAGGATACTGCTGAAGAAGCCGAACTTAGGTGGGTTGCCACTGTGTTAATAAGTGTGAATTGAGTTCCTTTTTTTTATAATAATACAATTCTATCACAGTCAATCAAAATTTACAATTTTACCAAGATCAGGCTGCACAATATTGCAGTGTACTTTCATTAGTTTGTGGTGCCAACTAATAGCATGGTTTAGTAAAATATAGGACAGTATAATTAAAGTAAAAAAATGTCATCTTTGTTGGTGCAAATTTAAAAAAGGAACACCTCATAAGTATGGCTCCTAATAAAACACTGTCATTCTTTAGGCATCAGTACTTACAATGGGATATTGCACAGTTTGTAATGTAATTTGTGATACTTTTATAGTATCAGTAATGTTGGGTGAAAATCAAAGACCTTCGATTACATGAACAATACAGCGATATGATGACTTTAAAATGTAGTGTGAACCAAACCTGTCTTGCACCATTTTGAAAATATGTTTGACAACACACTCCGCCTATCAGTACATGTTCATGTGAAAGTGCAACTCTCACAACTTCCATCAAATAAAAGCTAAGCAGGCAGTGAACCATGTTCCTGAAGTATCTTCCCTCGACTTTGTACTTATATTTGAAAAGCTAGACCAAATTGATTGCTATAAATCTAGAAAATGTCAATAATAAATAAAAAAAACATCCCTGGTTTGTTGTGTGCTGTACAAATGTGTGTTTTTTTTCTTTCTTCTTTTCTTTTCTTAAGTAAGTCGACCTCTTAATCATTACATAATCTGTTGTGCTAAAGCGCTCATTCTCTTCAGAGGTGACTAGCATGCTAACTCCCTTCGTTCTCTTCCCTCCGCAGCTCCTCCGACTGTCCGCATCATACACTCAGGGCATGCCTGCAACGTGGAGGAGGAGAGGCACACGGAGCGGGTCTACACCATCCGAGAGGGAGAGACCCTGGAGCTCACCTGTCTGGTGACAGGGCATCCTCGACCACAGGTGAGACGCTCACTGCCCTTTGGGGCCCGCCCCTTAACTGATGACTCACGCTCACCTTCATTTCTTTCAATTCCATATTAGACCTGTCGAGTGGCTCACCCGGTACCTACAGCTGAAGAGTTCAATCCTTTAATTATTGATGGTGGAGGGTGCATTGTGCACCTGCATGTTGAGAATGTGTCTAATTAGAATGTAGAAACAAAGCAGCCCAAACATCTGCCAAAACAAAAAGGGTAACGAGTGAAAGCGGGCCGCTCTGGTTTCCCGACATCTGAGAGATCTTTTTTTTTTTGCCCTCCTCAAGTTCTTTTATTTACGTTTGAGATCTAGACTAATAAAAAAAGAAAAAGTCAAAAAAAATTCTGAAGAAAATGGGCCGTTAGTTTGTTCTCGTTGTGCCTTCTAGTTATTCCTTTCTCACCCAGATCTTAGAGGTGCATGAAAGTGATGTTTCCCAAAAGTAAGACAAAAGCAGAAACAAGATTTCATCTACTTGCTTGGACCAAATGCCAACTAACGTAGGTATAAATGTCAGCTTCGCCACAAATTACCTGACCATCACATTTTGTTCTCACATTAATCTGGACAGGATTTGCACACACTAACCTTTCCAACATTTATCGAATGTTGTTTCCAATTTGCTTGATAACCAAAGCAATGGAGCTGAGAATCCAGCACTATCTCCAGACCACGCTGAGCTCATTTACATTAATTAATACAATTCCCCTTTTGATCGATGGACGGGGCCTTTTGTTTGTACACTCCCCCCGCCCCGCTCCGGATGCCAGAGCAGAAGAGCATATTGATTTTTATATTTCAATTGAAAAGGTGAGGCCTCTTAAATTAGCAAAGCTGTTCAGACACACCGTTCATTTCCCTTAGTCGTTGGGGGGGACCACTTCGCACTCATCATCTCTGTCTTTTCCCCTTAATTAGAATTTCTGATAACCAGAGCGGAGCGAGGGGAGGGGTGAGGGTGAGGAGAGTGGGAGATCAAAAGCCCTGCGCGGCTGTGGCAGAAGAAGCAGGATCTCCTTTGAAACCGAGTCATTATGAGATTCACACAGTTCCCCCAGCTCAGCGGATCTCGGCTGTGTCTCCCCGGACTATGGGATGTGTCAGCCCCCCTCTGGTGGTGTCATGGGACCGGAGGAGGCGCACACTCCTTCTGAGTGGTTCAGGAAGCAAGCGAGGTTATCTGGGGTGGCATTGGACCCACGGCTCTGCTCTTCGTGACGCCGGTTGAAGAACACAAGGGTTTCTCGACCTCATCGGAAACACGCTCGCGAGTTAATAACCGCTCGTCTTTTCATTCCAGTTAAATATTAATTCTCTGACCATGTTCCCAGCCTTTCTTCGCCCCCAAAGTTCCACATTTAATTGAGTTGAGTTTCTTCATCTTTCGAGAGCAAATCTGGGGGTAAAAAAAGAAAAAGTAATCAGTGCTCTTTGCAAAGGTTATACTCTTTTACTGTGTCCGGCCATGATTAATGACATGGACACATGTTTGGTTTTGCCTTTGGCAGGAACATTTTAACATTGTTAACAAGTGTGTGCGTGTCTCTCTATTTCTTGTTGTCAGTCACGCGCATGCTTGAACATCCACATGCTCTATGTGCAGTCACATCGGCCTTGATGAAGGACTTGTATCATACTGTGAAGATTTTTGTTTCTGATTTTAAAAGATGTATTATTAGCTAAGATGTTACTGACACTTTTGTTTTGTCCAGGGAATATGAATTAGCTCATACATACATTTAATAATATCAAATGACTGATGTAAGCTCAACTCAGCGAAGACATGTGAAGCGTGAGCACTGAGCAGTTTAACTGTGACTACCGACCACTTCAAATTTGTCATAAAATCATAAAACATTTGGGTTGGGGCACGAGGTAGCACAGGTCCCGTGGTCTGCAGTCTCTTTGCTCATTTTAAGTCGGGCCTTGTCGTCGCTGCCAAGACGGCACCCGCTTTGAGCTTCACAGTGGCTCAGCAGAGACCGTTAATGAAGTGACGTCACGGAGACGACGTCCATATTTGACAGTCTATGACGCAGACACACAGTGCATGTGCGCGTGCAAAAAAGATGAGCAAAAAGACTCTGCAGTGCAGGTGGAGGGGGAGGGGCTTTGCCCCCCCCCCCCACCCCGGAGACGCCTACAATTAATGGGAAAGTAGTTTTTCTGGTCTGCAAAATCCTTTTCAATTTTGTTTTCTTAAACAACTTCCATACCAACAATAACTTAAACCACCCGCTCCATCCGCACCATACAGGGGGCCGAGTCACACTGCTCGATCACTGTTAATGGCTTCAATTAGTTCTGCATTAGCAAATCAGAAAATTGCTTTCTCCATCATTACTGTCCAGATTTCTGTCCACTTCCCTGACTTTGAGATACTGCGAGCTCCCATGATGATACATAGACGGAGGGGTGTGTTGTGCCAAGTACAACATCAGCACCACAAAGGACCAACTGCAGAGTAAATGGGGGCCACACTTTCGCAATTGCACCACCGTTTAATTATTCGCGTGTCTATCAATATGCACACTTCTTAAATTACATAGACGCCCCTGAGGCCTTTGTCGCTGATGGAGTTTCTGGATTGTGTCCAACCAAGCAGCCGCTTCCTCACAGTGGGCCTCTCTGTCAGCCCACTGCACATCTGCCCACTCACCTCGGAGGGAAAACAAAGGCTTTCTAATAATAAAATCATACATGCATCCAACCTTATACACAATGGCGCACACACACAAGCACACACACACACTTGCATGCACAACACTTGTCTGCCTTCCCATTTAATTGTCAAATAAATATATGTTCCTGTCAGTCACCAGCACACCGTATAATATGTGCTTTCCCCCCCGCTGTGCCCCGTAGGTTTGGCATTTCAAGGTGCTACTAAGGGCTGTGCAGGAAGACTGTCACCGGTGGCATCTGGCAGGCTCACGGGGCAATGAAGTTAAATTGTCATAGATGTCTGGTGCAGAGGTCACGGGAAGGATTTGTGGAACTTGGCTCTCCGAGGAGAAGAAATAAGACAGAAAACCTTAGTTGCGGCCAGTGCTTTTCCTACTCACGCTCGGCTTAACGTCTCTGTGTTAAACACCGGCAAGGCCATGTTCTTACTCTGTCGCTTCCTTCTATGCATTTCTGAAGAGAAAAAAATAAGCACACCAACAGAGAATTTGCAGCCAAAGCATCTGCAGCCATGCTAGTGGCTGTGAGCTAAATGCTGACGTGCTCACAGCGGCCATGCTAACATATGGATGTTGAGCGAGTTACTAGTGATGAGCATCTATAGAGCGCTAACATGTCCAGTCTGTTTCTCTGCTGTAACGATTAAGCGCTTAATCAATTGGTCGATGAACATGAAGTTAATTTACTGCAATTTGTTTTTATGTCAATAGAAATTTAATCAATGCAAATCTGAAGATGTCACCGGTGGTTTCTGGAAACGTAGTGGGGATCTTTCACTGTTTTGTTGACATTTAACAGATGAAAGGATAAAACAATTAATCAGACAACTAATGAATCATCAATACTGAAAATACATATTACACTCAGCCCTGCCTCCGGTGAGTATACATATGAAGATAAACCCTTTCCCTACTCTATGTCTTTATCGCTCTCTCTTCTTCTCTGTACCAGAACACCACATACATGCAGCTTTGTCTGATTATACCTTCATGGTCACTGTCCTCCAGCTTCTTTCATTGTCTTTGATGCCGTGAACAGACATCAAAGAGTCCCACGATGATGAAGCCATCTGCCCCCTCGCTCCCCCTGCCCTGGCCTCCATCCATTATGTCTACACTACTTTGTTTGAGTACCAGGCTCCCTCCAATAGCCAGCAACACCACATTGCAAACACCTTTTTTCTTTTTTTTCCCCCTTTCAATTATTGGCTGGCCAGATTCAACTCGCAGCGCTACGGGTCAGCGATTACAAATAAGCTGACCTCGAGGCCCTGGGACATTTTGCTTTACACAGACCAATTGGAGTATGTGATCTGTTTTGGATGCTCCCATGACAGTTAGCCTACAGTGCCGGTGTCTTTAGCAGATGGTGCTTTTTTTAAACTTTCTATTTATTGAATTTTGCCATGCAAACTGCAGTATCAGAGCTTCCCCTTGAACTACAACCTGTCCGATACACACGCACTTATACTCAGCCGTCTTTAAAGTGACTTTAACTGCAGCACTCAAACAACCCAGAAGCACTTCAACCCCAAAGCAAATATTGATGATTTTTATTCCCACTGTAGTGGGTTTCATATTGTCAGGGCCAGTATTTTTGATTTAAACCTGTAGTGTCTTTGCACTCACAATGTGTTATCTGAACCCCCTGTTGCTTCCCCTGATCGCTTGATTGTCATGCTCAGCCACACTTGGCTTCACCATTGAGTGGCACAGTCCGCCATCGGTGCCGGAAAAGAAAAAGATGGCAAGCAATTAGAAACCAGTCTGTTGTTAGGGAGAGGGAAACGTCACAGCATGGCATTATGGGAGATTCACCGAAGACGCGTGCTCCGGCATATGATCCCTGCATAACAACAGACACCGGGCGCATTTTAATTAGCTCTTGCCGTGACATCGCAGCATGTCTAGTCTCAAACACTGCTGGGATTTTCAGTTTGGATACCGATCGAGACGAGCTCCTGCTCTCCTTGTAAGAGAATGTTGATCTTCTATTGGGATGTCTAATTTAAGAGGGGATGGCGTTATTATTGTGTAGACTCTGCTTTACCCCCTGTGGAACTAAGTGGTGTCATGTATTTTATGCTTGAATTTTTTTTTGTGAACTATGCGAGGTGAACATGAAAAGCAGACTCCAGACTTACATTTCATTGTATTAATATATGCACACAATTGCAAAGGGACAGACAGGAATAATAAATGACTTCTATAAATCGTTGGACTTATTCCCCATTGGATTCTAAAAAGCACCTTATTAGTTTCAGCTGAGGATTGACAAAGGAGAGGAACAAACAGGAACAAACCTCAGCCAGGTTGTCAGCGGGCTCGAAACAGTAATTATCATATTGCTCAAATCCACCAGCTTCTCTCAGATCAAGAGTATTTGCATTGTGCCGAGCAGAGTGAAGAGGGTCAAACTGTTCTCACCGGGCGTACTTCAGGACTCCCCCTGTGAGCAGAGGTGCTCAGAAGAGAAAAGTCAAAGGAGTGGAGGAAAGAAAATAGCTTCAGGATACAGGGGGGGGGGGAGTTGAAAAGCTCACCAACGATGTGGTCCACTGCCCTCGTGAAACAAACAGCAGCACTTTCCTTTTGAAAATATGAAGAGTTGTTTGAATTCCCACTTCTTGGCGTTGCACCAACAATGCCCTTATTGATACTGCGCTTTCCCAAAACTCAAAGCTCTTTACACAAAAGGCGAAAGGAAACGACTGCTGCTCTAAGCTGGGAGAATACTGAATTCTGCTGAGGTCACCATAAACCAGCTTGCTTTGTATTTACATGAGGGGATCCAGCGAAGGGGAGAGTGACACAGAATCCAAAAACTTTGCTCCATCTAATTCATAATCATAACTTATTTAACTTTGGGGTTTGTTTTGCTGAATTCGTGATGTCCCTGACTGTTATAATAGGGTTTTAGCATTGATCAATTACTGAGTTTGGGCTTTTTCACGGAGTGCTTTTTTTCTCTCGGTGTCTCTTGATGCATTTGAAACAGGCCAAGTGAAGCCTTTTCAGTGAAGTGTATTCATTTATAGGCATTTATTTTTAATGACAATATATCCACTTAAAGGCTTTATAAAGGGATGGCACAGAAGCTCGGTCTGGCTACAGACTTTCTTTCAGCGAGAGGGGTCGATGAAAGGGACAACTACAGCAGACACACACACACACACACACACACACACACACACACCCTTTGAGTTTCAGGGTAGCTAATTTATTTCTGCCACTCTGAACAGTAAACACCCCAAGCAAGACAGGGAATCTGAAACTCCTCTGATAAACCTTTGCCGCATGTTGAATTCCTCTCCTTGTCATTCTCTCGCCCGGAGCACACACCAAATAAAACATATTTTTTTAGGAATAGGGCACCATCAGGTGTCGGGCCAGCCGCCCTTTCATTTCCTTTCTGCTGTCTGTTGGGAAAATGACCAAACTTCAAGCTGTCGTATCTTCCAGGCTGCAGCCGCCATGGTTAAAACCCGGCAGCATCAGCAGCACAGTGGCAATCGCCCAAGATAGCACCCTATCTTCATCCCTCCGTGTGACGATATCCATGTTCCATCTGATGCTATCTCTGTAAAATGGGATGTTATCAGTATCCAAAACGATGCTATCACCATACAGATATTGGATTCTAATTCTGTCCCCCTCCCTTCTTCCTAGGCAGAGATATGTGAGGTTCTGCAGGCAAAGCCAGTCCATCTGTGGCTTACTTAGGATGAGGGATTGAACGGAGCTTTATGCCGTGTGGCCCCCAGGCCAGAGTTGTCACAGTACCTGTTCATGCTGTATGCTTTAATGAGGACAGGAGATGGAGATGATGGAGAGTCAATTACAACCTTGTGTTGGAGAGTAACACTATTTCACCTTTCATTACACCTCGATGCCATGGGCTAACTGGCTCTCATCAGTCGGTGAAAGGTACTCATGCTGAGAATGCCACGCTGGTGTCGTCTTGTGTGGAATAGGGGGGGAAAAAGATGGAAAAAATGAAGATTTTTAAGTCTCAAGTCCTCCTTTTGTGTGCGACGATCTATAAAACAGGTTGTTCTCCATCAGGCTGACAAACGTAAATACAATAACGTCATTCAAATCTTCTCAAATAGTGGCCTTTATTGACCTCTACTCTCTAACTACAGTGACAAATAAACCATTACTTGGTACAGTCTCATATTAAACATTAATGTTTTCCCAATTTCCTTTTGTTATATAGCTGTGTTTCATTATGTTTCTTGAAGAAGCCTGTTTTCTGATTTTATGTGAGGATTGATACCACTCTCATATATGTTAGATAAATATGAAGTTACCTCACCTGTTCTCTTGATTGAGGAAGTTGCTCTGAGTCTCTTTTCTCAAATAAAAGCACTGATTTAATTCACTATTTATTTCCAGTCTTTTCCAGGCTGTTGATTTTCCATCTGTGTTAAACCACAGTGAAGCAAACTATTTACTTACAATTACTATTTGAGTGAAGATAATTTCACCCTTTCAATGTTTTTTTTAAAATTTATTTTCCCACCATGCCTATTTACTGGTCTATTTTTGTCCGTTCCAACAATGTCCGTTCCAACAATGCCCACGGCTATTATTTGAATACTGCCTTTGTGCCATCTTGGTTGAACCTGTACACCCGAAGCTGCGTCGGACCCGCTCACTCTAAATCAGACCTGACGTCTTTCCTGGCCTTTATTCCTCACAGATCCGGTGGACCAAGACAGCAGGCAGTGTGTCGGACCGCTTCCAGGACTCCAGCGTGTTCAACGAGACGTTGCACATCGCAAAGATCCTGAGGACCCAGGGAGGTCGCTACTACTGCAAGGCTGAGAATGGCCTCGGATCCCCGGCCATCAAGTCCATCAGGGTGGACGTCTACTGTAAGTGTGACGATATGCACAACTGAAAGAAACGCCTCTCTGTTATCTCGTGTTTCCTCCTTTACAAAGACGTCCAAGTGAGGCAGACTGAAAAGGGTAAATTGCCCAAAGGTGCGGCGATGAAGAGTCTGTGTCCGTGTTATTGTGCGAAGGCTGAGTCTTTGTCTCCTTCCTAATTCACCACTAGGACACACTCCGGACTAACATGACTCTGACAAGGTTTCTCCTCACAGTTCTGCCATAAAGTGAATTAGCAGTGTAGCCAAAGGTGCTATAGTGCAGCCTCCAGCATGGCTAGCGTTTACACTGCAACCAGTGTGCATATGCTGTGTTAAATCAATTCAAAGTGCAAGGAAATAAATCATTATGTGAAATGAACTATTAGTGCTGATCAGTGTAAAACAACTGCCCAATATAGCACCGTTCCATATTCTGCTTTGAATGAAAATGTACTTTACTTACATTATCCGGCGGTAGAGCATCCGAAGAGACCCCAGCGCTCTCCTGAGAATGTTAATTAAGCTAAAACGCTTTTATTATCCTGACTAAGCCATCGACTGCAAGTGCAACCTCTCTATTTTTAGAGTATCTGTACGACAAGCGGTGAAGGCTCATTAGCATTCATCAAAGGAAAACTGTGATTAATTATTATTGTTTTTATCGACTGGGCATTGATCGTCCTGTGTCACCCGGACAAGGGAGTTGCTGACCCTCAGAAAACATCCGACAAGTGGGAGTTTATACCCCCGCGACTAATATGTTGTATTGTAATCAGGTGTATCAAGGGAAGAACTCTAGTCTTACTGTTTCAGCTTCAACAAAAAAACTCTGCCAAGATGCATTTGAAATGTAGTGTTTGGTGCCTTTGAAAGATCTTTAAGCCGCCTCCTTGAATTTACACTTCCTCCTCAGTAGCTCTCAATCACGGGGTTCTTCCTCATGCCAGGCCGCAAAGTAAAAACACGCTTTGTCTTATCTAATATAAATCTTATATAATCGATGACCTCTCTCTTAATTTGTTGCCAAAAACATCCACTTTTCAGTCCCGGAGAACACAAAGAGACAGCGGAGCAGAACATTTGCACTAAATAAGACACACTTGATCTCTTTCCAGTGCGTGACTGGTTTCTAGGAAAGCTATATACATTCAGTTGAAGCATTGCATACTGGAAACACAGGCCTCTCTGTCTGTTAGGGGCCTCTCTCCACTGCCCATGTTTTCTTTCCTGTCTCTGTCTCTTTCTTTCCTCCCTGTGTGCGAGCCACGTCCTTGTATCTGTTTATGTGGACTGACAGGGCAAAGGTTGTGGAATTGAAACTTGTTTAGAAAGCTTGTGGAAGGCCTTAGCGGAGCAGCAGAGCCGGGGCCGAACGCATCTCAGGAGCTGACAGCCAGAGACCCTGTTCCCTTCCATGCACCATTTCACCTCGGCTGCACTAAAGAGCCGGAGGAGCAGCAGACGTGGAAATGGAGCCAGATAACACGTCTGGGACAGACCTGAGGAGAATCGGAGAGCGTGGATCCTCAACCAGCTCCATTTTGAGCTCAGAGTTTTCATACTGCTGGTGCAAACTCTAAAGTTGAGGCATCATAAATAATATACAAATTCATCAAAACAGATAAATAACTATTTAAATCAAACAAGTTAAGATATAACATGTTGAAGTTGAATAAATAGGACAGATGCCGTAAATTACATTTTTTTTTACAATAAATACAATAAAACACAAATATTGAGAAAGAATTTCAGATAATCGTCCTGCTCCAGCAGCCATGGTGTGGAGTGTATGTATGTATATGTATGTATGTATGTATGTATGTATGTATGAAGCTATATAGTGGAAGTAGTATATAATAATAAAGTATATGGTGTTACATATGTGCAGTATACACACACACTACACTATTATACATATAGTAGTAATGAAAAAGAATACCTTGTTTTAGTGAAACAATATAAAACACATTCATATATATATATATATATATATATATATATATATATATATATATATATGTGTAAATCTATATAGTGTAAGTAGTATATAATATAAAGTATATGGTGTTGTGTATGTGCAGTATATGCAATATACACAAACTAAAGTGAAAACATGTACAAATACAATAACAACACTATAGTAGTAGTATAGTCTATCAGTATGGTGATATAAGTACTATGAACCAACAAAGGAGGGAGTAATGAAAAACATGAGGAAAGGAACTTTATGTATTGAATACAATGAAGATTATTAAGCAGACATTCTTCACACGGTAGAATTTTAAATTGCTACCTTGATAAAGTCCTTGCATCTGGCCTTATAACACAGTGTGTGTGTGTGTGTGGGTGTGTGTGTGTGTGTGTGTGTGTGTGTGTGTGTGTGTGTGTGTGTGTGTGTGTGTGTACTTCATTAGCTAGCATTTCGTGCTATTATGTTGCACATCCAGCAGAACACATCATTCCTCTTGGGCAATGTTATTGCTTTCCCCTGCAGGGTGAATTTAATTGATGGGCCTCTGCAGTACATGCTATTTTTAGTGGTTTGCAGCTACGTTTTTTAATTAGTATTAAAATTGGTGTTTTTGGAGCTGGACAACAACACCTTGAATTGAGTTATCTGTTCATATCGCTCTGTTTGTGTCTAAGAAATAACACCTGCAGTTACTATGGACTGCACCATTACTGCAAAGGGAAAATACTCAGATTATAACCAGACATAGGGCCCGTGTTTTACAATAGGCGTATAACCTGAATGATCTTTCTGCAAGTCGCTTCCTTGTTTTTTTCTTTTGAGACCATTTATTTGCTTCTGCTTCCCGGGAATCAAAGGTTTTGTTTTCAATTTTCAAAATATACACTAGAGTTCTTATTCCCGTACACACCTTTTATTAGATCTAAGTGTGCTGAACACACCGTTCTTCATAAAGGCGGCCGCAACCTGCTTGACTCACTTTCAGGGAAATTAAATGAAGGAAATACGAGGCTAAATCTAGACAGGCGGACAGCAAAAGTTTTCTATAGAGCTGAGAGTCGGTAATAACTGACCTCTGCAGCCCAGAGGAGCTGATATTAGTTAAACAGCCGGCTCAAAGCTAACATATTTACAAAGTCCATCCAAGCACATTTTATACCTGCTGACACTTCAGCTGTTTGTCTGCATTTAAGTCTGTAGGGAAAGTTCTTTGCAAAGTTAATAAAGAAACTCCCACGCTGATCGATTTTGAGCTTAAAATGCTCACTTCTTTTTCCTACAAGGGGCATTTTTTTATTTATTCCATTTCATTTCAGCTCCATTAATTTTGCAGGACCATCTAATGTGCCATTGAGTGACTGATGGACGAGGGCTTAAGGGCCCGCTTATATCAGGCTCAGAGAGTCCATTGACCATCGCCAGCACAATAAACCTCAAAGAGATTCAGAGAGGAGGAAGTGTGTCACACAAGTGACCATCCCAAGTCCGGGGGCACGAAATATTGCTATTTAATGAATTTACTCTGCTAATGTCTCGTTCCAGTGATCACCAGTTTTTACAATACATCTTATTGATATATTAAATGGTACTGGAATTGGAAGTTGATTAATCAATTCGTAAATCAATAAAGCATTGATCAATAATTTTGATTATGCCTTTCATATTGTTTGTTGGTCTAAACAAGCAATTTCAACACACCACCGAGGGCCCTGTGGACCTGTGACCTGTGATTTAATGTTCAATTTATTCAAATGATTTAATACAAACAAATGTCATTGGTTGCAAACCCGAGTGGTAATCTGCTGAATGAATAACTCCACTTCCCACTAATAAACAACACAACCTTCAAGTCAATTATTTGTGGCCAAACACAGCGGCTGTCAAATTAACTCGGCAAGAGTGAAGCGGAATGATTTCAGCTGATGGACAAATGGAGAACACATTGTGGTGCCTTAAACCTGCTCAGTCCAGGTCAGCATTTACTGTACAGGTTGTGATAAAGGACCACTTTAAAACTCACTTTTAAAATGGTCTGAACAACGCTAAAAAAAAAAAAAAGAATAAATTGAGAGCACAAAGATGCACTGCGGAAAAAAGTAGACGAGAAGGAAGAAAACATAATGCTGCCAAGTTTTCCGTAGTTCACAGGAAACAAAAAAAAACACTTTGTACTGTTTGTCCATATGCTAATGTTGTGCAGCTGATATTAAAATTATCTGCCTAGTCAGCCAGTGCCAGTTCATCAGGGGCTGTGAAATAGTACGAATCAGGTGCTGTACATAGTGAGAAACAACCCACTGGACTGTGGATATCTGTTTACTGAAGCTTTCATACACATCCTCATTCCTCCCTGATATTTCTCACTACATTCCCTCAAAAGAAGGATTAGAATAAGACAATAGCCTCCTTTCTCTGTGTTATCTGTGGCAGGACTTACTCCAGACTGCTATTGCAGAAGCCAGGGAATTTTAATGAGGATACTGGTGTGTTTGTGTGTGTTTGGCAGCGCACGGGCCTCGAGTCTGAGCTCGATTCATATTTTGGCAACAGCGGCGTTCATCGAGATTGGAGACGTGCGAATGTGTGTGTCCATTTCTTTGTGTGCTCATGCGTGGAGAGAGGAAACAAAAATAGAGGCTGCCCAATGGGTTCAAGCGCATGCTTATGCATGAACACACTCTGCACCAGTGAGGTCCTGACTCACACACACGTCAAAGGCTTAACTTGTCTTGGCATATTTGCCTCCTCAGCTGTGCAACGCTGTGCTGCAGCATGTGGCGCGAGGCCGACTTGGGGAAATCTGTCCGCTTCATGTTTGCCTTCCATCGATGGAGTTCATAGAGGAGCTCAGAGACCAAACAGCAGCTGATGGTGTTTGTTTAGCGGCCATGCTGGCTTTCTTTTATCCAGTCGGTCAGTATAACTGGCGCTTCCTATCTCATCAGGTGTCCAATTCGCGGCGCCCTGCTGCAAGGTGCCTCAGTAAATGTGTGTGCAGAGCAAGAGAGGACAGGGGGGTCTGGAGAAACAGTGAGTCACAGAAACACGGATCATGGTGATGAAAATAGAGTTTTGACCGTGGCTGATGTGGTTAATATGAACTCCTGTATCCCGTCATTACTGGCATTTGCACCCTGCTCTTGGAGAAGCTCCTTTAAAGTGAATGAGTAATATATTTAGGTGCACAGTGTACAGAGGGTAATGCGTAGGATGTTGATCTCAAGGGAGCCTATCGATTAGTGGGTTCAGTTGGATGAAGCAGTCTGTGCTGCAGGCTCAATACGTTGAGTGATGACTCCGATTGAAGCAAGATATAACTGTTAACTGGTGGACTCACTCCTAGTTATATACAATAAAGCTTTTATTTTGACAGTTTCATGGATAAAAGAATAGGTCGATCCATCCCTCCACTAGTCCAGCCTCTATACCTTCTTATCCTATTCAGGGTCAGGGGGATTGTATGCTATCCCAGCATGCACTGGGTAAAAGCCGGGTACACCCTGGGCAACACTACATTTCACAACCAAAGGCACTTTAGATTGAATTGAACCTTCACGAGAAGCGCTGCCCCCGCTGCTAATCCATTAAACTGTCAGAGCTACCATGGAGCCCACACTGTCACTAACTGCACTACCTGAGTAAATATCACATTTATGGAAAAACAAATGAGGTAATTCAGAAAGGAGCAGACAAAAGGGTTTACAATATGCGTTTGAAGGATTTATACACAATGTCGAACAGATTCAGCAGTGAACACAGGTTAAAGAGATACATCTAAAGCCCACAGATTACAGTGTAAAAGCCCCCACATCATGATGATCGAGACAGAAGACAATGAAATGAAGGAACATCAGTGTTCCTGTAAAGCCAGGGAGGTCTTTATTCACTGTCACAATCATTTTAGCATGTGTAGACATTCAGTAGACCTTCAGTAGCCAACATAGCATAGAAGAGCTAATGCTAATTAATGTCCTAAACGTAATGTTTAGAAACGTGTTTATATATCTCCTTCCAACCTCTCAGGGTAACAAGTATCACTATCAAACAAAATTTAACCACGACTACTAGGCTCAAAAGCAACAACATCAGACTGCAAATGAAGAAAATCTGAAAATGATTGCATGAGAGTCTATGGAACAGCTGGATAGTTGTTGGATGATTGGCTGGTTTGCATTTGAGGGACGAGACTTAGCAAAGAGTCAATTGTTCGTTAACCCCATCGCCCTGCTATGTTGCTGTTGCTCCTTTTGTCTAGAAAAACACACCGTATAATCCCTTTTTTTTTTACAGTTCGGACCCTGCGTTTTGGTTTTTGAAAGGCTGGAAATAAATAGTTTCACACTCACTACTGCCCTATTTCACTGCTTTGACATGTGGAGGGATCCAAAGCTTGACAGGGATCATTGCTGTTTGAGGGAGGGTTAAGCAAACAATTCATACACCTAACGTCCCTGTTCTTGGACTGTAAAAACAAACAGATTTAAGAATAAGAAATAAAAGAAAATGCGTCTGGCATATTTCATAATTTGTGTACCATTAAATTTGGAGCTTATTTCCTGCTCTTAAAAATTCAAGAAAAACAACACATGACATCTTCATTATCAATTTTAAGGATAAAAACAGGTGCTGAGCGAGACATGACCGAGGAACACCATCTTGATACCTCAGAATGATGTGATCTCATGATACAAGGTGATGCATTATACAATCTCCTGAAAAGATCCCATAATGTATGTAGACAAAGATATATGTGCAGCAGCTCTTAAGTGCTTTTGGATGTAAATGACCTGCTGTGATGAATGGTGTGATACAGCCACGGTGAGTTATCTGAGCCTTGTTTGAATCAGGACAGAATGAATCAGCACATTATGTGTACATTATGTAAATGTTTGCAGGTTTGGTTAATGGAGGTAAAGCCAGTTCACGACTGCCCATTACTCTTTCAAGGACTCGCTCTGGGGAGGGGCCCTTTAATCAGAGTGGTGGAGTCAAGCTCATCTCTCGCCTCAGTTTTTCTCCCCATCAGGAGCTTAACACACACTAGTGTGTTTGTGTTCTCTATGCTAATGTGATTAATTGTGATTATTTCATTCTTATCTGCCGTTTTTTTTAACATGTTTTCTCTCCGGGAGAGTAAAAGGCCACGGATGATGCACTTAACTGCTAGTTATTATTCATCTTTTTGCCAGTGTGTTTGAATAAAGCCCACAATATCCAAATTACAAGATCAGTCTACACAGTGTGAATCATGGGAAATAACGATGATATTGATCTTGAGTTCTACTACTATTTATAAAACAGAACTTTATTGAGCGAAATAGGTATTTAATGAATTGTATGATGGTATTTGAAGGAGTAATAATACATTTAATATTGTTAAACTAAATAATATCATGCAAAGCTTTGGTTTTCGTGGTAGTACCAAATAAGTCCAATGGGACAATAAATGAAATACTTGTTTACTGAGTTGTTTTGAGGGCAATATGAGGTGATGGAAAAAGATAAAGAGAATCAGTAATGATTAAATTAATTGCAACTTCATACAGAACACTGCATTAAAGACTATAAGATGTTACTATCTTAAAATGATGTAATGTCTGGACACAAACAGGAAATAATGTCAGAGATTATCAAACTGTGGAGTGTAACTTAAAGAAAGAAGAGCCGAACTCTTTATACATGTATAATGCGCGACTCAGTCCGCAAAGCCTTGAACACAGAGCTCCATCAGCTCCACAGTTGTAAATGTAAATGTTCCAAATGTGTCCCAGTTTATTTCTTGCTGCGGTGTATTTAAATGACATAAGCTGACAGGAAGTAAACATGTTCCCAAGCTGTTGCAGTTCCATTCGAAACGGTCTGCTGCTGTCGGGGCGGCGTGCCTAATCGGAGCACATGGCTGTTCAACGCAGGGCTTTTTTTGACTTGGGTGGGGGGGGAAGGTATCCTGTCCTTTGTTGGTCTTTGTCCAAACCAAACAAAGGGGAAGGTCATTAGGCCGAAAGCAGAAAAAAACTCTGTCATGTCGCTGGCGCCTTGCCACCAACTCTAATGGTTGGTTTCTAGGTGGTGGTGTTTAGAGCAGTGGTCTGTTTGTTGCTTGTTTTCTAGGGAGATGAATTGGAGAGGAGATGAGCTGAGGCAGACGCCACTGTCTAAAGGCGAGGATGAAGAGGAGATTTCATTACACCTCAGCCTCTAACTAACACACACACACACACACACACACACACACACACACACACACACACACACACACACACACACACACACACAGTAGACTGGGTCTCATTATTTCCTCATCTCCATCACTGGGAGGAAGTGAGGGGTTGCAAGCTCTGCTGTGAGGCTGCTGACGTCTGCCCCTCCATTTATCACACATATTGTCCACGTTTTCACACACATACACACACACACACACACACACACACACACACACACACACACACACACACACAGGTCTCGTACACACCCCCACAGACACCCAGTGTTCCTCCAAAGACAGCGTAATTGGAAAATCACTGTCACTGAAGAAGATGGAGGTGCAATAGTCCTAAGTGGGCTGCAACTTCATGACCACAGCCACAGCCCCAGCTATAAAGCAACAGTTTAAAGAGCACAGTTAAAGTGAAGGATGACTTTATCTGGTTAGAGGGAAAACTTCAACTTAAGCTTAAACATCATCTATTTGCATAGTTTTGACTTCAAGGGAAAAAGAGCAATCAAAGTCTATATTTAAGCTCTAGGGGTTTGTTTATAGCATTATTGTTTTTTTGTATCTACACATTAGAAGTCAGTAACTTGAAGGGACAAGCCCACTTTACGATGCATTAGGAGTTTCCAATTCTAACAAGACCATTGTCCTCTCCAGTATATCTGTTTCGGCGACTCTGCTACCAACAATGTAGCAAGCGGTATTGTTCGCAATCGCTCCATTGGCTCCATTGTGCATTGCCACTTTAATTGGCAGTAATTACACTTAACCAGACCTGATGACTGGAGCCTCCGTGAGGGAGTTACTTACCATTATCTTAATGCTCAATGCAGAGAGAGAGAGAGAGAGAGAGAGAGAGAGAGAGAGAGAGAGAGAATTTGTTTTATAGTTCAAGTTAACGCTGGAATGTGGAAATGCTTAATGAATAATTCAAGACTTGTTACACAGCACCACACAGGCATGCCAAACAGCAGCCATGGCCGGCGTGGTGTGTTGCCCTTTACAAACCTTTATGCAACTCTCCCTCACTGTGTTTCTGGTAGAGAAGGAGGAGCAGTCTTTATAAACCCCCCTTTACGGTGTATTAAAACAGTTGTTTCGACCCCTGGCAACTGACCCACTGATTACATTTCAATTCCAAACTTCAAATATTAAAGCCTGGATGGGGAATTGTGTGACTCATTGCTCCCTAAGACACACACACATACACTCACAGCCGAACACAATAAACCCCCCGATGTTCTATTATTGCGTCAGGATTTGGGTATTCATTCTTGTTCTACTGACGAAGCCAGAACAAACACAAGCATTCATTCTTTTCATTTAGAATTGGTTCCATTACAAAAGTAGCTAATTGGGTGTGTTTTCAATGTTTGCACATTGTTATCTCTCTTTCACTGCTTTCGCTTTAAGCGCTACATTTTAAATCATTCGTGTTACAATAACATGGAGGGAGAGCCTTAAATGCATGTCGGCATAGAAATCACAGGATTGAGTGCATAACCTCTGAATGAAAACAATGTGTATTCACCAATACATTTGAAAAAAAATTGAAATCCAGTTCATCTGAATTTCCTAAGAATATTAGATCAACAACATTATTAGTTCCAAATCACAATAGCAAACATTAGAAAGGTTAATGAAACATACATGTTTGTTTATTTGTATGTATACTGTACAGTACATCTATCTCAGTTTTAAATACAAATACAATGATTGACCTATTCCCAAGGATAATTTTGTATTACCAAAAACATAGTTAACCAGGCAGGTTAAGTAATATGTGCTTACATATAGTGATGTTACTCATATATAGCATACAGACCATGTAGTTAGTATATAGATAGCTTACTATATATATATATTTTTTTTTTATGTTTTAATTATTATTATTGATGTTATTATTATTATTGTTGTTGTTGCCCCTACCGGCTGCTCTCTTTTTTGTGTACATAGTACTGTTAGTATCATGGCAAGGCAAGTACATTTTATTTATCAAGCCCATATGAACTTACAATAAAACATAGGGTACACTGTTAATTACACATTGACATACAGTGATCCACCATCACAGACCATCATTATTATTGGAAGGTTCAACTTAAAGGAATAGTTCAACATTTTGAATGTGCTTCATCACTGATGTTTGATGAGAGGATTACTCCTCTTGTGATAAATATGAAGCTACGTCCAGCAGCTGGTTAGCGTAGCTTAGCACAAAGACTAAACTCAGGGGGCTAGCCCGGCTCTGTTCAGTAGGAAAAAAACACATTATGTGTTATTTGGTTAATCTTTATTAAAAAAACTGTAGATTTGACAAATTGAGTGATAGTATTTCTTGGCTGGGAATGAAGACGTTTCAGAATGTGTTGTTGTCACCCCGAGGTTACCAGGAACCCAGCGAAGCCTCCAGGAAGTTACTGCTCCAGCCAAGAAGTATTTTAATACCCGCAGTCGTGTTTATGTACCTTCTCATCGACTGCAATAAAGCAATAAAGTGATGAACCATATTTTACAAATTGAGTTAACTATTCCTTTAACCCTTTAAAAACAAATACATTTTTTCTTGAATTGGGTAAAATTGCATACCCAAACTAAAAAGGGTGCATCTCTGCAACCACAAGGTCTATTTAAATAATGTTGGTGTTAAAATAAACAGTAACACTTATCTGAGATATTGTTCAGATGTGTTAATTACACTATATATGTTACTGGTTAAGAGTAAATGAAGATGGTACACAGCCCAAATTAAAAGTGATAGAATGTGTGCTGAACTTAACATTCAACTCATTAATTAATGTAAAACATTTCTTGATGGACCAAAACCCGACCACTTACTGTGCAAGAGGGCCAGTCTGAACACTTCTGTATGCTAGTGGCTCGTGGTAATAGAAAACACATCAAATTAATACCTTAATCTGGTTATTCACATGTCAACATGTGTGTATGTCAACATACTACATGCATGGGTTGATTTCAGGAGGCTATTACTTTGATGATCTTTACCACGACGTCACTGCACCGTTATGATCAGACATAAGATAATATCATAATCATGAGATACAAATCAACCATGAGCCGTGTTTTCAGTACCATATTTACAGGACTCCATCCATCCATCCATTATCAGCCGCTTATCCGGGGTCGGGTCGCGGTGGCAGCAGGTTCAGCAGGCCGACCCAGGCTTCCCTCTCACCCGCAACACTTTCCAGCTCATTCTGGGGGATCCCGAGGCGTTCCAAGGCCAGCCGGGAGATATAATCCCTCCAGCGTGTCCTCGGTCTTCCCCGGGGTCTCCTACCAGTTGGACGTGCCTGGAAAACCTCTAATGGGAGGCGTCCAGGAGGCATCCTGACTAGATGCCCGAACCACCTCAGCTGACTCCTTTCGACACAAAGGAGCAGCGACTCGACTCCAAGCTCCCCCCTGATGTCCGAGCTCCTTACCCTATCTCTAAGGGTGAGCCCGGCCACCCTGCGGAGGAAGCTCATTTCGGCCGCTTGTATTCGAGATCTCGTTCTTTCGGTCACGACCCAGAGTTCGTGACCATAGGTGAGGGTTGGAACATAGACCGACCAGTAAATGGAGAGCTTCGCCTTCCGGCTCAGCTCCCTCTTCACCAGGACGGACCGGTACAGCGCCTGTTTTATTGCTGCAGCCGCACCGATCCGTCTGTCGATCTCCCGCTCCACCTTACCCTCACTCGTGAACAAGACCCCGAGATACTTGAACTCCTTCGCTTGGGGTAGGCAGTTTGTCCCCACCTGGAGGGAGCAATCCACCGGTTTCCGGCAGAGCACCATGGCCTCAGATTTGGAGGCGCTAACTCTCATCCCTGCCGCTTCACACTCGGCTGCAAAACGCCCCAGTGAATGCTGGAGGTCACAATCCGAGGAGGCAAACAGGACCACATCATCCGCGAACAGCAGAGAGACTCCCGAACCGGATCCTCTCCGCCCCCTGGCTGCGCCTAGATATCCTGTCCATGAAGGTCACGAACAGGACCGGTGATAAAGGGCAGCCCTGGCGGAGGCCAACACCCACCGGGAACGTGTCTGACTTACTACCGTGGATACGGACACAGCTCCTACTGCAGGCGTACAGAGACCGGATAGCCCGTGCCAACGGGTCCAGCACCCCATACTCCCGCAGCACCCCCCACAAAAACCCCCGAGGGACCCGGTCGAAAGCCTTCTCCAAGTCCACAAAGCACATGTAGACTGGTTGGGCAAACTCCCAGGACCCCTCCAGTAGTCTTGCAAGGGTAAAGAGCTGGTCCACTGTTCCACGACCGGGACGGAATCCGCACTGCTCGTCTTGAATCTGAGGTTCGACAAGCGGTCGGAGCCTCCTTTCCAGCACCCTGGCATAAGCTTTTCCCGGGAGGCTGAGCAGTGTGATGCCACGATAGTTTGAGCACACTCTCCGGTCCCCCTTCTTGAAGATGGGAACCACCACCCCGGTCTGCCAGTCCATGGGCACTGTTCCCGACCCCCATGCGACACTGAAAATGCGTGTCAACCAAGACAGCCCAACAATGTCCAGTGCTTTCAGCATCTCAGGGCGGATCTCATCCACCCCTGGCGCCTTGCCACCAAGGAGCTTTTTTGACTACCTTAGCGACCTCTGCCAGGGATATGGGAGAAACCACCCCAAAGACCCTACCAGGGGCTGACGCCCCGGACAACATAGCTCCCAGGATCACTGAGCCACTCAAACTCCTCCACCACGTTAAGGTGGCGATTCATTGGAGGACTGTTTCAGAAAATTAGAATATTGTGATAAAGTTCTTTATTTTCTGTAATGCAATTAAAAAAACAAAATTGTCATGCATTCTGGATTCATTACAAATCAACTGAAATATTGCAAGCCTTTTATTGTTTTAATATTGTTGATTATGGCTTACAGCTTAAGAAAACTCAAAAATCCTATCTCAAAAAATTAGAATATCATGAAAAAGTATACTAGTAGGGTATTCAACTAATCACTTGAATCGTCTAATTAAGTCGAAACACCTGCAAGGGTTTCCTGAGCCTTGAAAAACACTCAGCTTGGTTCAGTAAACTAAATCACAAGTATGGGGAAGACTGCTGATCTGACTTCTGTCCAGAGGACCATCATTGACACCCTCCATTAGGAGGGTAAGACACAAAAAGAAATTTCTCAAAGAGCAAGCTGTTCAGAGTGCAGTTTCAAAGCACATCCACAAAAAGTCTGTTGGAAGTGGGAAATGTGGCAGGAAATGCTGCACAACCAAGAGAGATGCCCGCAGCCTTAACAGCATTGTGAAGAAGAGTTGCTTCCAGAATTTGGGAGAGCTTCAAAGACAGTGGACTGAAGCTGGAGTCCAGGTATCAAAAGCCACTGTTCACAGACGTGTCCGGGAAATGGGCTACAATAGCCGTATTCCCATGGTCAAGCCACTTCTGAACTCAAGACAACGGAAGAAGCGTCTGACTTGGGCTTTGGAAAAGAAGCACTGGACAGTTGCAGAGTGGTCCAAAGTCCTCTTTTCAGACGGAAGCAAGTGTTGTATTTCATTTGGAAGTCAAGGCGCCAGAGTCTGGAGAAAGGCTGGAGAGGCGCAAAATCCAAGTTGCTTGAAATCCAGTGTGAAGTTCCCACAGTCAGTGATGGTTTGGGGTGCCATGTCAGCTGCAGGTGTTGGTCCACTGTGTTTCATCAAGTCCAGAGTAAATGCAGCTGTGTACCAAGAGATTTTAGAGCACTACATGCTTCCGTCTGCAGAAAAGCTCTATGGAGATGAGGATTTCATTTTCCAGCATGATCTGGCACCTGCCCACAGTGCCAAAACCACCAGTAACTGGTGTACTGACCATGGCATTACTGTCCTCGATTGGCCTGCCAATTCCCCTGACCTGAACCCCATAGAGAATTTGTGGGCTATTGTGAAGAAGAAGCTGAAAGACACCAGACCCAACAATGCAAATGAGCTAAAGGCCGCTATTGAAGCATCCTGGGCATCCATACAACCTCAGCAATGCCACAGACTGATTGCCTCCATGCCACGCCGCATTGATGCAGTAATCCGTGCAAAAGGATTCCCAACCAAGTACTGAGTGCATTAATGGACATTTTCAAATGTTTGATTTTGTTTTGCTGTTATAAATCTTTTTTTTTTACTTGGTCTGAGGAAATATTCAAATTTTTTGAAATAGGATTTTTGAGTTTTCTTAAGCTGTAAACCATAATCAGCAATATTAAAACTATAAAAGGCTTGCAATATTTCAGTTGATTTGTAATGAATCCAGAATGCAGGACATCAACTGCATGATGTGTCAACTCACTGTCTGTCTTTCTCAACATGCAAATGCTACACATGCAATGCCCCCCCCCCCCCTCCCCAAGCAGCACAAGAAGCTGCTAAAGCTTCTTGTGTCTCCTCATGTCTCGGAGAATGATATTCAGTTTACTGAGATATCTCTGCTACACAGGCGCCATCGTCAGAGTGGACTTATTGCAGGAATAGATGCATCACCCCCTCGCCCACCCTCCAAACACATCCATCCGCCACCACAATCACACTTTAGTATGAAGCAACAGCTGACACCTGATAGATGCAGCGAGCAGGAAGCTGGTTATTGTGGATTGTAGCCACGAGATAGAGGTCACTGTTTGCCACCGGGTTGAGAGATGGAGGGAAAGGAAATGTACCGACACTAAATTACATGCTGGATACACATATTCCATCAGAGGCCTCAACACGAGATGGATGCTGAATATCACCACTGCGCCTTTTTAACCTTTCGACCCACATACATGTAATTCATTAAAGCACACCATTCAGCAAACTGAAATTACACAGCATCTACATCATGTTTTATCCGTGACGTCTTATTTGATGTAGTGTGTTTACACATTGTATTACACATTACACAGTTAAGGTCTTCTTACAGTACATTAATCCCACACATTTTCCACCAGCGGCGTGGAAATATCTAATGCTGAACCCTCACTGCCCATTATCTCAAGCTCCCATTCATCAGAGGCTTCTGTTTTGCCACCAGTGATATTTTTAAAGATCACACATACTCCAGTACTTGCATGGGCAGATGGGCAGCTTAAAAAAAAGAAGAGGTTTGAAGGTGAAGAAATATTAAAAAATCCTGGGAGGTGATGCGGGGAATAAGGTCCAGAGTCCCAAAAAGTTATAATAAAAGTATATTTAATACAAAAATGATAGACAGACAGCTTATGCTTTCGATCGAGCTCTTTTGCTCCACTCTGACCACAGGTCTGAGTTGCTTGCGTAGCCGGGGAAAAAGAGAACGCTCACCACATGCAACTAGTTTATATTTCCCAGTCGCGGAGCCTAGAGCCCTTCCTATTAGTTAAAAGTCCTTGTTTTCACACCTGCGAATCCCTACACGCTCATTCGCCTGTAGCTTCAGTGACGGAGCTAGTCTTCTTCTTCTCTAGTTCCTCTTCTTCAGACCGGTTGAGTCTCAAAAGTCAATGTTCAGCTCCGCCACCTCAGGTGAACAAGAGAACTACAATTCCTTAAAGGGACAGTTCATGCAACATGCAAAATTGTCTAACATCCATTCACACATTAATCATTATATAGTAAATGCAAGTGAGCTTCATATTCATACAATTACAAATCCTTCATAATAATATCCCTTATTAATTATCATATTTCATGCATTGTAATGTACACATAAACAATTTATTTTTACACTGTGCAAGTCTAAATGTGACAAACTAAGTTATTAAAACCCTTCAAAGGTGAGGTCACACACAGGGCGGACTGCCAAGTAATAACTTCCTTAATCACGTATGCCTCATGCACATATTTCTAGTTTAAAAAAAAGGGAAAGAGAGCAAGTCACCCTTATTTGGAGGCGGCTGTTACACGGTATCACCGCCTCGTTAACGACACAACTCCTATTACAGTAATTTAGAAGTTGACGCATGCTCTCGACCCTCCACTTCCCTCATTTTGTCCGCCTTGCTGTTTCTCGCTGTCCCCCTGGCTCACAAATAAAAGCAAACGGCTTGTCTTTGACATCACCTGGCTGTTTTCTTTTTTAATTAATGAACGACGTTGCACGAATGTCTTTGAGGTCAGCGGCTCCCACCGGTAATCAAGCTGGGACGACGGTGATTAGGTGAAAATGAATCGCGTGGCCTCTGTCGCTCACGGCTGACAGCCTGGGAGCCAGAGAGGTGCTCTCTTCCCAGGTGACAGATCGGGCAGAGAGAGTGAAAGACATCAAAGCCCAGAAAAAAATAGAAAGAAACTTGCATTAGATTAATACCCGAGAGATAGCCCAAAAGAAATGTGTGTGTCCATACAAGAATGCTGGTGTGTGCGTGGATAGATGTGGGTAGGTGGAGTCAGGTAATGTGTGTGAGTTTTTGTGCAAGTGTCTGCTTTTTTTTTGGCTCGGGGGCATGAAAGGAAGGAGCTAAGGTTTGATGTGATAATGAAGCACCTTCTTTAATCCTCATCCTCTCTTTTTTTCCCAAACCACTCACTTGTGCCTATTTGTCCAACAAATGTTTTTGTAGACCCATAAAACAGAAATCTCCAATCTGCTTTTCAAACAGGAATATCATCCTTGGATTCTGTCCCACTCTTTTTCTCGCTGGTGAGGATTAAACGATTGGAAATGAACGGATGTTTTACCTTTTTTTCTGCTTTTTTTCTTCTGAGACCCCCCTCGGACACGCAACGTGTCTGCCGTTTGCGCGTTGGTGTGTCATGTTGCCCCGGCCTCTGTGTCTTAATATCAAAGAAAACTCAGAGCTTTTAGACCTGTCATGTTTGGCGGAGTGAGCGGGAGCGACGCTAAGGTTAGCTCGCTGGAGCGTTTAGCTGTACATGGGCAGATTTACCGGCCTGTGAACCCATAAACCTGCAATTACAAACCCTAACAACTCTGGCGCAGGCGGCCTGTACACCACGGTTTTCCTCTGGGCTCTGGGATTTAAGCTTCACAATCAGTCAAGCGTGACTTCAGAAGCTAATTGCACAAGAGTGACTCACACACACACACACACAAACACACACACTCACACTCACACTCACACTCACACAACATCCTTACGGGTAGAATTTTGTTTGAAATTCATCAAATTTTAATCCAGCGCGTACATTTCCATATTTATTTCTTCATGCTCCTAGCATCCACTTCCTCCCTGCATATAATGTTGGCCCTATTAATAGCTCAAACCGCTGCTTACCTAATACACACACGTACAGAAACACACACTCCCACTCTTGTCACCACAAGGAAGAAAAAAAAGGAGACAACATCCTATCAGGTCCGGTGCTCAAAGACACGGATAGATAGGGCTGTCATTGAATCACTCCATTCCTGCCTCAGTTGGTAAATTGACTGTTTGAAACAGATGAGGGGGAAACTGGGAAGAGTCAGAGATAAGATGTAGCGTTCATACTCTCCTCTTCCTCTATAATGAATCAGTGTATTTACTTAGCAATCTGCTCCTCTAAAATGGCACCGCAATCGCTTCGTCTTCTCCGGAGCGTTGTCACCCGTGTTCCCCCCCACCCTCCCAAAGGTAATTGCTCTTACCTGAGACACTGTAATGGATCCTGGATGAAGTATTGACCGCTGCTAGATTTTGATTAAGGGGCTGTAGGGCAGAACATGTCTTTAATGAAACTGAGGAATCAGCATTCTGAGGCTGGAGGCGGTTCAGTGTGGCCCACAGGCACCTTGATTAGGACCTGATCCTCAGCAAATCCAGAGGTGGGCCACAGCTACTGAATTAAAAGCGATGAATCCATCCATTAATAATACCTATGGCATGTGGAGTTTTTCACTGGAGGCTTATAATTGTTAAAGATTTGGGTATTCATTTACTGTAAGCGGTTTGCACTCCCTCACATATTTGCACGCCGGCTCTCTCCATCACTCAATCGTCCACCTTGTTGCTCACTTTCTGACTCATTAATACAATCGCTTTCCCCTTCATATGCAAAAGGTCAGCCTTTATCATTTGGAATTTGAGCATGAGGGATAACTTGCTTTAGCTTCCCTCATCCTCGCCTTTAAATTGCCTTTTTTGCTTGTGTTAAAAACAGATTGCATCTATGACGGAGATGAAAGGGTAACGGCTAACTCCCCCCGTGTCTGTGAGCGTGCAAATGGACATAATCTAAAAGGGGAGTATTAGCATGCTAAAAGACACCGCAGCCATGATGAACACTATTTGCCAAGGCTTAATGTGATAGCCGGGTAAGATGATTAACTTTGAATCCATTTAATCAACCACAGGCGCTTTCTCATACAACCAACTGTCGAGCATCAGGGTAAAACTTCCATCAGATCTGTTGGGAAATGGGAAGAGTAACAGATGTGACGATGCCTGACTCAGAGAGGAGGCCAGCCAAAACATTATTCTTTGAAGTGACGGACATCAAATAGCATTTTGTGCACAGTATTTGTCGCCCTCCCTCGTGTTTGAAGCTCACGACGAGGCGCGACTTGGAACACGTAGTGACTCGCTCATTGACTGGGAAGTCAATGTGCCCTTGGGCTGCATCCTATTGACTTAAGTAGTTCAAGTAGCGGGCTTCTCACCTCCCTTCACACATCGACTCATGTCTGCATGCAGTCCGATAACCGGCTCTCATGATGCAATGAAGATTCTGACCCTTTCGGTCAGACCTTTAACCACAATCAAGACCGTATTTGTGTTCACGGATCAAGGGAGTAGGCTTGGCAAACGGACGGCATGTCCCGACCAATATTTTAGCAAACCTCTGGTTTTGCTGCTCCACAGCTGACCATCAGTGTCCATTGCAGACAGTCCTTGCTCCAGAATATAATGGTGAGACCGCGATGATGAAATATTGAGCAAAATTTGATTTAAGATCTGAGTTGGTTTATAACTTTTTAAATGTTAAGGTGCTTACAAGTGTAGTTACAAGTTACAGGTCAAGGCTCAATAGCATGAATAACACTGCTGGTTTTAATACTCATGGTCAAGTGGATTTGTCGGTGATTACTCCATTTGACTTTATTTATTTGATGTGGACATCACAATGGCATTAGAATTCCTCGCACACAATAAGACGCACAGCGGTGAGATGTATGCCTTATCAAAAGTGTTTTAAAGGGCAAACAGCTTTTTATTTTCTGGAAATATTGTTACTTTATTCTCGTAATATAACAAATCTAAAAAAATGTAAACTATTTCCAGACTTCTCCAGAGAACATGGATATTTTGAACGGACATCTTGCTGAGACATAAGAGCTATTTAATTCCAGAGGCTTATTAAATAATTAAAATGTATTAAATGTATTGTTGAGGTGCATAGCTGCCACATGCACAAATACATACGGCACCTTAATTATCTCCGCAACCACATGGTTGTTTAACTTCATTTATTAATTGCTACAATACCGTAACTCTTGTGAGAAGAGACCTATGGTTCACAAAAAATTTAAGTAACCGTTAAGTTTAAATATTTATGTAAACGCCGTAACTTGCCGCAGCGATCGTAACGTTTCACTAAATCCTCAATAAGTATCCCTTACAAAGTCTGATTTCAATAACACACACATCTCCACATACAAAATCCTTATAAACTCCCTATTATTACCTGTAAAGTCTGTTGGGAGACCCCGCAGACCCTCGTGCTTAACATGTGCCCCCCCCCACCCCCTTCCATGTTAAAAAACAAACTGTATGATCACGTATCATGTAACAGATGATATAAAGCTTATATATGTTGTATTACTGCCACCACAGCTAAGCAAATATATGTGAATGTGTGAATCGTGGTCTGTGTCACTGATTGATCCGAGGAGTCTTCTATCCATCCGTCCATTGACCGACTCACAGAAGAGTGCTTATTGACAGCGTTCCTGCCATCTGTTTGCGTTCCTCCTCTCACAGACCTTGACGACCCGGTGGTGACGGTGCACCAGAGCATCGGAGAAGCCAAGGAGCAGTTCTACTACGAGAGGACCGTGTTCCTGCGCTGCGTGGCCAATTCCAACCCGCCCGTCCGCTACAGCTGGCACCGCGGGAGGGAGGTCCTGACGCAGGGCTCGGACAAGGGAGTGGAGATCTATGAGCCGTTTTTCACTCAGGTGAGACAGAGGCAACGCGGTGTGGATGAAAGTATCAAATCAGAGTGTTAGACACAAAGAAAGATGTATTGTACTATTCACTAAATGCTTAAAGTCGAGTATAAAACTCGAGGGGTTCGGCAATCCCCGAGTCTTTTATCGTTGCTATACGAAGGCTGTTATGAGCACCTTTTACTGTCCGCATGCACAGTACAAAGGGAGGATAAATAGGCTGATACAGAGGAAAAGAGGATGCAAGCATAATAAGCTTTTGAAGGCATCGCAAAAAAGACGTGTTCATCAGGAGCTAAATTCGCCGAAGCCATTTTCAGATCTCTCTCTCTCTCTTTTTCTCGCTCTCTCGCTCTCTCATTATTAAGAGATGCTCTCATGACCAGTGGCACCCTCCTGTGTGTTACCGGGCAAGAAATACAGCAAAACATTTTTTTGTTGTTGCTACAAATAGATTGAAGTGGCAGAGCAGGTTTATTAACACGATCAGATTTGTATGACACACTGCTCTCTCACCATGAGGGGACGTTTGTATTCCCATGTTTGGCGACTAATTGTTTCTGTGTAGAAGCTGTTGTTTCAGTCACGTAAGATTGAGTGAGCAAAGCATTTTTTTTGCTGAAACAAGATAATGTGTTTACAGCACATTCAGGTGATAACAAGCATTTAAAACAAACCCTAAAAGATGATCCCTACATGTTCAGTAAACCATTGATGGGAGTGATTGTCTTTTTTTTATTATCACCAGTGAAACAGTTTATTGAGGCTCATGTTCTGAATAAAGTTTAGGGACTTAAACAGACACTAAGTATGTAAATGATGCCCTTCACCAGCCATCTTTTGACAATAAGTGCTATAAGTGCTATAATAGAGCACACTCAATCCTGCATGTTCAGGACAGCGATGAGTAAGCCACAGTCGCTAATTGATGAGTCAATGCCACATCTTGTTCCAAAGGGGACATATTGCAACATGAAATACTGTAATTACATTGGTGCTATTCATTTGCCTTCAGGTTATTGGGAATATGAGCATGATTTAGTTTGTTTCACATCCTCTCCTGAAACCCTAACTCCACCCCTTGCTGTAAAAGCTAAGACGTACTCATTAGCCACATGAATAGCAGCATCACTTCCACTAGCCCGGTTTCACAAAGTTTCATGCATATTAAGTAATTGCAGACACAGAAAGATTGGGTTCTCTTCACAATTAGTTCCCTCAGTCATGGAATTTCTTTACAATTTTGTAAATTGCGAAACATTTCCCTCCAAAAAGGAATCAAATGCTAACAACAGAGAGCGGATGGAGCTTGCTCCTTCACTCGGGAGGGAATTGTAGTTTTTGAATTGATTGAGTTTAATGTGATTTGTATGTGGAACCGGGCAGCAGAGAGAATGGAAATCTTTAGGAAAGAGAGAAAGACACATGAGAGAGGAAAAGAGGCTTAAGAAATGGAGAGAGAGGGAAAGGGAAGTGAAATTGATGTTTGGCCAAATGGAGAAAGATGGCCGGGGACTAATGGAGTGGGTGAAAGAAGCTGAAGAGGCTGCGCAACTGGGCCTCATCAGACACTCTTCCTTTCTCCATCCTGCTCTCCATACCTATTTTCTCCTTCATCCTGCCCTCTATTACAGTAAAGCTTTAATTGGGTCTGAAAATATATGCGCAACCAAAACCCAGAGATAAGCTTCGCGACGGTCCAACCCCAAAGTAAATCCTGACAAAACTCCTTTGAAATTTGCTCATATCAATGGCTAATAGCATTATTTTTCACCAATATGCCTGAACCTGCCTGAAACGTACTCCGACAATTGAGTTACAAATTCATTGCTGTCCAAAGCTGAGCCTACGGGGCGGTTTTGAGTCCATAATGCCGTGTTCACACCGGACGCGACGCGAATTTGCGGCGCCGCGTCCACCGCGAAAGTTTACTCGCGCGAGTAGAAAGAGGGTGTTCACACCAAACGCGAATTCGCGGCGCGACCAAAGGGGAGTGGCTTAGCTCTGTTGCTTGCCTCTGTGAGAGACAAGCGACGAAGCTTTCATTTCCGCTATCGACCATGGAATAAATAACCACTAGTTCTGCTTTATACTTGTTGTGGAAGTCCCAAACATGTCGGAACATGAAACGCCCTCGTATTTGGGTTCATGACATCATCCGTAGCCGCACACAGCTCGGTGAATTTCACCGACTCCTCCAGGAACTGCGTCTCGCGTATCTCCGTAAAACAATACCGACTATGCCATCCACCATGGAAATAACCACCAGTTCTGCTTTATACTTTTTGTGTAAACTCCACATATGTCGGAACATCAAACTCCTTGGTGTCTGGGTTCATAATATTATCAGTAGTCCCACAACAGCGTCTCAATGAAGCCGCTACCAGCGCTGGTTCAGGCGGAGCAGCAGCAGTTTCATTCAGAAACTGGGAGACGGCGGTGGTGACGGGCGGAGCTTCTCAACGCTGATTCTCAACGCTGATTCTCAACGCTGATTCTCAACGCTGATTCTCAACGCTGATTCTCAACGCTGATTGGCTGCCGCAACTTTGCGTCACGCGATTTCTCCGCCAGAGTTGGGATAATTCAACTCACGCGAATTCGCGCCGCGTCCTTCGCTTTGTTCGCCCCAGGTCAAACGTTCTGTTCGCGCCGCCTCCAACGCGTCTATCTCGCCGCAAATTCGCAAATTCGCGCCGCAGCGCGTCTGTGGATTGACTTAATATGTAAACTGGTCGCGCCGCAAATTTGCGTCGCGTCCGGTGTGAACACGGCATTAGAGTGCCGCCAGGCGTCTGTTTTGACCTGGCAGATTTATGACTTTAGCTCACCTCCATACCTTTCTGCCGCCATTATTCCTCATCCCAGCTTCACTCCACCTTTTTCAGTCTACCAAATACTTTTTAATGGTCCCACTGATACTGTAGAAATGCAGAGGTGGCATTTCAAACCCTGAACGGAGAGCGGGCTCATAATTAGGTGAGACCCAGAGCTGTGCTTTTATTGTAGAAACTCCGTCCTTTCTGCTGTCTGTTCCTTTCTCCGCCACCTCTCTCTCCACAATTTCTCCCCGCAAAGTGCCAGAGAATAGGACCATTATCCAAGATATAATGGAGCCATTTCTCATCCTTCGTCAGATTCCCACTTCTTCGTAGTAGTCGATATGTTTTGATGTTTGTGGTGGAGTTTGATGTTTCCTTGCTCTGTGATGTTCTGTTTGAGCACACTGTCAAGCTCTTGTGGAAGTAACCAGTTTTAAACATATTGCTCATCACCCAGCGGAGACACACGTCACACTTTTCTATCGCTCTTTTGTTCAGCTTCCTCGCTCATTTTCTTGGCTCCCCCATGAAGTCAAGTTAGTCCATTTCCTGCTGCTCGCCCCAAAAAAACGCCCTCATTTGCATCTTTATTGCCATGCATTTTAAGTTCATCATTCTGGTTTTGATTCCAAGTCCCCAAAGACGCGCATTTAATGCCTCAAATATCTCATTAAAAACATGAAAGCAAAACTGGGGATTTTTCACCTGACAGTGACAATGCACTCCTCCATAATTTCCTTGCCCTTTTACCGGCAGCCATAAGTCCCGTTCCCGAAGCTCTTGGGGTACTTTAGTGTTCAATCTGTCAGTCGATATGACTATCAAATCCCCCTGTCCAATTCGGTTTAATGTGTTTGTTCTTTCTATTCCTTGCTCTGCCCCTTGCATTTTCCAAATAGATTCCCCTTCCCCTGCTGTGAGTAAAGCTTGCACTCTGAATACCACGATCCTCATCTCTTGATATCTGCTCCCAAGCAGAGGAGGTGACAGAAAAGGAAGAGCAGTGCGGGGTCTGTGGCTAATCTAATACAATTAATTTATCCGCGAGCCTCATTGGATGTGAAATACGTGAGTGACCGCCATGTTGTGTGGACCGCCGCAGCGGGCGGCTGACTCATGTTCCAATCAGTCGCCCCATCCGACCCGACACCCGCATATTGGAGTCAGCCAGATCAAAAGGTTCACATCCTCACCACAGCCTCCTGGGCGGGGCTCGCGGGTTGACGGGCCCAGCTGGAATCAAACACATATTATAAGTGAGATAGCCGATCCCCCGCTGATCCCATCAGCTGAATGGTGAAAATACTGCAGGGCCATCGACTGGACAGTAATCCACAGGTCGCTATTTAAGCGAGTTGACACATTCTATTCCCTTTAAAAACCGACGCCATCATATATTTAGCTGTAATATTCTTGGAATCTGCAACCGTTCCTTTCCATTTTGGGCTTCCTTATAACCGTATGCATATTCATCTCTTTGACCTTTTCTTTGGAGGTGTTTGGCCTTTGTCATCCCCGTCCCGGCACCGAGTTTTCTGCATTTCTTTAACTTGATTATGTTGATATTTTTGCACACATTTGCATACCAGTGTTGGTTTGGTCTGAGCTGCAGGGGGAAACGAAGATTTTGAAGCTGAAGAACCTGCGACCTCAGGACTACGCCAACTACAGCTGCGTCGCCTCTGTCAGAAACGTGTGTGGGATCCCTGACCGCAGCGTTATCTTCAGACTCACCAATAAGACAGGTACCTAGACCATTGACTTTTTCTACATTACGATTTTATGATCACACTGTTTTTGCAGTTATTTTTGATATTATTTGATATGTATTGCAAAATAAAAGCAGCTAAATCAATATAAGTTTCTCTAGGACAGGCATGGAAACAGACAGATGACGTGAACTGACATACAGTATTCTGCAACTGTCATAACTGTCATAAGTTGTCCGTCTCCTGCCAATTAAGACTCCACACACTCTTCCTCCGCAGCCTCGCCGTCCATCAAGCTGCTGGTGGAGGATCCTATCGTGGTTAATCCCGGCCAGACGGTGTCCTTGGTGTGCATCACCACGGGGGGAGAGCCGACCCCCATCCTCAACTGGATCAGCACTAATGAAAGCCTGCCACAGAGGAGCGTGGTGAAGGGCGGCACGCTCACTCTTCCAGCCATCTCCTCAGACGAGGCGGGGGTCTACAGCTGCGTGGCCAGCAACAATGTGGGGAACCCGGCCAAGAAGTCCACCACCATTGTGGTGCGAGGTGAGGAGGCATTCACTACAAGACATATGGAGTCCAAAAACCTTTAGTCTGAGGTACATACAGGATTTAAAACAAACAAAACAACAAACAGTTGACCATTCCCTTAAGCAGCACTTATTTGGGCAGATAATATGTCATAACATGAATTATGTTTGGACACCCAAATGACTGATAACTCCACGAGAAGTTACCTTAAGAATTAAAATATGACATTGGGGGAAATGCCCCGAAAAAATTAACAGAAATTGGAAGAAAAGGAATAAAGAAAATAAGAAAATGATGATTACATTAAAAAAAACTCCACTAAAAGCATTAATAGTAATAATTAATATGTGTGTTGCATAATTTCTAGATTCCTCAATATATAGCTGTGTTTATTAACATGATTATTCCATATTTTGTTCACTCTTTGCTGCCGGAGGATGGTGCACATTGTGGACGATTTGGCACGATTTTATTTCTTGTTTACTTTATTACTTTTGATGAAGCATCTTATCAAAGTTTGCTTGTATAGATTTCTAATTAATGTATTCACAGAGTTGCTGAATGTCCTTTAGATTACGCTGCTCCAGTTTGACTTTACAAACAGAACGAGCATCAGACCTCACTGCTGGTGCAGCGCAGGCTACTTAAAGACAACCAAGGATAAATCCTGGAGGCAAAAGAGTGTGAAACCATTAATTAAAAAACAACGGTTCAAAGAGTGGTTAACACAAATCTAACAAGGGCAACGGGGCGAGGGCCCATTGCTGCCTGTTTGGTCGTTATCGGGGAAATATGTTTTCTTCACCTGAGTGGCACAGCTGTAGCTTATTACAGAAATGAACGTTATCAAAGTACCTTTTTCCTGCTCCCTATTAACGCGGGTACACAAACATTAAAAGGTGCTTTTAGTCGTCAACAGACACACGTTCGGTACAGTAATGCTAAAAAATCTATACTGAAGGTTACCGCTCAAGACAGGATATTGTCCCTCCTGCAAAGAAAATATAAAATATAAGACCTGCACAGATGCGACATGATGCATGAAGAAATTAACTTTCTTAAATTGACTGCTGTTACAAAGCTGGAGGATTAAGGGTAGTGTGTGACTAGGATTTCATCTGTGACATAACAGAGGATCCCAATGCCCCGAATGGGAAGCTGCAGGTGAATAAAAAGATGTATTAATTAGTGAAAGCCTTACAAGCAATACAGCATTCAGGAGATGATCCAAAAGTGAGTTTTACACACACAGACACACACACGCGCGCGGAATCACATATCGGAGTTTAGCAGATTGGCTCAGAAAGTTTCTCCCAGAGTTTTTTCCTTTCATTGAAGAGATTAAGCCACAGCTCCATCATCAGGTCGCTTCTGTGCTCAGTCTGTTTGGAAGCATTTATTCATGCAGCCGTATATTCCCTGGGATGAAAATCAAATCATCGACAAATCATTTCTGATGCCTCCCACCCCTGACAGACAAGCCTCTTCTCTGCATTGTGAAAGTGCCCATATAGTTGAGGACTTAGGGATTGAGAGGCTTACATCAAAGAGAAGGTGTCAGGTGTCTCGCAGCAGCAAATAAGTCAGAGTGCACTCACCGCGGGAAATCGCTGCAATAAATATCACACTCTCATTCATGTGTCGTACATCTGGAACTGACAATGGCTCTCATATATATATATATATATATATATATATATATATATATATATATATATATATATATATATATATACATATATATATATCAAATATCATAAGAAAAACCTTCCTTAAATATATATGACATGTGTCACATTTAAGGTTGCAGAGCAAAGTCAAAAGTTAAACAGGACTAATGTGCATTATTCTGCTTGAGCTGTAGATTTTTTTTGCAGTGCCAGGCTTTGTGAATCATCAATCCAGATCCAAAAGCCTGATTATTAGCTCTTTATAACAATCACATGCAGAATGATGTATTTGTTGGGTTAGGTTTCTGACTCCTAACCTTCAAAAGTCAGACATTGATGAACACCCATAGTGGAGACATGAACATTTACCAGTACACTTGTATGTTCTCCTAAAGCCTAAAAGCCACCATAACGGTGTGTGCGACTAAAAAAATGACTGCAGATGTTTCAACAAAAGGACAATCAGACGGGAGGAAGCTGAATAGATTAAAACCTGACACACAATCCTGCCCAGAGTAAATTCATTTGGAGTGAAAACAAACTAAGCCGAAGAAATGTAGGCGGTCTAAAACTGATTGGAGAGATGCTTAAATGACATAATTAATCAATATGTGACAAGCAAATTAAGGTTCAATAAAAGAAGAAAATAAATTGGGAACATTCTCATGAGATTGATGAACAGTCACTCTTGTCAGTGCAGTTGTGGGATCAATAGTTATAGAACTCAAGAGTGAGGGGGACTGAGAGCACATTTTGGATCAGTGTCCTGAAATGCCGTGTCATTTAGATATATTGATGATCAAAATTAATTCGAAGCCAACATCACATGTCAACATGAATTCTGAACCCAGCTGAAGAAGCTCTAACAGACAGAAGCAGTACTGATTTTAATTCTATTTCTGGGACACGTTGATGAACTATGAAAAACAGTCAGGATCGACGTCACATATCTCTCCGTGGCATCAGGATTGCTCTCCCGAGTCTGATGAGCTGTCACTGACTCAAATGCAATTTTGGGATCTACATGCACCAGATGACGAGGGTGGGACTGTGTATTAATAAAGTACATTGTCTATAGAAATGTATCCTATAGATTTAATTTGTTTCTTAATAGCAGGCAACCAGTTCAGCAGTGACACACAGCGCTCTATACCAGAAAAAAAAGGTTTGTGAAATATGTCACACGTTCTCAAAGAAATGAGAACAAGCTTGCAGCATCTTTCCATATTAAGGGGGCTGGTGGGTGGGATGGGGGTGTGTGCTTAATTCCTACTTTTAGCAAGATATTTCCATCACCGTAGACACGTTTAGATGTTTGATGTTTAGATAAAAGAAAAAGTATGTTTTTCTTCTTTTACCTATAAACCCACCGACATAGACCAAACTAATATTTGGAAGTCTGCACGACAGCATTCCATTTTATACAATGTTGCACTCTCCGACGTGTGCTTTCGTTAATGTGTAGACCGGGCACGGCTAATTTTCTTGGCGGATGTTGACATATGAGAGTTGAATTGGAGTATATATTTTCCAATATTATTTTCTTTCAAAAAGTTTAAGAATACATAAACATATGAAACATTTATTTAAACGCTACTAAGAGGAACTTTAATTTTGTGTGGATTTTGCCTGTCTCTACTGGTTTGAGCACCAAAGTCCCTATGCTGCCCTCAGTATATATGCTGTGATACACCTTGGCAGTTAGACAAACTCCTAACTGACATCACGACTCTGAAGACAGTTGTCCATTGTCCACAGGTTTAATGACGTAAGAAAGAGTAAAACTAAAACACATAAAAGGCATAATGAATACAAATAAAATGCTTTCTCATTAACCTTACACATACACAATGGCATTATACTGATTCTTCAATGACATAAATTGCTTTGTTTTTAACCGCTACTTTTTATGTATTTACTGCTGATTTACCTACATATGTTTGTGTAAACCACTGTATTTTAACATATCATCAACTATTTATTCATATGTACTTGTATTTATTCTGTCATATGAACTTTAACAACAGTCATAGCAGAGTAGTCATTAACTATAATGACTCGATGGACTTTGTGCATAAAACTTCCCAAAACTAAACATTGTCACAAAAATAATCATTTGCGATCATAAGTAACAATAAAACAAATCAATACATGCCAACGATGCCATCAAAAGGCAGACTCAACTAGATTGGAAAACTACCGAAAACAGCAGTTCTGAGCCATGCTCTCACTTCCTGATTATAAGTCACCTGACAAGTTGCAGGACATTTCCTGTTTCAAAATAAAACGTGTTTCAAAAATAAAACGTATCACATTCTGATTTAACAATTGTAACAAAACAGTCCCTTAAGAAAACCTCTCATTTTAATGCATCAGGGTCTGACAGTCTGCCCTCCTTAGTTCCGGTTCTGCTTCTCCCGCGCCTCTCTTCCCTCCAGTGGGCCCAGCATTACGGCCTCCAGCAGCGTGGTGTCGGTGTTAACTCCCAGGTGGCACCGATGACAGGCATCAAGAATAATAAAGAAAATCTTCTCACAGATGGTCTCGTTTACGTATCTCGGTCATATAGAGGCATCTGTGTTAAATTGAGACTGTTTTATAACCATGTTCCTCATAATAATTTTAAAGGATACCTTGGAGTTTTTGTATTTTTTTTTTTAGGCAGACAAACTTTATTGATCTCTGAATGGAAATTACATTTTTTCACTCTGTTATTATTTTTACACACACACAGACCTGAAATACACACACACACACACACACACACACACAAAAACACACACACACACACACACACACACACACATGCACAAACAGGACCTACTTGTGCATTAATGGAGAGATGTCAGAGTGCCCAAGGACAGGCGCCCCCCTCGGCAGTGTCCCTGGAGGCGTACTGGCAATTCTCCGGTAATTTGGCCATGGAACCTGCTCCCCTCCGGTTCCAAATCCAAATCCCCACAGACTGAGCCTCTACGACAGCGATAAGTACCGAGTGGGACATTTTGAAGTTGAACTTGTCAGTCCGCTTTAGTTGACAGAATATAAACCCCAAACATATCCTTGGCAATTCTTTATTGGAATGTCTTGTTACTTATCAGCTGACATTTCCGACATATATCTGTATAAGCTCATATCAGCCGATACATTACAGCGAGTGGCAATAGCAGTGGACTTTAGTGAGTTAACACCAGTGCGGACAGGGAGTTTTACAGTCCACTTCCAGTCAAGATGGCCCTTAAAATGGCAAAGCCGACAAGTGAGAGCCCAAATGGAGGTTAAGGTTGTGGTGACAAGACCGGGTTTGAACCCGTCTACTTTTCTTTACCCTCCTTCTTCTTAGCATGCAAATTCATCATGCGTGATTGCAGTCACTCTCTATTGAAAGTAGACAGGAAACACTGACATAACCACCGTGACTGTAATCGTGGCAAAATTAACTGTACTTTTTTCCCCCTCTAATGCCTTTCTATTGAGAATAAATTAATTCTAACCGGGTAGGAATTAGGTAAGGATATTGTGCTTTGTTCTCCTGTAAATCTCCCACGTTTCCTCTTCTCGAGGTTGGCTCGATTTTTTGAAAAATCATGGTCACATTTGCATGTGAAATTTGTGTTGGACAAGACATTCAGAATACAGTCGCTCCACTGGCAACTTTTTACTGCGCTGATACTTTGAAGTGAGGAGAAAAGAAAAAATTGAAAGAGGATAAGCCAGGCTCGAGGCTAGAGCACAGGCAGACCTTTAGTTGCTCTTTGTTTGTGCATTGAGTGTGTGTATGTGCAGAAAAGAAGAGGCAACAGAAAAAGACTGCTGTCTGTGCGCTTACAAAAACATTTTCTTCGTAAAAACCCAGACTGTAAGCTACAAAACCAACATAAATAAATGCTCTGCTAATTGCTTAAGCATGTGTGTATGTGTGGCCATGAAGGGCTGAAATGTTTGGAATTGCAAAGCACCCACGTGAATATGTTTTGGTATTCATGTTCATATACTGCATGCACATAAAATACCAATTGTGTTTCACAGGGTCATTCCGTGGCCTCATGTTGTTGCATAGCTGGTTCAACCTCATCCAGTCCTTGAGAAGTCCTCTCGAACTGCTGTTGCCAAAGAGAAGGGCCGTGTGTGTGTGAAGACACACATCTCTCCCCAGCAGATGGTAGCTTCTCTGGCCATACTGTCCCACCAGCCAGACTGCCTTCCAGGGCTTGGCCATCTCCACCGCCCGCCCAGCAGGCGACTGGCATCACATCACCCCGCTGACAAGATCCTTTTTATGGATTAAGGGTCCGCAACACGTCTTCAAATGCAGGTCAACACCCTGCCTTCCCACGGCCACTTCACTTCATTCTGTCCTCTGAAAACACACCGGTTTGAGATATATCCGCAGCGACAATGCAAAGATACTCTGCACTGGTTGTTTCTTCCGTTCCCTCCGTTGCTCAAATATGAGTAGGCAGCTCTCGCGTGGAGATTTGGTGAATCGAGACAGGACTGTCTGGAGACGATGCTGTTGAAATAGGCAGCCGGCCTTGCTTTTTTTGTGCTCATGTCTCCCTGCACACAGACGGAGACTCTGTGCATGTGTTTCCCGTCTTTTTCGCTAAGCAGTGTTTCCCCTCTTTGTGATGTAGTGAAATGAGCATTGCTGTAGCTATCAAAGATTGAAAATCAAACGCAGCCGTGTTTGGCGTCGGATTTTCTCGACAATTCCCCCTGGGGTTCCTGACAAATTCAGGTATGAAGCTTTCACGCCCAAAGACATCCATCATTCCGACCCGCTAACGTCGACACAACTTATTCCGCGCACCCACCCACACACGCACGCACACACACACACTCAAGCATAAACACAAAGTCAAACACACTCGCTACCATCCACATTTTGTAACTCTGATTGGAAGCTTGCTGTTATTTATATAGAAGCAAAAATGCAATCTTTTTCAGTGTGAGCTCCCCTACTGTTAATATTTAGAGTGTTTGGAGGAGAGAAAACAATCATGACGGGCCCGGTAAAAACCCGGCTGTCAGCATGTGAATCAACATGTGAATGACCCTTATCAAATTTGCTTTGGAAGAAATTTGGATCGAAGGCTGAATACATTTCCATTCATGAATGCCAGATTTAATGGCTGAATGGCCAGAACTGGCACACGCAGGCCGGTCTCTTGGGCCGCAGCCCTCAGGACCGTTTGTGTGTATTTGTGCGTGTGTGCGTTGGTAAATGTGAACGTGCCTGTTTTTTGTTTGTGCATTCTGTGCATGTGAATCCTTTTTTGACATAAATTATAGCCAGAGGTCCGCCTGAAGGTTGAGAGCATTATTTAGGACTCCTTTCCTCCCTGCCAAAGAATGTACACATGTGACTGGTCGTCATATTGTAACGGTGCTGATGCATGGGGGAATGTGTTGCTGCTAATGTGAGGATGCATGCGATGCGATAATAGGAAAATGAAAGGTGTTTGGATGGCGGTGCCAGTGTGTGTGTGTGTGTGTGTGTGTGTGTGTGTGTGTGTGTGTGTGTGTGTGTGTGTGTGTGTGTGTGTGTGTGTGTGTGTGTGTGTGTGAATGCTTTGTGTTTTTGAGGCATGCTAATGCCCGTTGTCCTTTTTTTGTGTTTAACCTTGAGTGAATGAGAGGAGGCAGAGGAGAGTGGCAGTTAGAGAGGCATCCATCTGTCTCTGAGAGACGAGTTCAGCTCCACATGGTGATATTCGCCGCAAGAGTGAACGGAGAGCACAGTGTGACGCCTGCCGAGAGACGGACGGAAGGACGGACGGCCGTGAGAACAACTGAAAAAAATTCGATGAACCGATGAGCAGATAGGAGGATAATGATTCAGAGTGGGACCGGAGTGAGACACATTTTTCTTCACTCCCAGAGAAAGGCGCTGAGAGTGCTCTGGAAGGAGTGGGAGCACATTCAAACATAATTTATCCTGCAGTGTTGCGCCGTGTGTGTGTGTGTGTGTGTGTGTGTGTGTGTGTGTGTGTGTGTGTGTGTGTGTGTGTGTGTGTGTGTGTGTGTGTGTGTGTGCATAAGTGCCATTGTGTCTTTGTCATTGTGTGCCTACATATGTGTATGTCATAATCAGTATGTCAGGCCCGTGTGTACTTTTGCCCTGCTAAGAAGCTCCCCCGAGGTGGTATTGTAATCCTGCCGTGTGACACGAGCCCTCTGTAGAAGAAGGCCTCAACCAGGGCTTTTCTCTTTGTGTGATTATCTGCGCTTTTCATGTTCAGGCCACCCATTATTCTCACAGGCTATTAAAGCTCTGGAGAATCATACAGGCTCGCTGCAGGGGAAAGCACTTCAGTTTGTGGTAGAAAAAGGAAAAAGGGACCACTGTAATTTGTTTGGTAATGATCCAAAAAATGCCTTGAATATAAACTATATCACCATTAAACCGCATGCAATCTCCGAGGCAAAATGGGATGTAGGAGACATGTAATGCAAATGTAAGCAGAAGTAGAAGCTCTGTCTCTCCACCTGATATTACCATGAAGAAAGAAGCTGTAAGTGTCCCTGTAGTGGATGTTTTACTCCCTGGCATGTTGCCACAGTCAAGGTTCAATGACAGAAAGCTCTGATGATGATAAAAGGAAAACCAGCTTTCTAAATTCATCAATAATTCATGTAGAATTTGTTTGTGCACAGGTTGACTTGTGTTTTGTGCCGCAGCGGCTGTGATGCTGCCAATGTTTTTTTAAATAAGGCTTGATTTTGTTAAAATGAGATATATGTTTAAATTCTGCTTACTCCACTGATGATTTCTTGCTTTGGTTTGCAACCACTAGACCAGCTTTGTGAACAGGTCGTGGCACGTCGTTAAGATATCGTGCTGCGAGAATTCTCTCTTCAACATAGAGTACAAACACTGAAGATGATTTTTAATAAGCTTATAATGTTGTTGTTTTTGTACTTTGACAGAGATGCGATAATTCAACCTGAGGCCATGCTTTTTGCTGTTTTTGCCTAACTAACAGCTGACATCTTAACCAAAAAATGTTAACCTTTTCCAGAGCTCACAACTATGCATCTGCAGATTCAGTTTTCTCAGTCGTAGCAGTGTAAACACTGACCAATACTTATCAGAAAGCTGATGTAATGAAGTACTATATATAGACAACAATACGCAAGTGTACCATAAAATCTACCTATGACGCAACAAACCCTTCTGGACGAGTAAGAAGTTGACTTGAGTGCCTGAAATGTAAAAGAGTCAAACCTAATTTTATCAGTCAAAGTGCTGCACACATTTGTATTTATTTTAATAGCAGTAACAGCAGCTTTTACAAACTAAGTCTCAAAATCACTTCAGTACAAAACTAACTTTAAAGACTATGTTTGAACCATGTGCTATCGCCAATTACCCAGTGTACCACTTCCTGTGTATCACTTCCTGTGCTGCACTTTTGGGCATAGCAGAAGACACGGCTTTCTGGAGAATTCAGGGTTTAAAACTCTAGAAAACAATGGTCATATGTTTTGGTATCACTAAAATAAGTGTAATTAAGGTAATTAGGGTAAAGTAAGTTTAAATTGCAAATTAATTGACTTTGAATCGCATCATACCGTATTGTATCATTAGCTAGCTTTTGTTGTGGACTGAGCAAATCTGCCAATGAAGACCGTACGATACAATCAAAAGCTCTAGAACAGGGGCTCTTAACCTTTTTGACCTCGGGGCCCAACTTTTCAAGTACAAAGTGCCCCGGGGTCCATTCAAATATTAACACTGTATTGGTTTATTAACTAATTGATCTCACTCTTGGTTTGACTTGTATTCAATAACTAACTCAAATCTATTTAACAAGCAAAAACCTTGTCAAACAAATTACATGATACAATGTGATCATCACAAAGACATTTATTGATCATGTGTATGTAAACCTGCACAGACAACAAGTCATGGAACAAATCAAGCTAATACAATAACTAATTTAAAGGCTCAAGTCAGGCGTATTAACATAAAAATAATGAATTATTCGATTTTTCAACAAAAACAAGGGAGACTCTCAGAAAACTGAGAACAAAAAATGAAATTTGATAAATAATATGTGGTAATAAAATAAATGCACTGCACAATTATTAGGAAAGTATTTTTTTTGAGGATTAATTGTATTATTGAACAACTACAGTGCTCTCGGTTAATCAAACAAGTTAATAAACCTTAAATGTTTAAGACAGTAAAAGTGAGTCTAGAACAAGCTAGCATGGTGAACTTCATAAACAGACATTAGTGTTAAATACAAATCTATTGTATTGTATTTAAGAGTGTATCTACCCTACAGTACATACAGTGTGACATACTTATTTATATATAGACTCACTAACCCAAACACACACACACACACACTTGTCAGATATGAATGATGTTATGGAAATTGTAAAACAATATTCAGAGACACAGTTTACCTCCAGAGCAAATGGGAATGTTCTGTTTCCGAGCAGACCCTCGTTAAACATTGATGTGACTTTTGCCGTGATTTAGAAATGGTGAAGGAAGAGTGACAGTAAAATAAAGTCTCTCAACTCTGCTCTTCTCACCTCACACACTCACCAGAATCCCTTTTAAATTACTTTTTCTCCCATGCATAAGGGAAAAGGCACAATTTGTAGTCACTGCAGCCTTCCAGTAAAATGTAATACAACCAGGAATGCAGAAGCAATGCCCACTTATCTCTCTTGTACACAAATGTAGTCAATTTACAGAATGCCTACTTGCTATTCAATATTTATGGTAAGATAAAATTGCAGGAGAGGAGGTTTGAATGTAGAGGGGGCGGGGAGGGTACTGATTCTGATATATGCACAGTGCACATGCAGCACCGGTCATTCTGACGTGCGCTGCAGCTCTGTCCGGAAACGACAGACGTGAGGGGAAGTGCGAGAAAAGTAGGGAACAGGAAATAAAAGACCACCGAGATTTAATCAGACACCTCATACTCCTTGTTTAACTAGAAATGAAGAGTTGTGGTTGAGAAATCTATATCTAAATCTGCTTGCAAGTGGAAGCAATTGTTGTTCAAATTCTGCTTTGCATGGTAGACTTTTTTTTTAGCAAAGTTGCCTAGAGTAAGTCTCACTTTAAGTTTGGGCTCACAAACACAGTTGGAAAGAGTCTGTTGCAGATTTCAAACACTAAAATGATCTTTTAATGAAAATATATTTGATGACATAGCTCCGATGCTTGGTGGTGATGTTCTGATCAGTATGATAGTATAACGGATCTTCTTGTTATTCTGATATTATCATGGATATTAAAAAGTGGAGCATGTGGCTGGGTCAGTGTGGACTATAATCTGCTCTTCCCTTTGGACAGTGATAAGTCCAGAACTTGTTAATCTTGAGTATAGAGAATATGATAGTGGACTAGTTTACTGAGCATGGACATTTTTTTCTTGACATACTTTGCTTTATAATTTATTTTAACATTCCAATGGTGTGCTATCTTCGCCAGGTCCCCATCGAAAAAGAGATTTTAATCTCTTAAAAAAGGCCTTTTTTTCAAATGAAGGTTCAAAATATGCAATAAAACCCAAAAGCAGCGACACAAATAAAAAATTGAAATAAAAGGTAGTATAGCAGGTAGACTGCTACAAGGAAACAGATTTACAAACAGAGATACAAATTAAGATCAGATCAAAACTCACATAGTGTGTGGCGGTGTAAAGGGTGATACAAGAAAAATTCCTCTGTGATTCTAAATTACCATGCATAGTATGTGATTCACATAAAAGCTAGTTTATAAACTGTGTTTTTAGAAGGGATTTTAATAAAGAATAAACTTTTTTTATAGCCCAATGTCCTTTAGGCAGTTATTTCCAAAGTAGCGGTGCCTTAATAGAGAAAGCACAGTCACCTTTAGTCTCTACTCTGAGTTAAAAAAAGGTCAGCGATGCAGCTTTAGTGTGCTTTAAAAACAATCAGTCAAATATTAAATCAATTCTGAATATAGCTGGTACAGCAGATGTGTTAAGACTTGGGTAATAAGGTCTCTATACGATTAGAGTCAGTTCAAGTGATTTACAGCTGCAGCATTCTGAACAAGCCGGAGATGTGAGATTGATTTTTGACCGAGGCAGGTCCTGTATAGAGAGAGTTGCAGCAGTCCAGATGAGATGAAATAAAAGCATTAATTACCTTCTGAGTCAGAGAGCACTGAGCATGAAATAAAACTAGATTTCTGAGACATTTCTTTATGAAGCAAAGAACTCTCTTAACCTGCTCCTTCAAAGGGAAGTCATTCTCAATATCACTCTTCTGTTTCTGGCCACTGGCTTTCTATTAAATAATCAGTCAATATACGTAAGTATATAATTTCACTCTCCAAGCAGAGGTACATTATATGTAACGATTTCAAATTTTGTGGCCTCATTATGCCCTCATTGGCTGGACTGAGTGATCGAAAATATAACCTGTGATTCAGTCTTCTGTTCAGTTTCATGTTTTAGCTGCATTCTTAATCAGGATTCCAGACCAGTCCACACCGGCACTTGACATGTAAAGCCAACAAATACCACAAATGCCAGCAGCAAGATCTTTGATATCACTTGGAGCTCGAAGCCATGCAGCCATGTTTACAATCTGAAGGTCCACAAATGAATGTATGCTCTTTTAATCTGAGTAAATAAACAGTAAAATAACCCACAGTTGTTTTTCAGAAATGTGAGCAATGAAAAGCTGACTTTTTTAAGGTTAATTACCAGTTGACATTAACCTACCTTGATAAGAAAAACATACTGAAACACGTCACAGTGAATGTTGCACATAAGACAATGACTGTGTTTCCTCATCCACCCTTTTCACTGAGGAAGAGTCTGTTTCCTTCTCGATAGAGCCCGCACGTGCTCCTGTTTGAGTTGTTTACGATCAAAGCCCCGATCTGAGATTTGTGAATAGCTCCTCGTCACATCAAGAGGCAGATGGCCCTCGTTGTCGTGTGATGCGGCCACTTTACAGTTGGATTCATTGCATTCACACAGCATATCTACACAGCACCATGATTACATTTTTGGGGCGAAAGATGTAAGTTTGTTCAGAGGCCCATCTTCGTGTTTTCTTTCTGCTGATAATGTGGGTGTTTCATTAAATAAATTGAAGGTTAATGAAGGCGCATGACCGGGTTCTTCTCAGAGTAGGCCAACAATCACTGATATATTTAGTATACAGTAGTCCCCTTGACTCACTCAAGCACTCTGTAATAGGACGGGCAAAAAGTGACTTATTCAAACTTGTTTTTTTCCGCCTCACAGTACCTCCAAAGCACTGGCAGTTATTTATTTGGCTGGTTTGTCTATTCATAACAGAAAGAAAAAACAGTAGCAGTGACTGAAGAGAAAGTCCTAAATTCATTCGTCTGACAGACAACCTCTCGAACTAAGATTAAATCTGGCCTCACAGGGTGATTGTTAAATGCCTAGTTGTCGCAGTTCTTGTATTTGAGAGAATACACTTGAGCCGGAGGAACGTAAAGCGAGAAAGGCAGTAAATCCAAATGTTTATCCGCTGTCACCCGTGACAGCACAATGGCTCATGAGATGTGTGTGTGTGTGTGTGTGTGTCTCCGTGTGTTTTGTGGATGAGATAATGCTTTCTTAAGAAGCAGCTAGCAACTCGGCTGACGGTGTCGCTGAGACGCAAAAGCCTTTTCAAACTGTCAAGATATAAGTACGTCTCTGTCTCCGGGTGGTCCTACTTTATGACATGTGTGATTGATGGAAAATCTGTGTTTTTTTCCAGATATGCTCCTTTATTGGCTTCCATCACAGAGTTGGTATTAACTCATTAACTATATGCATGAAGGAAATTGAATCTCGGCGTGTGTGTGTAGTAGATGTACACCGTGATGCAGAGCCCAACGTGGGTTGTGGGTAATGCCTTGTGTTATATTCCATCCATAATCCATAAAGGTCACAGACATACGCTGCTTACCATATTATTCTAATTGCCACAGTTTCCATGCTTGTGTTGTTGAATTATATACAGCACGATTGATAGGCATGGGCTTTGGAGAATAAGAATGTTTGGGATACAAGAATGGATGCAAATGCACGGCGGCTTTTGGGAGAATCTGTGTGTGTTGACATGATTTGTACTATTTGTATCTGACACGTCAGAAATATGATTCTTCTGCCTGCCGACGCTGGTTTCAAACGCGAGGAGGAAGATCATGTCAAGGAGGCGTGTGTCACTCGTCTCTCCGCTCAATGTGCAGCTCAGCGGGCGTCACGATGTTTTGCACATTCAATTTCCTGTGTTTAAATCTGACACGCAGGTTTTGTTTTCATTTTCCCTTTTACCAAACTGAATATGATAATGTCACTTGAGAATTGCGAGATGAAAAGATTTCCACGGTGATTTCCATACATCTTTTTTTCTTCTTCTTATTTTTTTTGAGGAGATGAATTGAACAGCAGGCGCACGGTTTGGAACCAATACAGCATGCATTATAATGAAATCATCTTTTTTCATTTTTTTGTTTTGTTTTGGTTCAGAGCTATGTTCTGAAAATGGAGTTTGCAAACCAAATTGGATTAGAAATGGTGGAGATTTTGTGAGGTATCTCTCCAATTTCCCAGTGTGTGTGTTTGCATGCGTGTGAGTATGTGTGAACCTGCTTGAATACTGCAGGATTCTTCAGCTCGTATCAATATTAATGTTGATTTGAAAGCTTTGGTCCTCAAAATCAGCACCGGGATTCTGTTTTATCTGTTAAGTTCTCTGTTTGACTCTTCTGCGAGTGTTTTTGTTTTTAGAAGAGCAGTAACAGTCGTCACATCCGTTTCTACTCTTCTTCTTGAGATGTAATACCTTGTTTATGACTGTACGACCTCTATACTGAAATTTAAATGAGCAAGAAATATGTTTTGCTCACGATGCTGTGCTCCGATCATTTACATCACAGCTGTGACACGATCCAAGTGCTCAAAGACTGAGCTGATGAGTAACGCATTCACGTCTATGGTATATAACAACCGTTTACAAGCCCAAGTGGAAACATTGAGCAGAGTAAAGACAAATCTATGAAAAAAATCCATAAAGTCCTGTCTTTGGGATTACATCTCAGAGATGGCATCAACATGAGAGCATGAAAGCAGAGCCATAACACACACACACACACACACACACACACACACACACACACACACACACACACACACACACACACACACACACAAACACACAAACACACACGCACACACACACAGTGTCGCAGACTCGCAGAGGGAACAAGTGCAGATATAAATCTGGTTTTAATCAAATGGATTGTCTCTTTACAGCTCTGAAAAAGGGGCGATTCTGGATCACTCCTGACCCCTACCACAATGACGACAACATCCAGATCGGACGGGAAGTTAAGATATCTTGTCAGGTATAGTTGCACTGGCGGAATAAACACACACACACACACACACACACACACACACACACACACACACACACACACACACACACGTATGCCTAAAAAAAAAAGTACAAGTAAGTTACTCACAAATAACGACGTTGCTGGACGCTAGGTGGAGGCGACCCCACCAGAAGAGCTGACTTTTAGCTGGCTGAAAAATGGCCGTGCTCTGCGGAGCTCCGAGCGAATGGTCATCACCCAGACGGACCCCGACATCTCCCCCGGGACCACCAACCTGGACATCATCGACCTCAAGTTCACTGACTTCGGCACATACACTTGCGTGGCTGCGCTGAAGGGAGGGGGCATCCCCGAGATCAGCATCGACGTCAACATCTCCTCCACAACTGGTGAGCCTCACACCCCTTTGTGTCAGTGACGTGTCTACACACCTCACCCCCCCCCCCCCCCCCCCCCCCCCAACCCCGACACATTCGACAAACAGACGTCTCGTGGCAATGTTCGCCAAACGCTCACGCTTGAAGAGCATGAGGGACTGAGACTGTACCGTGACTGGGGCAGTGTTTCTTAGACTGTGAGGCTTGGGACTTTTTTTTAAGAAACACAATCTTAGTCTAATTTTTGTTTGCTATTAATCCTATCAGTTTTGATATAATTTCAATGTACTCGTTTCTAGCCAGGTAATCTAAAACATTTCTTTGGAAGTAAAAATTAAATGATTGTAAAACTCAATGGTTTTAGGACTAATTACAGGAGATCAAAATTGAAGAAAAAAGTATTTTTTTACTATCTCATGTTCAGTTTGGTATTCGTCTCTAGGTAAGTGATTGTACTGTATAGTGTTATTGTTAGAATGTTAGACATGTTAGAAAATGTTAGAAAATAAGTGCTAATATATATTGTTAGATACTCATCCGATAAGTTGTTGGGTATAACGGATAGGAAGGGTAGCAGAAATGTGAAATAAGACCAGGTTATAAAACAGTGAATTTTCCTTTAAATGGTCACTTCACCCAAATCATGTTCTCCCATCTCTCTATTGTGATTGTAGCAATGCAGAAACTATTCTTCCCATCAAATTATGAAAATGAAAGCAAACATTTTTTGGTGTGTGATTTGGGTGAACTGACACGTCAGGCCCTTCGTCCTCACAGGATATGAAAGCCTGTATGTCTTCTTCAGACTGTTCTATGCTTCACTGAAACCCAGTAATCTGTTGATACAGCTGATACATGTTGACTGTAAACCTTTGTATCACAGCACCAACAATGACTGTTCAATTGTATTCCTGTGAACCAAAGCTGACTCCATCAGTTCGACTAATCAGAGACTAAACATCCATCGTCATCCCATCTAATTGGCTGCTTCCACCATTTTTCCGACTAACGTTTGCACACATGTATGCAGCATGTTAACAACACAGCATATACCAGTCCAGCTTGTTTACCGAGCTGCATAGTTCCAGTTTCAGCCGTGGCATGTCAAGTAGTCTTGTTACAGCAGCTGTTCATTGTGTCTTCGGTGCTTTTATATTGAAATCATTCCATCTTTAAAAGTATAATCAAAAGACAAAATCTGCTGTCAAACATCCATTTCTCTATCTATTGTTTTAGATTTTTAACACAATCAACCCTCTTCCCGTCTGACTTTAAAAGAAAGACGCCTGGCAGAGCTTCACAGGCAACAAAAGAGAGCCTGACTTTTAGAAGATTGCGACATAACACATTGAGTACAGTTAACAATGTGTTTTTGTGCTTACTCACTTCCTGCCGGCCTTGCAGTAGTGGTGAAACGCACTGGTTAGAGAGACAGTAACAACAAGCATAATGGGACAGGAGTGGTGTTTTTTATCTGTAATCTCCCGTGTGAGGTCAATCGTTGTGCAGCCAATGTGCGGTGACGCTCCGGTGTCGGCGGGCATTACTTCATCGCCCACAGACGCCATCGAGGGGGCGTGACCCAGTCGACCCTGAGCCTCTGAGACCCCACAATTGGGAGTCTCCTGCTTGCCGCTTACTCAGTCATTTCTTTCCACGTGGAGGGACTCCCATGTGTTGGTGTTTGCCGCTGGCGGAGGAGATATCCGTTTGCTTTGGATTTCCTGCCGCGTGTTCGGTACTGATAAGTGACTTTAAGGTTGTGGGATATTTTGCGAGTTGTGATTGGGTTCATAGCGAGCTCTATTTCCACTTTTACACACACACACACACTCATCGGCAGACATATTTTCACATTCTCGCTGCACCCTTACCTCAGCTCAATGTCTATTGCATACCCACACTTTGCTACCCCTCACAGCGGGAACATGAAAGCAGTGCGTCAACCTTGGGTGCATAATTATTGTTAGATAATCCTTTGATAATCCCTGTGCTATAAAACTGTGCGATCAATCGCACCTGCCAAGATTGTTTCCTCATTATCTTTTAAGTAGTGCAGTCTTTTCTTTTGGAGTGCCTGGGTGATGGCAATGCATTAACGCAGACCCTTTAATGTGTCTGACTGAGTAAATAACCGGGAAAATGACTGACTCTATTGTGATCATATGAAATGAAAGGTTTCCTTAAGGCTTCGCTGTGATTGCTTTTTAAGATCTCATTGTTCCAGTCAGATGTGCCGGTATGAAATATTTTGAAATAGTTGCGTTGTCATCGAGCTGTTCCTGTCGGCGGAAGTATTATATTGAATTTTGCTTCTGCCAGTAACAATATAGCGCCGCATCACCTCAATGTGACTGGAGCGGTTTTCCTGGAGAATGCTTGTCAGTCAGATTGATGCCATGAATCCGAGGTGCATAGTACAGCTGTTGTCCATTAAAGCCAGTGGTGTGAGGTGGTTACGACGGGCCACAGTGTCAGGGCCTAGTTACTTACTGTTACTTTTATTTTGAAGGGCTAAGCTTGTCGGCCTTGTCAGATTTTGCGCCTCAGCTAGCTACTGTATATAATCTCGTCACGTGATGAAATATAGACTTTGGACAACATCAACATACATAATACCCAGCAATCATCATTGCATCATGTATCAGGCGGCAACCTCCAGTTCTGAAAGGTGAAGCCAATGCAACAGTGACTTAAGCTATATTCTTTCTACTGGCCATCAGGGTGCGATTCCTCTGGCTGCAAAAAGAAGTCAGATTGCATAGACGTCTATAAGAAAATGACTGTACTTCTCACTTGATTTATTCCCTCAAGTAAAGATTGTTAAAATGAGTTTATGGTCTCAATCGCTAGTTTCAAGTCTTCTTCAATACAGCATGATGTTCATTAAGTAAATGATGGTCCATTTAGAGTAAAAGCAGAGCATAAGCAGGGTATGCTTATGGGCGGGGCTACCATGTGATTGACAGGTCGCTAAACTACCAGAGTCACTCCTCCTTTGGTTCACTGGTGGCCATAAACCGTTCACTGGTTGCCATAAATCAAGATGGCGATGGCAATAGTCCAAGATGGCGCCACTTTATTATATATAATGTGTGTCCTTCTCTGAAGACAGGCATATTTCTGAGATTATAATCCGAATCGCTCTCAAGAGCCCAATCTCCACCCTTCTCACTGTTGTCGGGCCCATTCTTTCTATGGGCCCTCCACCCTACGGGCCCCAGAGCAACCACGATGTCTTTATTCACGGCCCTGACTAAAGCTCCTTATGCATCTGCCTTGCCATTCCCCTGCAGCTTGTTTTGGGGTGTGTAAGCCTTGTTTTTGTTCCTCTGCCTGTTTTCCTGAAGGGAGAAAGCCCGAGCCTCAATTAGATATCTTAATAAAAGCGTTTAGAGGAGATTACACTGCAGGTCTGCCAAGGGTTCGTGCTGGTGAAGTGGTTGGAAGGAGATTGGGCATGAAGTGTCTCTAGTCTGAACACTTTGCAGCTCGCTGGCTGTTCAAGCGTTGGCTCCGGTTCCAGAATCAAAACCCGGATTTATCCCCAGCCCACATCACGTCTTTATAAAAGAGAATATTTATTATGTTCCATTCTTTCAACTTTTGATGAATACAGATTTCAACAGCCTTCATGATTTCTCCCTTTTTGCAAAACAGTGCTAATATTGACTATCATGGCACACTCATAAAATAAGCATCTTCTTTTCTCGTCAGGGCTCCCAGAGACGACGAGGCTTATGATACTTATTTATGAGTGTGGTCCGGAAACGAGGACACAGACCTCCCCTTTGGATGCTGTCAGGATTAAGAACCGCAAGATACAGGAACAGCTGAAAAGAGAGCATTAGTGTAAAACATAAAACATCCCGTAAACTTCTAACCGGACCTAGCTGATTATACCTCTCATTAGTCCGCATGTTAAATGTGTGTTTAGTGGATGCGTCCTGCTGTATTATTGTTAGATGACGCAATTATTGCCATTCTATGGCTCTGACTCTGAAATGGCACTTGGCTTCAGATTGGAACTACCATTGGGACTATCTTCAAGATAAATTTGAATAGCGTGAAGAGTTATTACGGATGGATTCTTGACATTTAAAGCTGATATCTGCTTATTGCTCTGTGTTATAATTACTGTAAACACTGGATTCCATTGCCTCGATTCAAGAACACTATTTTACTGCGGCAAGAATCGTCTCTGTTTATGCATCAAAGCTCCAGCACACGGCGATAGCTCATACTCAGTCTGATTGATAATCACAAAGTACGGATTGAAAGTCACCTCTCTCTTCTTGTGGAGCTTAATAAATCCTCCCATGATGAGGCCCCCAATTAGCATCCCGCTCACACCTGAAACTCTGGCACCACCCAACGTTTCCGTCAATCAAAAGAATCACTGCAGTTAATGAATTAAGCAAATCAATTAAGTGCTTAGTTGATTAAAAAATGAGCTGGTTTAATAAACACAAAGTACAAACTACAGCTCTTTTTTTTTCATCTGAAATTTGTTTGAGTCATTCGAAGCTTTGCGGCGGGCCCGCTCGTCTCCGTCCGTCCTCCTATCAAGCGTCCTATTGTCTGTTTGACTCTGATTCATCTCGAGCTGCCATCATCCGAGCCACATGTGGCTCTAAGAGGGGCCGCCAGCTGTGGACCGCACTGATGGGCTTGTTTCAGCAGCAGATTCACTGACCCCGATGAGGAGGAACCTGGTCTCCGTCCTGACTCACCTACACGGCGCAAAGGTTCAACTGCTGTTTGGTATATGTGGGTGAAAACAACCTGTTTGCTTCTTTTGTTTGGACATATGGAGATGTCATAGAATGTCGGGTCTTTTGTTGATGTTGGACAAATGTCCATTTTCTTTCATTGCTTTATTCATTTGAGTTTTATTATTTGGACAGTAGGATATGCAGCTGGTCCAACAAGTGTCTGAAAAAAACTGAAAACATATCTTGTAATATCCTGTAAAAACAGTGCATCTTACTTTTGCAGTGTGTCTGCTTTTTGCTTTGTTGAAATTTACGTCTAGTACAGTAAACAAGTGCTAAGAGTTCATCTTGTTTTCTATTGACCATTGGCTAAGCCCCCGACCCTTCAGTTACTTCTGTTGTGTCGAGTTGTGGTGCCTAGACTAGGATTGGACAATTGCTGTTCAGGGTAGCAAACCATCAAGTTAGGTGGCATATATGTTTGTAATAATAAAACTGAAACACAGAGAAAAAAAGCCTTAGTCCTGTATGTGTGCAATCAAACCTTAAAACCTGAAATTAAAATTGCTCCGATCACTCTAACACACACAATTAGGTTAGCAACTGTGAACTGGGCTTAAATAATGATATCTGAGAGCAGCAGATCCCAGCGTTGGAGCCAACAGAGGTCCGGAAACCGGCCCAGTGAGCTGTGAAATGGGATGAGGGGCCCAACAGCTGTCTCAGAGCTGGGATGCTGTCCTGAGAAATCTGCCATGTGACAACAGTAGATGCCATGGTCATGCCACTTCTACAAGGATGGACATATAACCACCTGGCAGTATGTGTCAGCACATCTGAGAACAGCAAAATGCATTGTCTGTAAATGCATTTATAAGACTTATGGCAGAAGTGTAGTGGTTACAATTGTAGGTAGGCTATGCTGTCCCCACTTTAGTCCATAAAATATGTTCATACGACTAGATAACTTGGCACATTGTTTAGCCCCAACTGCATCACCTAAAGTCAAGCTTTGTGGAGGTGGCCATCTGGGAAATCACCTCCCAGTCCAGCTCGGAAAAACCTGAGGGAGACATGCAGAGGAAAGACTCTTGCCTGCCTCATTAACTGCTGTTGATACCCCTTGAGCAATGTACATAAACCCTGGTCCTTCCAGGGAGTTGCTCACAACAGAGAAAGTGGTTGTACTGGCGCTTTGGTGTTGAAAGCCTGCTGCTCTACAATCTCAGCCCCATGAAGTCATGTGGGCTTTGTGTGATTGATCGTAGCGTAAGTTGTAAGATATCAGGGAACGGCATGGAGCTCAAACACACACACACACACACACACACACACACACACACACACACACACACACACACACACAGTAGTGTGTTTGGTCAGCTGAGTGTCACCGCATTCCATTTAGCCAATTTGAACACATCTGTGGATATTTGTTACACTTCAGCGACTCAATGCAGCTCTGCCACACACACAGATTCACAAGCATGTCCACGGCGGACCTTTGGGACTCCCTTCTCTATCCCCAGAGGTCCAGGACTCAGAGGAGCAGAGAGTCCTGTCACATTGTGAACAACTCATTGGCCCCCGAGCTGTCTAAAGACACACCCTCACATGTACATACACACAACACTATGCAGGACTTGCCGTTGTAGCGTTGTCATGGTAATGGGGAGTGATGTCACTGCACTTACCCGAGGAAAAAAAAGGGGGGCTACAGGAATGTTGTTTATTCTCGAAGACTTATGCACCACTCTGGCTCCCGTCGCTGTGTTTTTTTGCACTCAGCTCATATTGCACCGCGTCTGCTCGGCTGGATCCTGCTGAGCGGCTGCAGCAATCAGTCCCTACACTCGGAGGATCATTCCAGCTGAGGCCCTAGAGTTGTGCAGCGCTGCTGAGGCCAAACAAGGAGGTCCAGTCCAAATTTAGCCCCACAAAGCACACAAGCACACACACTTAGACACGGTGTTTTCCGACAACAACAACGAGAAGTATGCCATTGAGGGACTGAGGAAGGATCACAGCATGGGGTCACCCGTGGGCGAGAGAAGCGACACTCAGCACATGCACAAGCCGAGTCTTAAAACCACATAGGCGCACACTATACAAGCATACGGACACAGCGGGCATGCCCCGCGGGCATCACTGTGGCACAATAAGAGCATAGTAAAGACCAGTCGCGGGCTCTCCGCCACACTGAGCATCTCAGTGTTTAGTCTCACACACAGAGGCAGGGTGTTCACTGGGAACGAGTGATGCAGGAGGAAGAACGAGGTTCAGAGTGAGCGAGAGAGACGAGCGGGTGTCCGTGTGCATGTGTGCACGTGTGCCTGTTTGCGTTTCCACGATGGCGTGGAGAGAGACAATGGCAGCTGATGGCCAGTGTCCGTGCTGCCAAACCCAATAGGCAGACATCTGTAATTGCCTGCCTAATCCGGGCTGTGGAGAGGCCAGGTGTAATGATGGCAACTCCGTGAATACACCTCTCCTCTGCTCGCTAATGGTTGCTTGCTGCTCCCTTCCTATTTCGCCCCTTGTCGATCCACCTTTCCACTTTTTGGACTCAAGGAAACATTCTGGGGAAAGTGCAGGAAATATGTTGTGGAAAAGAAATATGTCAGCTCTTGACACCTGGCTGCCGCGCTCGACACATTGTGTGAATAGCAATCAGCAAATGTGAGTGAAATGAGTGTCTGCTGTCATTGTCTCTGCGGAGATCATTTCTGCTGCTCCCTTGGCGCCAAACAGCATTGTCAAGACTGTGAATGACCAGTGTTCATTATCCCATGCTAATGACACCAACATGTTTAAATATTACTGACCTGACAAGGTTGAACAAGCTGATAGCGGCTTTACGTGTGGGTTAGAATGGCTGAAAGGTATAATACAGTACAGTGTATTACTATTTTACAAAATACAGTGATTCATCAGTTCAGTATTTCCCATACTCAGTATAATGAAGAGCTGCTATATATAAAATATGTGTATGTTTTAGCGTCTTTCAGCTCATTGTTGGTTTTGCTTCCCACATCTTTACGGTTATGGTACATCGTTTTTCGCATTGCTTTCAAAAGCAGCAGACAGCTGTTTTAGTGAAACGGCTTTGATAAACCCCCTTCTGTCCAACACTTAATTGCAGACAGAAAGTTAGCAACTAGCTGGTGGTGAAAGCTGCTTCAAACAGACTACAGTGAGAGAGGAATGAATGCGTTTTGGACTGGCATTCGTCAGATGGCCAGAAACTCAGAGCCAAACTGTTCTTTCTCTGCCGGATGTGGAAATATGCCATTGTTTGTTAACACCTTATTAACTTGCAAGGTGTTGTGTTTACAGCATGGTTTTGCTTGCCACCAAGTAGCCAATCGGTTATTGCAGGTTTGAAATTTGGAAAAAGAAATTCCAAAACAGAGGATTCTGCTACACTATACTGTTTCCCATTCTCTGATTCTTTGTGCAAAACCTGGGTTCAATAATGAGCCAATTGTATAGTTGGTATTTTATGACGTGAAGATGGCCTTCAGCACAACCTTAGAGTCCGGACTGCATGTTGTTTGTTGTATATTCATCTACAATTCACACAATGTGCTGTTGTTCCAGCCTTTTCTGCAAATTAGTACGTTTTGACGCAGGACAAAAGAAATAACCAACAGTTTCAGAATTGAGGTTGTTACCTCTCACCCAGAGAGAGGAGAAGTCAGAAGAAATAGAGCTGGACTCAGATTCATTTTCTGAAGATTGCTGCCGATTTCATCACTATGAGACTTCATTGTGACTTGACTTCATTCCAGCTGCAGCATTGTTTGGGCAGAATGACAGTGATTCAAAAATCTTCAGGGAAGCATGACATGGTTTCATCATTGCTGGGAAGATTTTCACTCCTCGACTCTCTGGCTGTAAACTATTTTTGGGAGCAGCGCTACAAAATAGTCTTGGAGTCTGCTGATGGTTTGGACTTGCACAAAAATACATGAACACACAAATACACACACAAACACTTGCACACTCACAGCACTCTAGGAGCCCGTGCAATTTGCCAGGTTTGCTAATTAAACAAATTTATTTGGCCAGCATGCTTGATGAGGAACCAGACTGGATGATCCAACCTGGTAGTTTTCCTGCTTTCCAAACTTAGAACGAACACACACACACACACACACACACACACACACACACACACACACACACACACACACACACACACACACACACACACACACACATACACAAACAAACACTCAATGAAAACCTGCAAATGTGTGCAGTAATCCACCACTTTGCACTTCTTTTATTATTCATTGATCACATCCAGCCAAGGCTCTTAGTGTCCGTTAAACAAAGGCAAGATATTTATTAGGTCATATTTTGTTACACGGCCAGCAATAACAATAACTACCGATGGGAGTGTTCTGTTGTAAATGCTCTGGAATATACAACGCTGTCCTGAGATGGAGGAGTTGCATGAAGAGGTGGGCCAGAGAAGCAAAAAACGCTGCGGAGAGCGATGGTGATAAGAATTATGAATGTTGTAATGGCTGTGGTGGAATCCGTCCTGAAAGTAGTATTGTGATGAGAATGTGATGCGAGGATGAGCATCATGATGCAAATGTGACAAGGATGATGATAATATTGTAATGCTGATGATTGTGAAGGTAATGCTGACGTTGATGATGATGGTATCTTCGAAGGGTAATGCGTTTCTTAGGCAGATGTAGAGCAGGTAGAATGTGATTCTAGTATAAGATTAGTATTACTATTATTGCCCGTTTTAACTGCAAACAGAAGGCAAGGGAACTATTTTTAAGAAATAGTTATTCCATTTTGACTAGAGGAATCTTAATTGAGTTCCTATGCTATAGCTTCTGGTGGCAAACCAGTGCCTGCCGTGAGTCTAGTCGAGTGCTATCGGGGTCAGAGGTTGCAGTGCTGAACGTCGCTGATTGGTCGGACATAAAACTCGAGGCGGCCACAGCTTCATTCACACACAGCAAGCAAGTGTAAAGTGCCACTTGGATCGATACCGGGGCGAGGGTCATTTCTTGTCTATACGATTTATTGATGTTCAAGACAAAGTTAGGTTGCCAGGTTTCCAACTTGTCCAAGAAGAGCAAGATAAAGGGAGAGAGCTGAGAGCGAAGATATCGAGTTATTTGCAGAAGTTAAATAGGAGGCAGTTATTCTGGCTCTGTTCAAAGGTAGAAAAAGAGGATGAACATGTTATTCGTCTCTGGTTTAATCCGTAATCTTTCCTGGATTCAGTGACTACCTGGAGTTTTTGTGGTCATAAAGCAACCAGAGGAGACTGCTGAAGTCACTGAGTTGGACCGAGGTTACGGATTAGCGCAAGGCACCGTGGGAAAGGTGGCGGTTGACAGTATTTTCTGATTCATGAAGTAATAAAAAGAGGTATCCAAAATGATCTCTGTCAAAACTCTATGACTCTGAATTTTTAACCTGGCTTTAACCGATGTTCACATTTCTGTTCTGGAAATGTATGCTGATTAACGCATATACAATAAAATAATGTGTCATTGGCATTTTTACAATAAAATGTGATTGCCTTAATGTGAGTAATCGCTGGGAAAGTTTCACCATCGTCGCCTGGGCTGTGCAAAAACCTATAACATGTTAATTAGTTTCACTTCTTTGAAATTGGCACCTCACACGACTCAGCTGTATTTCCTTGTGTGTCAGTTATTGGACTAATGTATTCACAGTTCTTCAAATGCAGTGGAAAAAGCAAAGGGGGATGCATTGACTTTTAGCTCCTTGTTTAGATCCCGCGTTTAATTCCTGTGGCCTCTTTGTTATTGATCTCTTTCACAGGGTGCATTTGCTTGTCAGCTCGCCATTGCATTGTTCATTGTTTGCCATTGCTTGATTGCATTTAACTTCCTCACTGCTGCAACTCCATGATGGTCTACCTCAGGTACATGCTCAGATTGTCCAGTCCCAGCCGCTAGCCATTGCTGCTGCTAATATCCGCATGGTCCTTCCATTCAAGCTGTGTAGTGTATGTGGCTGAGCCGCAACTTCATTGCCATTGCAACCTGGATGCTCATTCGCTCCCCTCCATACCTTCCACGCCACTCTTCCCCTCGCCAGTCGACATTTCCTCTTACCCCGCCTGCTGACTTTCTAGAGCCCCATATCAGTCCCTCCTCTGTTTTTCTCTTTCTTAGTTCCCCCCAACCTGACAGTCCCTCGGGGCAAGTCCCCCCTGGTGGCCCGCGAGGGTGACACAGTGGAGCTGGAGTGCCTTGTTTCAGGGAAGCCCAAGCCCATCATCCTGTGGTCGCGGGCCGATAAGGAGGTGCCTATGCCGGATGGCAGCATGCAGATGGAGAGCTACGACGGTGTGCTGCGTATTGTTAATGTGTCCAGGGAGATGACCGGCTCGTACCGTTGCCAGACCAGCCAGTTTAATGGGTTCAACGTGAAGCCCCGGGAGGCCGTGGTGGAGCTGATCGTACAATGTGAGTAAACGGACTGTGGGTATTTCTGTCTATGCTGTTATATTTGTGTGTATATGCCTGTTGCAGCATTGTGGTAGTGTTATTGTATGTGTTTATCTAAGTGCAGTACGTCAATTGTTGTGTGATGAATGTCTTATGTACGCAGTGTAATTAGTCTCTGTGTTCTGGTCCAGTGTGACCATCATTTAACATTTCTTTCCTTCCATGCCCATCCAATTTTCTTCTGAAGGCTGTAAAATGAGTTCGGCCCCCTGGCGCTCTCAGTCCGGTCTGGAAACAGCTCTGACTCCAGCTCTTACACTAGGAGGAGAAGTTTATCTGCTGAGTGTGAACTGTGCAGAACTAGTATGATCAGAGGCACAAAGCTCTAGTTACTGATGTCCACACTCATACACACGTGTGTGTGTGTGTGTGTGTGTGTGTGTGTGTGTGTGTGTGTGTGTGTGTGAATATAGCAGTGAGGACCCTAAGACTGTGTGCCATGTCCCCGGGCCTGAGACCCCCCGCCACACTGGCGCTCATTGTGAAACCCTCTTCCCTTTCTTAAGATGTCACATTCAAAGATGGCTCTTAACGGCTAATTAGCCAGCGGATAATTTATTCCCGCTAGTATTCATTTATGGAGATTTGAAAAGGGATATTTCGAATGAACGTCAGGGATTCAAAGCGTTTTCACTCATTGAAGGGCTGGGGATGTTCCTCTCCAACGGGGGAAAAAGAAAGAAAGAACGGAAGATGGATAGGAAGGAAATTAAAGCAATCTGTGTAGGGCGCTATCCTTCTCTGCCAAGTGATTATAGGAAATATAAAAACTGAGTGTCATAGCCACAGTCCCATTGTTTTCCTCATGGCCCACTTAGTTAATCCAAATATTCTTCCATCTCAACTAACCCAGAAGGAACCTGTGCACCAGGATGTCACTCTGAAACCACTCTGATATGAATGGCATTAACACGGTCGATGCTGATTGCCATGTTTCAAATGTCCTCCCCCGTTGGACCAAACATAAGACTGCATAAAAATACTCAACAACTTTCTAAGTGTGAGTAATAAAACAGAATAATGGCCGCACTTGACACACTAACTCGCAATATTTTGATTGAAGAGGAACAAGAGCAGCCCTCGTTCTGTTCTTCTCTTTTTTTCGACAAGGATTAGTGCATAATTCTGCCCTCGTTTTTATTTTTTTCCCCAAGAGTTTTATTGCACTCTTTGCTTGGGTGTTCACATTTAAGCTAAGCTGCTTTGAAGAAGACTGTTTTATTTTTGGCTGAATTGATTATGATTATGCAGCGATGACAGCCCATATCAAAGGTTAGTGGCTTTGCTTCGCACCACTGCCGACACCCAAAAGTAAGCAGAGGATTTGGGCTCTAAGATGCCCTTCATTAATTAGCAACACTCGGTGGATCAGCTGCCTCATGCATAGAGGGTGTGGCGCCATGGAGACAAATTGTTGATTGCAAAATTAAAAAGAAGATTGCTGTTAACGGTTTTCACTATTTCAAACGGCACTGTCGGTTCACACAATCACTCACGGTGAACATTTCTCCTGCCTCAGTTGTTTAAAAGGAGTGAAAGAATGGATGAAGATGCTTTCCCCTTGGATCCTTCTCAGCAGAGAGAGCAGCAATAGGTCACCGAGATCTTGCCCACCGAAAGCAGCTGGCACACATACTGGACTGTCACTTCTCACAGCGCAAATGAGCACTAATTGTCCAGAAGAAACAGCTACAATGACTTAGTAATTATAACAATATACATTTCTTCATCGTCCCCTGCTTCAGCTTCATCTAAAATCAGTGACAACAAAAAAACAGCCCAAATTAGTAGAGAGTTTTTAATTGAAGAGTAGGATCATATTAAATATTTAATGAAAAATAGAGGTCTTTTTTTTACATAATATCATAGAGTACATAAAAACTATTCAAGAAAAAGCTAAATGTTATTATTCAATGATGAAGTGAATTAAGTGTTTAGGGTTTGTAAGACTAAACCCCTAACTGTTTTTCCAACACCATCATGGCCGCCGGAGGTGGTCTGCTGCCATGTTAGTCGGAGTGATGATGTCTGCCAGACTCATTTGGTTCTTCTCTCTGCTTTTCTATGTTTAGACACTGGATGCATTTTGCCAGAGCAGCTTGCGTCAGTGAAACAGTTGACATGACTTAAATATGATATTATAATATTTGACAATCTTGGACGCAATGATGTTCTGGGTGATGTTATGTTCAATAATCTTTGGGTGGTAGACTCGAAGAAAAAGTTCTGGATTCAGTAAGTTATAATAAAATGGATTTAATAAAAAAGTTGATGGTACAGTGTACACGAGGATGCACAAAAACACAGCGTCCACCGACCACCGAATATCTAACGGCAGTTAACTGTCTAGCTTTAAAATTTTGCACCCCGATCGGTGTAAAACATTTGATATTATAGATCAATATAATGGGCGTCGTCGTCGCTCATTGGCTTAATATTACAACGTGCAATTGGTTATAGGTTTAACAGAGGTGGAGGCAGCATTCGGGTTGGTTCAGAGGTGGTACCTCAGCACGCTTTGCTTCCTGGTTCTTGACGTCATCTCTCCACCCCTCTGTGTAACTGAGCACAAGTTCCCTACCTGGAGAAGTTGTTTTTCAGTACAGAGGGGTACCTGGTACGGCACCCATTTTGAGGAGAACTATGAGCTCATCTTCATTTCACATTCCTGGCATACCTACAACATCTCCTATGTGAACACACTAACTAAACTAACTGTGACTTTCCCCATGATACAATGCATCATTTCATAAGGTTCACTCCCTCTAATTGTTTATATTCTTTCTTAAGTATCATATTTTACACATGGACATTCTTTATTTACAGTGTAAGGCCTAGAAAATGATTATAAATCTACAGTGAAGTAGCTCACGACTAGCTTAACTAGCTTACTGTGAGTTGCAGTAGCCGGTAGCATAGTGACGTTTTTCTACATATCAGTATGACCATGCAGATTATTAAACTATTAACATTATTAATAGTCAAACCAGCTACGTTTTTTAATCTGATTAAATATTCACCCAATTATGTAATATGATTTATATTTTACTGATAATATATAGATTGGAACACTTAGCTTGGGACACAATGATAAGCACATTTCATGTAAAACTGGACTGCATCTACTTAATAATAATACGGTTTCACTGTGTTTTAGATGAGGAAATACTGTGTTAACAGAGTTTTTGAATGGCCACATAAATACCGACACATTTTGACTCGCCATGTCCATCACTATTATAACGGAAACCAGACCAGCTGATCCCAGCGCTGTGTGGAAGGAGAACTGATCTGATTAGTGATGCTTTGTAAATAGCAATGTGTCAGACTGCTGAAGAAGAAAGTCTCTTATTTTCTTTGAGTTCTGGCAGAACTTCACGCTGTACATTATACTATTAAAGTGGTGAGATGTTTCCTAAAATGGAGGCGCACAACATTTCCACTTACAGTGTAGAAAGGAAGTTAAAAGACAAAATAACAGGATACAGTCAAGAGGAGAAACTATTTTTTTCTTCTTCTTTACATGTCACTTCTCCTTCAAAGTGTTATGAAGGAGAATGAATGCTACGATTTTCCTTCTGCTAATATACACGTCATAAAAGACAGACGCTGTTCTCTGGTACAGACGTTGCAAACAGCTAAGTATAGCAATAAAGCATCTGTTACCACAACCATCATGCATGTGTATTCAGTGCTTATTGAACACTAAAATGTTGGCAAACAACAAAGCAGATTAATAATGGAATACTGGAAATGTGACTGAGCCTTTGTGTAACTGGGTAACATCCAGGGGACATCGGGGATAAAAGATCAGGCGTAGAGAGGAAGAAGGAAGTGAAGATGTCTCATACAAAGTCCTCAGTCTGAGAAACATCTCAAATTTGAGTAATCATAAAGAAGACAAGACAGATATGATGTTACAAATATGAGTCAACAAGTAACAGAAATGTAGAACGACACAGTATATTGAATGTCAAACTAGCCCATTGTCTGATATAACAGATTGTCTCAAAGGAGGAGAGGAGGAAAAGAACCTTCAGACTATAAATCCAGGTGGCCTACCCACTGAATGTGTAATGAGTACTAAAAATATTTATTACATACCTTTATGGCCTAGTTCAATCCAAAATGATATAGTAAAAGCTTACAAACAAACCTTTTTACTCTCAGGAGGTCTCTGGTCATACGTATTTATATATGCATATATAAAATATTTGAAGTTGTAATGTATATGGGTTTATGACGGTAGTATATGATAACACTCCCAATGCTCAATTATGTCTCTGTTGAAACCATTTGTTACACGGATTTGGTTAATGTGTCTCAGCTTTCCGGTCATTCCCAATGGAAGCAATTCCATGAGTTTATGCACCCCACAATGCAGAAATATTCTAATCCACCATATTTGCCCAAAGCTGCTTGGGAACAGCACCCAAAGAACCCATTCACACATCTTGAGGTGAATTGTCAAGAGACACTTTAAAAAAAAAGACCACACCCGTTTTTTCCCTCTCGGAAATTCAGCTTCACTTTGGAGCGTTATTTAGCTCCCAGCGTGGTATTGTATCAATGCATGCCATATATTGTCTTTTTTTAAATGATACCAATATCTTCTCTCCAGCTTTAATAGTGAGCCCAGCCTACAGCCTCTTGATGATCCGGCAACCCGCAAGTCTCAGAGGGTCTAACAAAGGTCCACGACCTTTGAATGACAGGCGCTCTCTGGCTCCCCCCCCTACTATTTAACTGCACTACTTCATCATGTGATATGCGCTTTTCAGGCGTGTTTCAGGAGATTGTTTCTTAAACGGTGCTAAAATGCTTAAGTGCACATAGATCCCCTGTTATATTTCCAAAAATGTATAATTGTAATATCGTGGCCGTCGCTTGAGACTGCACGGCCTCATGTGTAAAACACATACCATTAGATCTATTCTCAGACATACGGTTGCATCATCAGACGAACACACACACACACAAAGTGAAGAAAATCCATTCACTTCTGATAATTCTGCCTCTCCTTTTCAACACAATGTATCCAGAGAATATAACATTCTCATCATGTAATATTATTTTAATAAAGCACCTCTCTTGCACGACATCTGTTCCCCATGTTCAAAGCGAGAACGCATAATGAAGAAAAGTTAAGGGCTTTGGCGTTGATGAATCAATCATTCTGCCATGTGTTCTCTTCGGAGACAGCTCTGCTCCCCTTATTAATAGTTGGCATCAAAGCACAAGTTTAAAAAGCACTACAATTTGTACTCGAGGTGTTGGATTGCTTTGACACAATTTGAGTCTATCCGGGGAAAAATGTGTCCGCCGCTAGTAAATACCGACGGTTTGCCAAAGACGTGAACCTTTGCTCCTCTTTCTCAGCTCGATAATTTACTTTATTAACACATCCGACCCCGTGTTTGTTGTTTGCTCAGCGTGCCTGTCGGTATGCTCCCTCTCCCCCAACCCCCACCACCCGCCCCCTCCTTTCTCTTGGCCTGTCCCATGGTGTGTAAGCACAAGCCAATCCTTCTGAGATGCTTTTTCTCGCCTGTATTTCCAGGTCCCAGCGTGAGCCACCCGCCTTTGGTGGTGAGCCATGTGCAAAGCCGCATTTAGTAACTTGATCAAGGGACCGAGGTACAGTCCTCTGAAGCAAAGAGCATTAGAGGCGTGAAAGAACGACTCTGGCAAGTCAACAGCTTTGATATGTAAAAACCTGCATCTGTTGGCTGGCAGAGGCGACACCGGGAGGAGAGGTAGAGGGAATGGAAGACGTCCGCCTTTAGAGTCGTTCGCTCTAATAGAATTGCAAACGCCAAATCCCGAGCTGTGACACCCTAATGTTCTTAGGCAGACTGGGTTGGCATGGTCCAGGGGCTTGTGAGGAAAAAGAGAGAGACATAGAGGGAGAAGGGAGGTATAGAGTGGTCTCCTGTCCTAGATACCACAGAGTCAGAGTCAGTTATAAAGCTTCACTTCATTCCAGATGTACGGGTTTCTTTTACCCTTCTCACGCCGTCCGTGACACCTGCCTCATGCCATGGTGCGATTGTCCCCCTGAGCGAGTGGCTCTGCTATCTGACATGCATCAAAAAGACACACCAGGATAAAGAGCCACTGTCTGTGCAAAAGTAATGAGCAGAATTACACGATTATTGTTTTTAATTAATTTTCCTTTCTGCATCAAGAAGGCCTCCAATGCCGGCCCCTGAGGCCCACTCTAAAGTGAATCACATTAGAGTGATTCACATTAGCCCGACGCCAGCAAATTAATCATTTGCATTACAGCGGGGCTCACACACCACATTTTGGGGGATGAAATTTTAATAACCCTTTTCTTATGGAACAATATTGAATTGATCAGCCGCATCAAATCCACACCGGAAAAGGTCAGCGCGTATGTAAGTTGTAAACAGGCAACTCAGACAGAATAATTCATAACTTGGTCAATGGCTGAGCTAAACCTATTAGCGGCTCACCAGGCCACTGAAGAGTCTACATTGATTATCATTAATTGTATATTTAAGTTCATAAATTATCCCTAAGTTTTAATAACAATATGGTAATGCAGATGGTGCTTAAGCTCATTGTTTGATTGCAGCGACTGCAGCGTGAGGCAATGGGGGCTTGCATTATTCAACACGGGGATTCATTATAAATCAGTTGAATCGGGGTTATCATTTCATATTCTGTATATATATCAGTTTGGCTTCCTAATGAATGTTATTTCCTCTATCAAGACTTGATATTGAAGCATGTAATTCTACAAAGGTTACTCTCCCACAAGAGTGCTTCCATACAAAAAGCAAAGCCTTTGTTTCTTTCATACTCCCCAAAGCAGCTGTTGAAGGCTGCTGTGTGAAAAACGTGACGTATTTCTGAATGGAGCGCAGGTATGTCACATGTTACTCAGTAATAAGTTGCATGTATCGAGGAGCACCGATATAGTAAAATAACTAAGTACATTTTATTCAAATTTTCCCATTTCCCGGTTGACCCCTTAGTTGTATTGAGCAGCATCAGTATTAATGTTTTCCCGATACTGGAATGTCCAACTTTGAAACATTACCTTGAAGAATATCAATATTCTTTTAGAATATAATAGTACGGGGGAAAAAAAGAAAAAACATCAAGAAACTAGAACGATGAAGAACGTTGTGTTTTTGTACGTTATGTAATCATAAACACACAGTTGTACGAACGGTGATGTTAATAACAAGCACATGCCAACTCAAATTTCTCAAAAAATCTCACCAAACTCAGTTAAATCACAATGTATAGCTGGAAATATTGTCGATAAAGTTCTTAAATACGTAAGAAAATACTTTTCATTAGTTAGGTATTTTATTTTTGGTCTGTTTTCACTGGAGCAAACAAATAGGCCTTACAAAGTGGTTATTTCTAGACTACTTAGTTATGGAAGACATTCTACATCGTGACATGTACCCTTAGAGACATGAAATTACTTTAGATAGAGTTTAGCCAAATCGCCCGGCCCTACTTCAAGTATATTTCGCTGATAATAGATCTGTAGTTAGATTTGATTTGCATTTGCAGGACTTTTACATGAACTATTTAGATATTGTTGTGTTGATGCCTTTTATTTAAATAGAAATCAGAAGCGTTGTTTTCCTCTCAGGAGAAAAGAGAATGAAGAAAAACAACACAAACCGACGCACATCTAATCACAGAAGGAACGGACTCCATGTCCACGTTCAGACTGTACGGAACAACCCACTCTAGCGGGCTTGCCCGCAGGGGTTGCGTGTCCTTCTCTTGATGCGCTCACCCGAAACACATGGAAGACGAATCGAACCAATTCTGACTCTGAAGGTGAAGTTAGTAGAAAACCAGGCAAGCAGTATTTCAGAAATGCAGCCGCACACGTGCACATACCTCAGCCTTGCACACGCATGCTCGAAAACACACATCCCCCTTCCCCCCCGTGTCTTTGTTCGGTCCGCTTCCCTGCTGATGCGGGCCTATATGGACCGTGGGGAAAAGGCCTCTGTGCTCCTGAATGTTGTTTTTCTCCACATTACTGTCAAACAATCCACCGGTGACTGATGATGGATTACATCTCAGCCAGTGCACAGGGTTTTCCCGGCGACTTACAGCTACTCCGAGCCCCCGCCGCCCCTCGCCGCTACACTTAGCATGGCGAGCGCTGCTCGGGGAATATCACGCGGGACCTTTTCGCTCCCGTCTCCCCGTGTTCGCCGGGCAGCTGTTTCACAGGAGAAACACAGGGGGAGATGAGGCATGTGCCCTTGTTTAAAGGATGTTTTGGTTATATAACAGATTTTTTTATTTTGTATTTGCTGCAGACCCAAACCCTGTCTTCATGTTGTATTTCTGTGTCAATGGAAATGCACTTACTGCAATTTGTTGTAGTGCCACTCAGGGAGGCTGTGGAGCTGGGCTGCGATTCAACACCGCACACAGACCTGCAATTTTAATGTGATAAGTAGAGATTCAGACCCTTCTTTTGGAGTGAGCAATAAGCCATAGGGTTTGGGTAAAAGCCCAGGCAAGGCTCATTTGAAGAAGGAACTGATTGCTGCTTCATTCAGGGGAGATGAAAGCCGCTTTACTCTCCACCTTGTGAACAGCGTCAGCTGAGGGAGGCAAACTGTGTTTGCAAACCTCTTCTGCCCATTTTCTTTTCAGTCCAAATTTCTTGGAATATTTGTGTTTACTTTTTTGCTGTCATCCCGTATGTTATGATTTATTATTTGTCACATTTCAGCAAGTCATTATGCGATCTAATAGTTGGTCATTAAGCATAGTGGGTATTCTCATTTGCTTTGTGTGTGATAATTAGAAAGTAACATTTTAGATGAGTTTGTGTGTTATTTCGCATCCAAAATGATTTTTTACAGTTCACATTTCCTTGTGTATCTTTCAGGCCGGGAGGAGCTGCCCTGCTCCATGGCCTAGGCTGAGGTCACTCAATGATGCGCAACAGAAAACAAATTTAAATAAAAGTTAGCAACTGGAAAACAGACAAAATAACTTATAGATGAAGCTTGTGAGCAGTGATGCCACAGTGAAGCAATTTCCCCACATGTTAATAAACTTGTGATGATATCGATGTTGCGATTACGTCGGCCATTTTGCCAGAAAAGATATTTGTCAATATCTGTAGACGCTTACTTTAATCTGTAACAACGGACGGCTGTGTGTCCGGCTTCTCCTGTCAAGCTTTCGCTTTGGGCGCTTAGTGGAGCAGAGACTCCGATGGAGTCCAGGGGTCATGCCCGACTCGGTGCGGATAAGTAAATTAACACATAAACAACCCGAGAAAAGGGACAAAGATAAAGTGTGTGTGTGTGTGTGTGTGTGTGTGTGTGTGTGTGTGTGTGTGTGTGTGTGTGTGTGTGTTTGTGCACAAATTAAAGAACTCTTCACGCCTAATCATCGTGTAACACCGGTAACACAGTCTCGCGCGGCTAGCCCACTTGTGACATTTAAGCATCTTGCACAAAAATAAAAAGGGTGATTAAAGTTGTAAATAATGCCATTAATATAATTATAACATTACATGATGTAAATATGAGTAAACTGTTCTTTTAATTGCATATCCTATAAAGTTCAGAAGGTTCAGTAATTAGATTGTAACATTGTGTGTGAATAATGTCCGGAATTATGTTGCAGATTACAGTTTCAATCAGGTAATCAGCGATCTGTAACATATTACATTTTTAAAAAGTACCGTCCCCAGCCTTGGCTAGAGCCCGCCTCTCCTTTAATGAGTCAGGAAATGTGCAAATTGCAGGCAATTAAGCGTCTTTGTGTCATTCTGTTTCCTCCCCTCGGCATTCACTGTTGTTTTTCGAGCCCCGCCGTGACTTTTGTCAAGCATCTGTATGAGCATAGCAAGAGCAAAGATGCTTAAGATGAGATGGGGAAATGATTCATAACCATTCCGGGGCTGGCACACAGCAGCACTTCACAACGTGTCCTCACAAACCCACGCGTGTTGTTACCGTGAACGTAATCAAACACACATTTAACATAAAGAATATAGAATATAGAATCATGCATTGGAAGGGAAAGGGTTGTTTCCAAGTCATAATCATCCCCTCACTTTGCTCAATAATTCACCACCAGGTTGTCTGTGTGGGGGAAGAGGTGAAGCCTTGTCAGATACTCAAATAAGTTATTAATTTTCAATTTTTTTTTTAAAAGCTTGAGGTGCACTTCATCATCCTGTTAACAATTTTCCATGAAGCGTGACGGATTCCATTCAGAACATTGTTCTAGTTTTCATGCAAAATTGATCTCCCTGCACCCATTTGCGATTGTTTTCACTTGCCGTTGTTCATTTATTGCTGAGGCATATTGACTTTGCGGTGGTGATTGTTTAGAGTTTACTTGCAATGTGTTTCAATCTCACCTTTTTCCACCTCTCTGGCTCACTGGCTCCCGTTCATGTTAAAATAGTAGACTGTCTAAAATACTTCTCTCCCTTTCTTTGTCAATGCGTGATTTAAATATGTGTTGCTTGTCGTTGAAAAAGCTTCTGTTTACTCTCCCGTTATGTGCTCCTTAGGTCTTCGGCGAGCTTCGAGAACAATGCTCAGAACCAGTGTGATCCTTTTCTCACACTTTCCTCACATTTCTTTGTATTGTTTTTAACAAACTATTCCGACTGTATTTTCTCTTTTCCAGATATTTGTTTCCTTCCAAGTATCTCTGGAGGTCAGAGACCAGGAAGGCCCTCACCCAAATAGCTTCTGTTCTGTCTTTACCTTCTTTATCTCATTTTTTCTTCTTCTCATATTCCTTTATATTATTTCCACTGTACTAACCTGCACTATCCTTTTCAGTCCCTATAAAATGTCGGCGGAACTCATCTCAACCCCTTTCTGTCTCCCGCTCAGACCCTCCGACGGTGGAGCCGGTTTACATGGAGATGCGTCAGGGCCTTGGGAGGCCCGTGGTGATGACCTGCAGGGTGCTGCGGGCCCACCCTTCCCGTGTGCTGCGGTTCGAGTGGCTCCTCTCAAACCGGCTGCTCCACGCCGGAGCCTTTGACGCCCAAAGAGACGAGACGGAGTACACCATCCGCAGCCTGAACCGAGACGGCTGGGGGGAGTACACCTGCAATGTCATCAACGAGGCGGGCGCCGGCAAATGCACCTTCCAGGTTACAGGTAAAGAGTGCTTGATTTAAACATTTGCTTTTAACACTTTTCAAAAAACAATGGGTGCCTGAATCCAGATAAAGGATTCAGAGACGATGAAGATGAAGGACAAAAGCAGCTGATTTTACCCACAGGGCGTTGTTTGGTCTAGGTGTGGCGAAATCCAAAGTTACCTTGTTAGTTTGTGCCTCGCCAAAGTTGCTGATGTTGCGATTGCACAGTTGCTGTTTAATGATTTCATGTTACATATCAGACTCCTTCCTCCAGTTGCTAATTAAAGTGTTCACCGTGAACTTTTCGGACAGTTGAAATTGGCTCCTCAAACACATGACAATCCTTGTTACGCTGTGTTTTACTGGCCCAGATGTCTATGCGTGTGATGGACAATTAATTTAAGTGACTAGTGAATAGAAAAAGATGATAATAGATTGTCAGTTTGGAGAGGACACGTCAATCATATCCGCTCGTTCCCACACAGCAAACCTGTACTTTCAGATAATGCACGCTTACCCGCTTTCTGCTATTTTTCTCTTTAAAATGCCTGTTGTTGTTTTCTCTTTCATCAAGAACTCCAAGTGTCCATCTCCTAGTTGTGTTGTTATGACAGAACCAAATTAGTTTGGCCATGTTGAGTGACCGCAGGAACTCCGGCCGAGGTTTCAATCTCCCGGCCCTCCCATTAGAGACGGGAGCTGCAGGGTCACAGGAGGAGTATTTGTCACTTTGATCCTCTGCCACTTAGGTTGCTCTCCTCTTTGATACTGCCTGTCTTTCCATCCATCTCTTGCCGTCTTCTAATCGTAGCTTCCCTGCTGCCCTTTTCCATTTCTTCTTTCGCTGTTTCTTTCCTTCGTTGTACCCCCCCCGCCCCCTTCCCGTGTCATAAATCAGTCGTCCCTGGTGAAACAGGTAGAACAGTGAGACAGAAGCGGATAGCCCCCTCCAGCCATTTGTTTTTCTCAACAGGGCTGGGGTTTCGCCTGCTATTGCTCATGTCCTCCCTCCCTCCCTCTCTCCTACCCTTCCTTCCCCTTTCATCCTCCATCCCTCCTTCCCTTTCTCCCCCACCACCGCTCCATTCCTCCCGCCCAATGCTCCAGATTCTCACCATCTGGACTCAGTGGTTGCCAAAGGTATGGAGGCTCTTTTAGTAACCCCCTGAGTGCGGGAGCATGGTGCAGAAAATCCACTTTTGTTCCTCCCATCATCCATGAAATATGGCATGCCCCGTTCGCTTAACTCCGGCTCTTATTCCTTAAGATTTGTTTTAAAAATGTTATCTTGAAATTCAATCGCCACAAAATGAGATCAAGTGTGGCTGGAATAAATAACCTACTGGAGAGAACATCACCTCCTCTCTATGACTTTGGGAGCCCATCTCAAGATGATGCTCATTAAATATTTGTTTTGGCTCATGCAGTTAGGTAGTATCTTGGGTTGCTCACTTTACAGAGGGAAGACAGGTGGACACCTCGGTGGATGTTCCCTCGGCGCTCTCTGCCTGCCTGCCTCCCCACCCCTCGCGCCGTGTTGATGTGCAATAAACACATCAGTCAGATGCTTTGGCCCGAGGCTACCGCGGCTCCATTTTACATCACCGATCCAGTCGACGTGCGATGCTATATGTTAACGTTGCCATGCCGTTGCCTCAAACGGTGCATTGTGCCAGAGGAGAGTATGTGCATGAATGCCTATGTGCCAAGTCGTTGGGACATCTGTGGAAACAGTGAGTCAGCTGTAATAGCCAAGTTGGCCATTGAATTGTGCCCGGGGTGAGACCCCTCAGAGGGATGTAATGTGTACCACTGAGCTTTGGCTCAGGCTCTCTGTCATGGGAACCCTGACTTTTTTGGCAAATGCTGAAATCCTGCTCTTCTGAAGAGTTAGATTTTGAGGATGAAGAAAATAAGTATTTCACTGTTGAGACTTCCTGCTGCTTTTCTTTGACACTGACTTCATTCCAGTCTGATGCAGTTGATGCTTTCTGCACTAGTCTGCATTTACTGTACTTCCTGCCCTCCGGTTTCAAGTGTGTGCTGATGATGCAGTGATGGGGGGGGGGGATTCTTTCAAAATTCTTTCAAAAATTCCTTCAGATTCTTTCAAAATTTCCATTTTGAAAGAATACTTTAAAAAAATTAAATCAGTCTCTTGCGGCAGAGACTAAGATATTCTGACTTTTAGCCAAGAGTATGAGCTACCCTCTAAAAACCCTGGGTCCTATCTCCCACAATGCAACTCAAAAGTATCCTTCACTCTATCTCCGAACACTTTCTGTTTTCAAGCCCAAGCTGTGATAACCCTGATGACATCATCAGGGTTGTTTTTAAAATTTATAAAGCTCCCTCCAGAGCAACATAGCGGTTCCAGGGGATGGAAGTCGTCACCTTGAAAATAAAATGCCTTGACACCCCATTTTTGGCTAATCTATTTAAAATATATATTCATGAAAAGTTTTTGCTTGGGGAAAAGAGCAAAACTCTGACGTCAGAGTGCAATTGAATGCAACAAGAGCACCTAATACAATCTCACCCAACTGCCGCTAGTTGTTGATGCAGTTGACAACTGTTGATGTGTGTTTTCGGTTACCAACTTCCACTAGTAGCAAATACAGAATGGGCCCAGTTGAACAGTCGTGGCCGGTTGTTTTGTTGAAGCGTGCTTTGTTTAGTAGGCCTAATAGTAACTCCTGTTTGATTGTGTTGGGGACAGATTAAACCTGACTAAACCCAAATATTCATTGGTGTGTGCCGACATCTCTGAATTGCTTTTCTGCAGACAAACATCCACATTTTAAATCAGTCATCAGTGCATCATACATAAGGACCCCGTTTAAAAGGCACAACAACAACAACAACAACAACAACAACAACAACAACTAAAGAGAGTATATATATGCATATATATATATATATATATATATATATATATATATATATATATATATATATATATATAGAGAGAGAGAGAGAGAGAGAGAGCGAGAGAGAGAGAGAGAGAGAGAGATGCCACTTTGTGAGGTCTCCGTGACATTCTCTTGCCACCCCATGAAAACTGAAAACGTCTCTACCATGGAGGCATGTGTTAAATCAGTGAAGTGTCCCTTTAAGGCTGTGCATTTATTTTATCAGTTCAAAGTTCTGCACTCCTCCCTCCATCTTTACTTTCATTGAACAGCCTCCCAAACAATGCGTTCTGCAGTTTTGCAGGAAATTCACACAAAAAAAGGTTTCTCATTTTTCCCACATTTAATTCCTCTTTTTGGCAGTCATGAATCACAAGAGAAGTATATGCTCAGGGACAATGTTCAGATAGTCATTGTTTGCATATTGTGATGTGCTCGTCTGGTCCCAGTCTCCCTTTATTTTGTTGCCATTGTTCCTAATGATGCAGAAACCACTTTGTGGGACATGGTGCCCAAAGTTGGCTGCAATGAGTTATCTGCATATGTTTTATGTTTGAGAAATTCTTTTATTGTAGTGTGACTAGCACACACACATGCACACACACTATCTTATTTCTGTTCCTCATTCGTCTATTTTCATAGTTATTTGATCCATCACCTGTTAAGAATAACGATGTTGTCATCTTGATTTATTTGTTGTATGTTTGTTTGGCTCTTTGAGGTTTGTTTTAAATAGGCCTCTTGGGCTTTTTTTTAGCTTCAATCTAGTTGTACGATCTGACCTTTTTTAGTTTGTGTGTGCGGTTATCATTTTTCATATCTTCAAGCAAAAGAAGGGAAAAAAAAGAATTGATTTTTACTTTTAAACCTGCAAGTTTCTCCATCTCAGGGGTTTAGAAACCATATCAGTGTTGGTCTCCGATGAACAATTGCGAGTTCCAGGCATGTTTTTTATTAACTCGGCTATCTGCCTTTATGGTCTGTCACCTGAACTTCACCGCGGCCGTAGACGGCAGATGATGTTGAATACCGCAAAGAGACACACAGACATTGATGGACCCTGTATGATGACTGATGCTACAAGGACAGACACTATCTATTCTGCCATCTATCTAGTTTTTTATTTTATTTTCTGACCTATTTGTTGTGCTTCTGCCTATCTTATATCAATACAATATCACAAGGTTAGTCATTAGAGCAGCCTCCCATTCCGACTCACAAAGAAGGATTGAATCAGAAGTCACATCGGGTCAAGACAAACAAAATCTAGTCCCAGTGAATATGATCAACGAATAAAAATCTTTCTGGCTCTTTTTGTGTGTGTGTGTGTGTGTGTGTGTGTGTGTGTGTGTGTGTGTGTGTGTGTGTGTGTGTGTGTGTGTGTGTGTGTGTGTGTGTTTATGTGTGCGTGCAAGTGGATTAAGAGAGGAGGGAGGAAGTTGAGGAAGAATGAGCTGAATAGTTAGAGGGTGGAAGTGACTCATTTCAAGTTCATTGCCATTTCCCTTAAAAAAAAGAAAGAAGAGATTTCATTTTCTATCCCAGAAGGACACAACCAGGCAATTACCACCAAGTCTTTTAATGTCCCTAATGTATTTTCCCTATAGTCAGTTATCTATTGGTGCGGTGGTGTTGGCATAGTCTTGGCCAGCTGTTCATCCATATGTACGCGTCATTTCTGCCACAAAAGCCTACATCACACATCAGCCCTACACCATACAGCACCGCTCAGCATATGGTGGTGTTTTCACGGAGGGGAAGGCAAGGAAGTCTGCAAACAAGGTCAACGTCTTGCCTGAAGTGTTTTTACTGAGCAGTTATGAATCATTGCATTGGTCCGCTGTTATAAACAGGATGAAAAAAAGCCGTCCATACTTAGTGTTAATGTCTCCCACCCAGGGTTATCGGTTTCAAGTGGAGTAAGTGGGTTAGGTAATGTGCTTCACGAGTAACGTATTATAAGGATTGAAGGCCGTCATTATATTAGATTGTATGTTCTGAGTAGAAGACAACAACTCGTTTGAGTTTGTCTCTACTTTTCCTGGAACTGCGCTCCAAGAAAAATACTTTAAAAAGTTTTTTTTTTTTGCAGACAGTAATTATCCTTGCTTTTTTTTGGGTGAGAAAATATATTTTTCTTGTGTTATTTCAGTGAACCATATAGAGGTAGTTTCTTTTATAGCATCTATAGCAGGGGTGCCCAGAAGTGCGGGTAGATCGCAGGTAGATCTAATGCCATTAAAACATTTGTTTGCCTTTTTTTCTTTTTCTTTTTTTTCACTCTTTCAAAAACCTTATTGACAAAACGCAGCTCCCGGTGGGCAAATTAACAAGCTCATTCGAAAGAGCTGCGCCTCGCTTCTGGAATCCAGACGAGAGCAGGCGGGAGCAGGAGGGGGCGGAGTCAAAAAACTGCGGTCAAGTCGGACAGTTTTCAGCTGCCTTCAAAGTAGTCAGTAACAGGAAGTCACAGAAAAAAGGATTTCCTGTTAGTTCCGAACTTTAGGCTTCTTGTAGTTTACAGATCACGTTTGGATTTATTCATATGTGTTTATAAACATATATGTATGTAGAAATGTGGGTCTAGCTGCATCCTTGGTTCTTTTTATGTCTGCCTGTGAAATACATTACTAATGGTTTTGATATGTGTGTGATTTTGTATTATCAACCACACAAGATATGATTTTAGATTAAACATGAGACTAATAGTCAACAATCGAGCGTTAAGTATTACAACTACACATAAAATAAAAAATTGTCCTCGCTCGCCCGGCACATTCAGGGTCGCCGGCGGGTCGTTGTCGAGAGTCTTTGCCTGCCGGTCTGACGTTCTTTTACCCCGGTGGAGCGCGTGACAGAATTGAAGTCGATTGCATAAAAATTGTGGGAGGAGTAGGCTTTGGCAGAAAGGCAAATTTAGGCGAAAAATTACAAAAATGGCCCAAAAATCCCAAATTGCCCGAATTACTGTAGCGCCCCCTCGTGTTTAAATCGCCTGACTGATTTATTGCAAGTTAGGGGATGCAATGTGCACATATACACCACGTTTGGAGTCGTTTGTCAAAATAGTTTTAATGTTATGAGTGTTTAGAAACAAGACACACCCCTAAGAGGTTAATTGGTCGATATTTCCTAAACGCAATGAGATATCAAATATATTTCAATTCGGTGTTGATGACCCCTACGACAATCATGATTTACACCAAGTTTGGTATGAAAACGACCAAGCGTGTAGGAGAAAAGTGCAAAATCGTGTTTTTCACTAAATTCAAAATGGCGGAAGATATTCGTAGGCGGACTTTATATAGAGCAGGTGGAGATGGACATGTGTGAATTTTTAGTAGTAAAAAAAGTTAAAAAAACATTCTGGGTGAGGGGCGTCGCCGGTTCAACTTTTAGGGGGCGCTAGAGAGACATTTTATGGGGGGGGGGGGGGTTCGGCTTTATCATTAGGCTATTTTCACCAGGCCTGACAAGTATTCCAAATTTGGAGTTTTCGAGTATGGCACAAGATTTTCTACAACACGTGTTTGCTGTCAAATCTAAGAGCCAATCAGCTCTCTGATGTGGCGACAGCCAGGCGTTTCCCATCATGCACTGCGCCATGCAGTCGGTGGAGAGCTACTGCGGCGCCTGGCTGTGAAATCGGGGGCTGCCTTGCTCACGTGAGATTATTGATGACCACATGTGCATGACGTCAGATCAATTCGGGTTCAAGTTAGACTAAAATCCAACCGGCATGCATTGCGCGCCGATCGCTGCCGATCGATTCTGCGCAGAACTGGCTTATCTCGAACAAACCTATTATTGTCAATCACCACGGACGGTGCCCCCAACAATGGTTGGCAGCTTGATTGGATTTATTGCCAGGTACAGGGAGGACAATGTTTTCCCCGACTTCCTTAATTACCACTGCATAATGCACCAACAAGCATTATGCGCTACAATGCTAAACGTGAAAGAGATCATGGATGTGGCAACGAAGATCTCCTGTTCTGTTCGAGCGAGAGCTCTTTAAAGATGGCTGTTCCGTGCGCATCTGGAGAAGGCCAACTGTATAATAATATTATAAAAATATTAAGTTCAAACACCGTTCCACCATAACTGATGACCATTTGGAAGTCTGCCTGAGGCTGGCTACCAGCAGCTACTGTCCAGACTATGCAACCCTGCTGGTTCCATTCAGTGAAGTCATCAGAGTAAAATGTAATGACCAAAAATTTACAGAATTGTATTGTGTCATAAGGGTTCATGCAGTTATGCAAGGTACGCCAATATTGTAAATATAAAGTACACTCGGCGTATATATATTAGGGCTGGGCAAAGTCAAACAAATTTAACTGATTAATCGCATAATTTTTCTGAGATTAATCGCGATAAATTGCATTATGCGCCAAATTCAATAATGAAGTAAAAACTAGTGTATTGTGCGCTTTTATTTTAAAGTAATGTTATCAGAACAATATAACAAGCACTCTGGAGCAACAGCAAGTTAACAACAGTATATAAATCAAAAATATATGCTAGGGAAGAAATGCGATGAAATCAGGGAACAATTGATTAACTTTATACAAAAGCAATCAGTGCTTTTGATGTTGTTCTGTTCAGTTTTTCTTACTCAGTGAGAAAAGTCCAGTCTGTGTTGACTTGAACAAGTGATGTTGTTCTGTTCAGTTTTTCTTACTCAGTGAGAAAAGTCCAGTCTGTGTTGACTTGAACAAGTGCACTGAAGTCTGGTTGAATGAGGTGGAGAAGGACAGCTGTCAGGTATCTCAGCGGTGGCTTTGCGCATGCGTGATTAATGCTCTGTGAGGCGGAGCGGCTCGCGGCAGCACACGCTGCTCGCTGAGGACAGAAACTGCAGAACAAGACGTGCTTTCCCGTCAGTCTGTTGGCAACAAGCCGGTCGCTGAGGCAGTGGAAGCGCGCGCGCACATACGTAAATCGCCTTCAAAGTAAAAGCAGTGCCGTTGTATTGCATTTATGGCGTGCATCTTATTTATTTATTTTTCTTTTTTGATTGACCTCACCTAGGCCGGACTGGGAGAGCCGTAAGATGCCCAGGTCTGAACTGCGCCGTCTGGGAGAGATTTAAAGTGCAGCACCTGTGTGCGGCAGCATTAAGCCCCTCCCAATGCAAAAAACAAACAAACGAGGGAACACATGATCAAATAATTAACCCCGTTAATAGTTTTTCTACGTTAACACGTGGAAAACGTGCCCAGCCCTAATATATATATATATATATATATATATATATATATATATATATATATATATATATATACATGTATATATATATATATACATGTATATATATATATAGGTATTTACCATTATTAATGTAGGTAGATCTTTTTGTCATTTTAAAAGTAGCTTGCGAGCCAAAAAAGTGTGGGCACCCCTGATCTATAGCTATAAAGCAGAAAGGTTCAACTCGCAATAGACATTTTAACTTTGTGAGATGCTTTTTTTTTCTCTAATTGATTTCATCTCGCTGATGAATGAATGTTCCTTTCCCTCAGATTTCAAATATATCATTCATGTAAAAGGCAAAGTGATCACCAGTATGAATCAATGAACTGGTCTATTTTCTAAAATACAGAACAAAATGTCCTCAGAGCTGATTTTGACTTATTATTAAGAGAATTGATCAAACCAGTCAGAGCCCGACTGAAACTCTTACAAAGGGTCAAAACAAATGGATTTGTTTAAAAGTGAATGATTGCTTCTGAAGTGAATGCGTTTACTACTTAACTTTGGGAACAAAGCACTTAAATAAATTATGAAACATGCCAGTATGTTATGGATTATGTTTTCTCCTACTTAAGCATTCAGGATGTTTTCCCCATATTATTTTCTTCGTCATGGTATAGAAGTCATCTCAAGACGATGTGCATATTTTTGGGATTTCCCATCAGTTACTGCTAATGTTGCATGATTATGCAGCTGAGTGAACACGCAAACCAGCACTGAATGTTCTCTCTCAATGCTGCATGAAATATGTTATTCTGTATTCTTTCTACTGTCCAACAATCTGTATCTCAATACTGTGACTTTGCATTCCTATTGAGGGCATTTTCTAAAGCTGCTGGCCACTGCATTGTTTTTCTCAAAGGTTACTCCAACAGCACTGTTTTGCATTTGTTGGGGAAATATTTTCAGCTGTTGATTAATACTCTTCTGGTGTGTTAGTGACTATTTATGGCGGCAGGGTGGGGTTTGTTGAATGGACTCCAAACACACAATGCCCATGTTCATTGCAATGCAGTGTCTCATTGATGTCTTTTTGAGCAACAATGGAGGTATATGGCACATGCAATACGCTGTCAGGCTTTAGCTATACAGCTAGTAGAATATCACCAACAGTAAGGCCTGGTCACACCGGAAAGAGGCTCAGAGACCTCTCTGAGTTTAATATTGCTAACTCAGGTCACTCAGTCACTAACAGTACAAGACGTTCGCTCAGTTTATTCACATTTAGGGCACATTTGCACCACTGATGCCTGTTCCATAACTGTTTGCAAACCTCGCCTTTTCTATGGAGCAAATCCACTAATTGCGGCGATGCCATTGGAATGGATTGATTTCCCTTCAAAAAAACTTTACATTTTTTGAATTTTAAGTTTTGACAAGGCTTCTTATTATTCATATAATGTCTCCAGAAAATGTCTGTTGTTTGCAATATTGAGATCCAACTCAGGATTAAGAGCCACGGGCCTACTGTACTACCGTGCAGGTAGCTGAAACCAGACAGATAAACCTTTGAACTCATAACCTTTACAGACTCTCGAGTCACAATGCATTTCCTCCACTCAGTGTCATAAGTCAAATCTAATCAAAGGGAACAAAATGGCTCAAGGATCTGTTCACACAAAGGAGCCTACGGGAAGATACCCAGGAGACCACTAAAGTGTTTAGGGATATAATGCCATAATAATTCATCAATGACATGAACTAAGTTGACAGGTTTATGCAAGTGCCTGACGTACATCAACTACTCGGGTACATCAAATCCCAGTCCGGCTTTTGTTTGCGCTAACAATGGCTGCTCCACTGTCTTATCAGTGGCTATTAAAAATCATCTACCTTGGGTATTGTCACCCTTCGATAAACAAGCTCAAAGGCAAACACAGCAACGCGACATTGAGGTAAATTACTATTCTTTGTCCGGAAGGTCATCCTGTAAGCCTGTTTCTAGATCTTGATTAAAGCACCACTGCCAGCTCCTATACTACGGCTGTCTGAAAATCAGCTCGCTGGCTGTGACTAGAAAGCTGAAAAATCTTGAAAGATGTATTCAGACCATTGCTGTCGCAAAATAAATCCTCACTGATTCCAACAAAGCAAACCGTGCTATTGCAGGAAAAAGGATCTCTGTGCTAGTCTGGTCCCATCTGCATGAACTGTTTTATACCGAGGAGGTAATCTGAGCGTAACGCATGTGCTACACGGACACTTTGTTACATTCATCCTACAATCTGGTTCACGCTTTGATTCAACGCCATGAAAGAACTCTACAGTATGGCAGCAGAAGATGAAACTTTAATGATCCTTTGGGGGAAATTGGGTCATAGCGGCAACGAGGAATATCATATACAGTAGAGTGAATATAAATAGAACAAACAGAAGATGGTGCAGATAAAGAGATACTGTACAGCTTTGTCATGTTAATTCAGACGTTCTTATCGGCTTTAAAGAAGTGTCACTATGTTAACAAATTAAACATTTACAAGTTTACTTTTTTTCAAGCATATTTAAAGCCTGCACAGTGTGCAAAATATACAGTACCTCTGCAGCAAAGGAGAGCGTGCCTGTTCAGTAACGGTTCAATTGCAAGCAAAGAATTGAGACCTCATAAAAAAATATGATAATTATAATTATAACTTAACAACATTCAGTGATTACAGTTAGAATTCTCATCAATTTCACTAAATAATAATACATCCTGTGAAATTGTCCTGCTTTCTGAGGCATTTTAATGCTTTTTCACAGTGTTTACATTGTATAATCAGTCTGCCTGTGCATGTAGACACACAGCTGTAGAGGTATCTCAGCCTCTGCTGATGAGTACAAATTTCTGTCACAAGTACCTTTATGGAAGTGCAATACTACTACTACTTGGACTATATTTAGAATATCCCTTTAATTCAGTTCAGGGATGTTTTGCAGGCGTTAGTTGCAGGAGCCGCTACGTTTTTAGACATTCAGTTGCTCATCCTCTGAGCTTATGCATCTGCTTCCTCCCCAGGCAAGGCCTACCCTCCAGAGTTCTACTACGATACCTACAGCCCTCTGTGGCAGAACCGGCCCAGAGTCTATGGCTTCAAGCTCCAGTGGACCCAGATGAACCCCAACGCTGTGGACCGCATCGTCGCCTACAGACTCGGCATCAGACAGGTAGGACCGCTACGAGTCATCTCCTCCACCCCCCTGCCAGCCTATTTCTTCTCCTTATTCTCCGTGTAGCCCATGTGTGCATCATTCAGATGCTGTTTGCACTGAAAAGTGTTATTCAGTCCAACAGAAATCGGTTCTCAGGGAGCTTTTGTCATGAATTTGAAATGTTGGCTCCTGGTGCAATAATCGCTGAATCATCGGTATTATTGAGCCTCTTTTTCGACCTTTCTCAGATGAATTAGAGTCGTTTTGTGCCACCTAAAACCTCCTTTACAGCAAATTTAAGATGGAAGTGTTTGCACAGCTTGCTTGTTGTATTTCATTTGACAGCGCCAAAATCTGACGCCTCGATTCATTGACTGTCTCACTCTGCAGTTTTTGAGGACGTGAATGAGCCTCTGCAGGCCGGGCAGGATGACTAAGAACCTGTCACGGGCGGTCGTTTGAACGGGTTCTGTGGTTTCCACGAATCGCTTCTGTTTTTGCTCTCCATCAGAAGCTCAGTCAGAAGAGTGGAAAGGAACCCCTGGAGAGAGAGAGAGAGAGAGAGAGAGAGAGAGAGAGAGAGAGGGAGAGAGCTCCTGTTTTCCCTGCTTCTCAAGTAAACTCCACAGATGACACAGATGACAGGCTGGTAGCATTGATGGATGGCGTGGTTGCATTTTCTCTCTTTGGCAATCAATGTGCACCTTCTTCTCTCTCCTCGTGGCGGAGTGGAGCCCATTTTGTCTTTATAGATTTTCTTTTTATTATTTACAGCAGCAGGTGTGGCACCCACTTCGGTTCATGTCAAGTTCAAAATTGTGAGCCCCACAAACAAAAAACGAACATACATCAGAGAAAAGTAGTGCATGCTGCGATGCAAAATCCATCTCAGCTCTGCTCAGAATTAGCGAGCATACCATGACAGTTGTGCTTGCGATGAATAATATAATTTCATGTTTGTTTCACACTACACCCTCAAGGAATTGAAGCCTGAAAACACATTCTAAACCAGTTATGTTAGCGTAGCGCAATGATTTTTCTGTCAACTATCTTAGTCGGTCTGTTTGGTAATAAATGATGTTCTGCGGAGCCCATGTTTGCGCTTGACAGGCGTTTACCAGGAATATACATTTGCTTTGCCTATTTTCAACAGTTTTTTTTTAACAGATTGTATACAATGTCTGCATCTGAGCTTGATCATTTCGAGAACATCACTACCCCCAATCTACGTTAGCAGACAATCAGTGTTTGGGCAAACTGATTTTGTTTCCACCTTCTTGCCTTGATATCTCAAGCGGGTACATTTTGTGACCATTATTTCCTTCCTCCAAGGCATAACAACCAATCTTCCATTGTCTTAGATGAAAGGGATTATTTGCCTTAAGGAAAATTCCCTGACTTTGTCCCGGGTTTTACTATACAGTACACCCTCTGTGATTGATTGAGTCTCAGCTTAGAGTATTGATTTAGAATGATAATAGGATTTCTGTTATGCCTTTTGGTGAGGAAGAGTTGGAGCAGGAAAGAGGCGGTAAAAAAAAGCAACAGCGGTGAGGGAGAGGAAATGAGTGAGAGGAAGAGAGAAATGAGTAGGAGGAGATGCTCCCTGTGAAAATGAATAAATACGGAGATACCCCCAGACTGGATGTGAAAGAGTGGTGCAGGAAGGAAAGCTTCGGCACGTGGACGACACCACTTCGATCTATTTATAGATCCAGCAGCGGCTCCCCTGCTATTCCCTGAGAATTGTTATCATTTTCTCTTTTGAATTAATGCTCAGGGTTGGTAGACCTTATGTCTCTGTAATGGATTGCTTTGTGTTATCGTCCAGTGCTCCCGTGAGAGATAGAGTCTGAAGGGGGAATGGGAAGGAAGGTCTGGCTAAAAGGCATTGAAAGGGTGAGAACCACAAAACACAAATCCCCGCACCTGTCAGTGGTGCAACGGGAAGGTTTGACATCCGGCTTTGTTTTGATGCTGTTGTCGGCTACTTCAAAGCCTCTTCGGCTGTCCAGACGGTTGATTACCCATCTCCAACCTACATCTTGCCATCTTGGAATCTTCAGTCTCTTCATCCCCTTCCTCCTCCTCCTCCTCTACCTCTTTCATCCTTTTCAATTGATCTGTCAAGTCAGGGTGTGCAGGCAGATCAATAGGAGCCATATATTCTACATGCAGGCAATCTACAGTAGATCAGCCTTCTTCAAACAATACACCGTCACTGTGATTATTCACGTCTTACTTTTGGCTCCCGCCGTCGCTTTAATCAATCCTGCTGTGATTTTGAAGTTGCCGCCATCACATTATTTTGAATACATGTGGCACTCTGCCTCTGTGGGGGAATTTGACGAATGAAAGGTAATAGGATGTAAACAGAAACCTTAATTGAGCGCAGACGCGGGGATTCGGTGATCGTCGATGGGAATCAGAACAAAGGTACAAAGATCCATGTGTATGATTCAAAACGTTGGAAAAGTTGAACGTTTCTCTCAATCAACAGCTCAAACTTGACTTGATTTGCTCATTTAATATATATATATATATATATATATATATATATATATATATATATATATATATATATATATATCGTATTTTTTATGTCAAAATAATTTTACAATTTGTTTCCTTTTTTTTGTTGTGGTTCTTTGGAGTTTTAGTCAGTGTTTGCCAAGACTTGCATTGAAGGCCTCCATCTGCCTGGAGCTTTGACACACACACACATACACACACGCGCACGCGCGCACACACACACACACAAATGCACACACGCACACACACGCAATGGGTTGTGGGAGTTTGGGAACAATGATGACGTAATATACAAACCCCAAGACTTCATTCTCAGAGTAAACTGACAGGATGCCCCATTATAATAAATTAAATACATTCATTGTACTTTGACCCACAGTATACCATTGCTTCTTTAAAGTAGTAAGAGCATTTAATTAATTTTGCAAAGTAACAAAACAACATGTAAAATTAATTATCCTGTAATTGTGAAACATGATAGCAATCAGTTAATGCAAACGCAACGTCAGGGCTCTGCCTGAAGTAAAGCGTTGCTCCATAAGTATGACTTAAGTAGATTTCATGATGTCGAGAAAGTACGAGCATTTAGTTGTATATGAGATTACGTTTTGGAGAGCTTTTTGGCTCTGGGTCCAAAAGCAAATATACAGAAGAAAAAAGGAAAAAACATGCGAGTGAAATTCCATGTGTTTGGTCATCAATGCTGCAGCGTGACACTCCACATGTCCTAGAATGTTGGGTTTAATGAAGTGTATTAATATGTTTTTACATCTGCAAACCCCTCATCACCAATCTACAGACATTAGCCAGACTGACAAATATGGACAGGATGACAGGATGATGTGTCACTTCTAATGTATCTGTGTGTGTCTATTTGGAGACAGCCGATGTACTTTTTTGTCACCACTGTTAGGAAAAAAAAGAGTTATTTTCAACTCTTTTATTTCCATATCAAATGTTCTTGAAATGATACATCCTCTTTTGAAAGGGTTCAAACGCACACAGACAGACAGGCTGATACTGTGTAATTTATAGCAATTAGCTGCCGTGCTCTTCAAACATTTGTTTTACTTTAGTACTAAAAAAAGGATCGGGGGACAAGTGTTCCATCTGCAATTACCAGTGCCAGACAAAACACTCTATTTACCTGCAAACTAATGGTGGTGAGAACTTGCACCCCATAATTGTGTATCACCTAGGCTCTTAAGTAATTACCTAATTGGTATTGTTCACACACACAGACTTTGCTCCACTGCTATCACACCTTCGTGTACTCTACCTCTGTCTCTCTGTGCTCGTGAGAAGGGCATGTAAAGTCACTAATTGTGATGCAGAAGCTGTAACTTGTGCAGCTCTTCCCCTTAAGCTAATTCTCAAGGATAAAATGTACCCTAGATGTACACCCCTCCCCCCCCCCAAGAAAAGGCAGCAACGAACCCTTGTTTTATTTCTTTGAATCTCTAAGGGGCTGCATTGTGTCACAAGACAAAAGCACAAGCACATTTGTTTGTGTGTGATACCTGAGCTTAGTCACCTGAAGACAGCTTGTGTGCTCAGCATTGTGCAAAGTCGAGATGTACAATTCCTGTCAGTTCAAGGTCTCTGTATAAAGGAATAGCAAAACATTGCAGAGCATGATTAAAGACAAAAGTTTAAAAGAATGAGGCAGTTGTGTGCAGAGGACAATGATGTTGGCCGTACTGTACTGACACAACGCCTGTACAGTGCCGACTGAGGCATATATCTTTCATGAAGAAAATTAATCAGGATTTTTCTCGCTGCAAATATGAGAAAATTCCCGCTGCTCGTTAATAGCGGTCTTTGAATTCAGAAACTGGGAGCTGCCTTGAAAGTAAATGTAGCTAATGAGCAGCTAGCTGTCAACAGCTTACAGAGAAAAATACGTTTTTGTTGTGTTGCATTTAATGTTGGCAGATCATACAAATGCCTATAGACAAGGTTAATTGGCAGATGAGAGGGGACATCCTACACTGATAGCGAATGGAATATATATATATATATATATATATATATATATATATATATATATATATATATATATATATATATATATATTTGCTGTGGTCATATTTGTAAATATCAGGAGCAAACTCTTCAGAGGAATTTCCTTTGTAATCTACATGCTCTCATTTTGTATTGATACTATAAAATATATAGTGCCTTGTGTTGCATATGTACATATATAAGTATTGATCATAGCAGCTTTGAATTTGCAGTGGTTACAATTATTTTTGTAACCACTTACTTTTGTAACCTTGTACTTATTCCAATTCCTGTCAACAGAGGACTGAAAGGAGCAGATACGCATGTTGGTATAAAAGAGTCTGGAGGGCATGAACTCCTCTCACTCTACAAAGATGGTCTTTGAGATGCCCATACATTCTATGTACCTGTATGATTTGTAGTTGAACAACTTTTTCCTTTAAGCCTAACCAGCCTAGATGTTGGTCATGCTTGCCAACACGAGCCCTTGAGTCCAAACCTTCGAACCATGAACAGAGTGAATAATCAAAGCAACTCTAAACAAGAGAGACTTAGCCATCAGCCTTCGACTTCCTTTATCAATTAAATTAGCTTTTCTTGCCAGAAACCCAGTTCTGTCATCTCTAGAAGAACGATTGGCGGATTTAAACTACACCATCTAGGACAGGGCTCCCCTAAACCTTTTGGCACCACCCATATATGTATCTTGACATCGCTGCATGTTGAATTGTACTATTAATTATCATGTATTTCAGTTTCAGCTGAAAGTGTGATTTGTGTTATTGGTTGACTAATAAGTCTGAGGATAACCTTGAACTTCACTTTTCTGAAACTTCTCAGAGAAAATATAAAAAAATCTGATGGATGCAAACCCATTGCTGACATGGTGTTAAGTAGCAGGCAGTGGTTGACGTCCCGAATGCTTTTCATGGACCAGAATATATGTGTGTTCATGCATGTTGTGTATCTGTGTGGCTCCTCTTTCCATCCAGATGGGATTGCAGCGCTGGTGGGAGCAGGAGATCCCAGTGGACGGAGCAATCAACAAAGGAGAGCTCATGACACACAACCTGACGGAGCTCATAAAGCCTGAGTCCTACGAGGTGCGCCTCACTCCCATCACACGTTTCGGAGAGGGGGACTCCACCATCCGGATTGTCACGTACAGTGGTGAGTGCTCTCTACTAACTCTAAGGCTGTCTTATTTGTGAGGGACGTTGATCAGTCTGCTCTGTACTTTAATGCTTCCACGTTCCTTACGTTCCTGGCCACCCATGTGGTTGTACAGGTAGATGAATTACAGCTACAGCTGGTACCGTTATCTGTCAGCAAACTCAGAAATACTCTTATTATTATCACCAATTCAAGTTTGTGCTGCCAGATACAGACCCATGTGCGTAGATACCAAGAGTTCCCTCTGGTATCACCAACCATTACGATGATCCCTACTGTAAGAGCCACAAGTGTATAATTGGAATTTCAAAAATATTCATAATTTACTTTCTGAATTATGCTCTTTGTGTAGAACTAAGATACGTACAAAAATATATTGAAAGATATTTATGTTAATGTTCGGGATTTAATGACGTCTGTGATTTAATGACGTCATGACGGCAGCTGCTGATGACGTATTGTGTTTGATATGTAGGGAGGACAAAGGGAACTCATTAAAATGATTTGAATCACATCTAACACACACACACAGTCATCAGAGGACAGCTTGAAATCAGCTTGCTTCGCTTCTTTGCCACTTTGACTAAATGTGAATCAACTGACTAATCACCTCGACCGTGTGACCTTTATCGCCTGAGTCAGGTCTATTCTGGACTCGAGCAAAGTCCGACTTGTTTCTGTGCATGAGAGATCCTCATGGCATGTTTACTGCGGTCATATTGTTTGATTTGGTTTGAATGAGGACTATGATATATAATAGTGGACGCAAGCCAGCCTGGTAGTTTCTTGCTAATATAGGTACGTTCTTCAGCCTGTTGGACGACCCGCTGGCTGGAATACAAACACTGCATTAGCATCCAGCGGTGCCGGTGAACAGATGCACAGGTACTTGAGATGTGCATTTTCAGAAACAAACTGGCTGACTGTTTTCTGTCTATCACCGACTGCTTCGGTCTTGCTGAGTTGCGCCGCCGCCTGCTGCAGTTGTGAATTATTCAGTCTCACTGCAGCTTATCGTGGCTGGTGAAGAGAGAATCAGAAAAGGGAGGAAGAGAGAGAAATACAACTTTCTCTGCTGTTATTTCTAACGCAGTTTGTGACGACATTGCGTTAAACCTTGAATTGAATTCAGATGAGTTGAATCAAATTGAATCCAAGTCGTGAGAATTGAGACTAATTAAGGCGGAGAGAGAGAGAGAGAGAGAGGCACAGAAGGAGAGATGGAGGCAGTCAAGTTGGGACTGAGGAAAAAAGGAGATACAGAGGAACAAAGTAAAAAAAAAAAAACATGAAGAAGAAGAAGACAGCCAATGCTGATGTGCGAATCGGCTGCCCGACAAGAGACTGGACTAATTATCACTCTAGGGCTGCTCTGCTCTCCCACGCACAGCACAGAGTCACTGTAGCCGCCTGATGCAGGTCTGAGCAGAACCCACTCTGCTCGCAGAATGCGTCCCGCAGGACATCCTGACTGACGGGGAACACGGGCCGGGCATCATCTCCATCATTGCTTCCTTTTCCCTCTCACAGAGGAACGGTCTCTATAGAAGTTTATGGTGAACTGTGTGATTTTTTTTTTAATGATGTTGCGTGCAGTTATAATTTATCAGTATGTTAGATTTGGGTCTTATTCTATTTATATTGTATTTTCTTGGAAGAAAGATAAATCCCATTGTGCTCGACGTAGACCAGAGACGTCAGAGATGTTTGACTGAGCTTCTCAATTTCAGCACTTTCATTACTGACAGGCAAACCTTAGTTTGAGTCAGAGAAAATTACGTCAAAGGATTGACTGTTTTAAGAAAATGGTTGTACATTAGACACACTCCGCTATGTGAGGCAGCTCTCATCATCCACCCTTAATAAACACATGCAGAGTTAAATACACAGCACCAACAGCATAGAGGTTGTGGCTGTCAGGCTTCAAGTAATGTGTGTCGTCTGACAGGACCAATCGCCAGCCTGTAAGTAGCCATCGGCAGCTACAAGCAATAGCATCAGTTGAGAGCTGCAGAGTATTTATTCATTCAAAGAAGAGCAAAGCTTTTCCTTGATGGACTTTCACTCTTCTTCCGGCTCACTTCTGAAAGAGTTTAGGAGCTGCACAATTATACTGAATTTAATTAAAATCGCAATATGGCCGACTGCAATTTTCAAATCGCAAGAAGTGCAATATTTCTTCAATGCTAAATGTGATCTAAAAAGATAATTATGTGTAGTATAAAGTTGTTCAGCTTAAAACAGTTACTCTGCATGTCCCCAAAAAATATTAATGAGTGTGCTGTTTATGTACACGCATCCCAAACTTTATATTTTTGTATACTAACAATGTATAATACAATTAGTATATTTATATGTACATTCAGATTTATTTCGACATAACCCAGCTGGCGTTTAAAATGTCCACCACCTGGACAAGGGCTTGCATGAGGTTTTGTTTCAACTCAAATATGCCAAAGAAATTAAGGAAAATGCACCCCTGTCCACAAACCCACCACTCAACCGTGTACAACCTTTTATTATACACGTTGCCTCACAACTGGGGCATATGTTAATATGTTTAATATGCTGAAGAAAAAAGCTAAACCTTTTAATCTTTAATGCTGAATCAGACACAAACAGAATATGTATAAGAAGTGACGCACGACTGTGTATTTAAAGTTACAACTGGTTATTTTTTCAGTCCAAATAGCTCTCAAGTGTCAGTGTGAGTGTATTTGTCTCTCTGTGTTTGTCCATTTACGTCTATTTGGACATGACGAACGTGCTGCTTTCTGCCTTTTACTACAGTAGATAGTCTCCAGTTTCCCATGACGCTGAAACAAACAATAAACCGAAGAAATGTAACAGCCGGTTTGTTAGCCGTTAGAGAATCATGTTTATGAAACATTCCTGTCCTAGTTTTAACTCTCGGGCCTCTAAAATCTAAGTTTGAGTGAGTTTCCTCGTCTTTGCCCAGTAGGCCAAGCGATCATTCTGATGCGGCGCATAAAGCCGTTGGTAGCAGCTTTTCTGTGCGTTGGCAAGAAAACACAAAAGTGGTTATGGTGTCCCCAGCTGTAGGATGAAGGATGGTTGTGTCACCAAGATCCAAAGATGCTCTTTTAAATTTTGCTGCAGTGACAAACTTGGCATCTGTTTGGTGTTCCTCATAACACTCTCACTCTCTCGCTCTCGCTCTCTCTCGCTCTCTCAGGATTTAATCTTTAAGCCTTGCGTCAACCTGCAAAGAAAACACTGCACAGAAAACACTGTCGTTATTATCTTAATTTTCCATTTTTATGCAGCTCGGAAGTGAGATATACAGTAGATGCTGGTCCTAAAGTCAAAATTCACTAAATCTTATATTAAATATAGTCCTCCGCTTCTGGAGATTTCTATCGCCTGCCATACCTGAGGTGTTGGGGTATTATTATCATTATTATTATTACTATTATTATCCAGCCAGCGAAGGTTCAGCGTAATCCCTGTCTGAGCTTTTGTTCAGAACTCAATGAAATATTATTTTATCATTTTGTATTATTTTATATATATATATATATATATATATACACTTTGGCCTCCAGCCTGTTACATAGGGTTTCTGATAGTGGGCAATAAAAATATGATACAATACAGAATAATACCTTGAGCTGCTATCTTATCTCATACCTCTTACTTTCTTGGAAAAAAAACATTTCAGTTCAAGGCGTAGAATGAGATGAGGAGGTCGATGCCTCTCTGGTGTGTGTCTGTGAAGTAGAAGACTGCAGCTGTTAGTTAGCGTCGCACAACGGAGGAAGAAGCTACCTTCAGAGAGTGTCTTCCTGATGCTTTTTTATGAATAAAAGATAGACCAATATTATCATAAGTGATATGAAATGGAGCACCTCTCACTGTGTCCATGTGTTATATGTTTGCTTGCTATGCTTACTAGCGGTGTCTTCTTTTTTTAGCTTTTTGCATTTCCTTTTCTCCTCCACTTTTTTTCTCTCTTTATCCTCGATTTACTATTTAAAACACGTTAAAGTCGTCCACATAGAGGAATCTCCTGCTAGCGTCGATGTGTCACACGCCGACTGATGCAAGAACAGGATAACACACGGGAGATTAATGCACATGGGTTGGCTGTGTTTGGGCGTGTGATGCTGCAGGACACGTCCATCCTCTGTGAGGGAGCCACAGTTTTCATTAAAGGACACACTAGTGTGATGTCGCTCGTGTTATTTCCAGTCTCGCAGACATGAAGGGAAGATTGAATGACATTTGCTCACGCTGTTATTATTCCGACCGATGGCGGGAGCTGTGAAGCCGTCACAGGGCTTTCTTGGGACGTCGTGGCATCCACCCAGAACCCCTAAACATGATGGATGGGAATCTTAGAGAGCGTGAATTATACGAGAAGCTGGGCCGGCGTTGCATTTGAGGACACTTGGCTTGGGCCGGGGAATTGTCTGCTGCTTTGTAACACGGCCGGAGGCCAGTGGGCAGAGAATCCAGCCAAGATGAAGTCAGCGTTTGCTTCCCGGAACGGCCTCCACGGGCCGCTGTCCTTTGGCGGTCAACAGGCTCGCTTTGTGTTTCAATCAAAATTAGGCAATTTTTGGACAGAAGGCAGTCATGCGTTCAGCAACAGTTTATGTTTTCCTCCGATGTGGAAAAGTAGAAACCTTGACGTGCACCTTGGGTTAAGGACATGACCTTTTTTCATTTGAGAAGTCTTCAAAGAACTGCAATGAAAACACACTTTTCTTCACGCCGTGATCTCGGGGACTGTTAATCTTAAGAACTATAAAAATTACATTTCATCCATGATCATTATTTTGAGGCTTTTCTAGCTGGAGGTGAAAGCAGAGCGGCGCAGCACTGAGATAGAAATAAGAGTTTTAAAAAAAAAGCCGTTACACCTTGCTTGAGGGCTTTTCACACCTGAGCTTTTACAACATTGTGCATTTTTAGTGCTCGAGGTCCACTTGCGTTTTCGGGGACGACAGAAATATGTGAAGACAAGGCTGTGAAATTAAAATTAAAAAACCCTTTTAATGGGATGAGTCAACAACAGTTAGCATTCTCTGTGTATTTGTGTTCCTTGTTTTTTTTTATACCATAGCCGATACAGTCATCTCAATTTAAAGTTAAATTATTTGTTGGCAAATGTGTGTGTGTGTGTGTGTGTGTGTGTGTGTGTGTGTGTGTGTGAGTGTGTGTGTGTGTGTGTGTGTGTGTGTGTGTGTGTGTGTGTGTGTGTGTGTGTGTGTGTGTGTTTTGCGTGCACAGCAGTAGTAAAGTAGCCTCTGGGCCTGCTTTCTGCCCAGCTTGAATTCCTCAGTGGGGGTAGAGACAATGCTCGAGCAGACTCATTCATCTGGGCTGAGGCACCGAGAGTCAGCCTGGGAGGCTGCAGGTAAAAAAAAAAAGATTCTGACAAGGAAACATATTTTCATAACTACAGTCTTGGAAGAAAGAAGGGGGCAGCAGCAAGGAGAGAGTGTGTGTGTGTGTATGTGTGTGTGTGTGTGTGTGTGTGTGTGTGTGTGTGTGTGTGTGCGTGTGCGTGTGCGTGTGCATGTGCGTGGCTGAAAGAATAGTGTTTTGTCAGAAAACTCAGCATCCGTTTCACAAGCCCGAGGCTCTAAGTTGTCCTTTAAGACATTTTCTCTGCGATGGCCGGGTGATTTCCTCCCTCTCTCTGCAGACTTTCATTGCAGCAGTGACAGTGTGCAGCCCAGCGTATATAGATCCAGTAGGATGGAGGTATTTTCAGTAACATAAGAGATTATTAAAGCTATTACAGTGTACAGCCGGCTCTTCCCACACTCGCGGTGAGGCTCCAGCTGCAGCGTTGCAGTTCACTGCGTGTTTTATATGATTCAATTGGAAATGCAATGGTTTGTTTTCTCTCTCTTTCCCCATCTCTGCGCGTGCCTTTTGTGCTCATTTCTCTTTCCTCCACACTGCAACTGAACAAGTGGATGCACATTTCTATGAGACCGCAGAGCAATAAACAGAGATCACTACCATACTTCTTTCTGCTTTTTTTTTCCTTTTTTTTTTGAAAGAAGACCAATTCCACCGTACCCGGCAGTACTTCCCCCACTCTTCAGTACATGTTTTCCTTTTGTAGGAATGATTTGTTATTACTCACTTTAATTGGGTGGATTAAAATCAATTCCCCCATACGAATAGTGGAGGTTTCATAAATCACGCGGCAACATAGTTTTGCGGTAAAGCTGATGTATCGCATCTATTCAGCCGGTCAGCGATCGATCATGAAAATGCCCATGAATCTTCTTGACAGGTTAAATGGTATTTACTCTGCAAAAAGTGAAGTGCCGACTAACTGGCTTGTTGCGACTCTGTGTGATACCCTTGACCTTTCTGTGTTTGCTGCGGCGGTAGCCTCTTAAATTATCAATGAGGTGGGAAGCATTGAGCCGCGGCCATGTGGACAGAATGCAGAAGAAGCTTTGCGCGCATTTCAGTGGACTTGAGTCGTCGAGAAGTTTCCATAACCAAGGATGTTACAGGAAACGTGATTTGCACACACACTCGGGATTATTACGACTTTTTCTGATTTACCGGCTTCCAAATGGAAGTATAAATTAGGCTTAGTGCTTTAAATGGAAGTCACCTTGAACAAGAACATCAGCAGTGTCGGTAAATGGCAATAATGATAAGCAGTTGCGCTATAAGCTTATTAATGTGGTCAGGCCGGTCTTCCTAATCCCTCTGTCTTTTACATTTGATAACAGGCGGAGAACGACTGCTGTCACCTTTTCAACTTTAAATCCCAGACATCTCTGTTTCTGACTACTCAATAATAATTGCTGTGTGTGTGTGTGTGTGTGTGTGTGTGTGTGTGTGTGTGTGTGTGTGTGTGTGTGTGTGTGTGTGTGTGTGTGTGCGTGCGCGTGTGTGTGTGTGTGTGCCTCTGTTTAGCTGTGTTTACATTTTACTCGAAACACTGTGAAGGCAATAGAGCCCAATGAAGATGGAGCGCGCTCACTCTAATACGCTTGCAGTGTTTTAATATCACCAGACAGTATTTCCAGCCCTCCACGGGCCTCTTTCATTTTCCTTTTCATGACAGCGGAACACTGAGCGTAGCTGAAAGTTTTATACATGTAGACTTTTATGAGAGATGCGCCAAAACAGCAGATGACAGCGGGACAAAAGGTTAATAGCGACGGCTACAGCGTGCATGCTCGTGTTGTGTTCTGTGGGAGAGCTCTTTTTTTACGTGACAACTTGAGTGCTCGTACAGCCATTCCCTTCTCAGAAGTATTTCACGTATTGACAGACGGCTAATATATTCTGTACTAATGACTGTCCCTGGCCTTTCTCTTTCACAGCTCCCGTCAACCCTCACCTGAGTAAGTAATGTGCACCTCACTTAGCACGCGCGGTCTGCAGTGGCGAGATTCAAAGCACCCGCACATCCTGTAGAGATCTGACTTGTCTCACTGCACTGGAAGCTGCTTCCAAGTGTTCTTAAGTGGTACCAAATGAAGTATGATGAAACACAAAAAGGAGACTTTCTTTTTTAGAAACTCTGAGTAAACCTTGATCAGGCGATCTGACATGCTGGGAGCTTTTAATCTCCACAGGACAGTGTGCCTTTTGGAGGGAGTGCATTTGCATGAGTACATTTGCACGCTCTGTGCTTTGTGAGCATCGCTCGTGCATGCGTCTGCGCCGTACGTTTGTACCCTTTAATGTTTAGTCTCGTTTATGACACATTCCACTGTTGAAACTTTACAAATTCACATTATTCACGCCGTGAGACTCCACGCTTCCTCATTGTTTGCTGTGCTGCAGTGCGCCGTTGTGTAATGTGGTTTATTTATTTGAATAGTTGTATATTTTGGTGGGTGTTCACACAAACATCGCCGACATAATAACAAACATCCTAATCACCAACATCATTATCCAAATCCCCGAAGGAAACTATCTTACCTGCACGCATCCTCTTCCTCCCTCCTTCCTCTGCCTCTCCTCCAAATCCTCCTATCTCTCCCAGGCACAGAGGGTGAAAACATTCAGTTTAGCTCACAGTGGATGGGGGCGTTAGTTTCTGACACCCGGAGCTAGACCTCCATTTAAATCTGCATGCCTATGAGGAGAAGAGTCAAGAGTGCCTGCAACCTAGCCCCATCCTCTCCCTCTCCACCACTTTTTTTATTTTGTATTCTCCGGCTCTAACTGTCTATCGCTTTCTCTGCCTCGCAGCATCGTTGCCCTTTTTCCCTCCCTGGGTGCATCCACCCACACTCTACCTCAGTCTATGTTACCTGAGTAAAAGCTGCAGATTCCACTCCTCTCAAGGTCACCACTCCAAACTGCTCCCAGCTACATTTTAATAAATCAATGAATATGTATCGGAACACACGCCTGCATCCTGAATCCAAATGTTCTTTTTTACTATCCCTTTGAGGACTCTGCTCAGCAGCACCGTGTCCTTTGGTTCAGGGTTTCGCTTTGTTTTGTTACATTGAGTGAATGGACCTTTCGACACTGTTGATCTTGCTGCTACCCATTCATTAAACTGAGTGGGTTAGTTCCCCACGCGTGTGATGTCTAACTATTCATTAGTATATTTACTGTTGCACATTTTTCTCCATGTAACGTAACTCATCATAACCTTGCGCTACAGATTTTTTTTTAAAATATTTCTTTCAAAGCGGGATGAAATTTACAGTTTCACTTCCTTACTGCTCACTCCACTAGTTAAAAAAATGAAGTGGAAGTGGTGTGGAGAGTGACAGAGAAGAGGGAGTGTGCATGTGGGGGGAGGCACCCAGTATCTCCATCTGCACACCCACTACAGAAAAGATGGAGAGTGATTGAGAAGGAGGGAGTGGGTGTCAATTGTTAAGACTGATTACACAGAGTCCTACAAGTGGGACATGACAAAACATCCAAGGACAATCGTTTTTGCTTTCAATCTTGAAAAGAGAGAGTTAATCTAAATTATTAGCGGTATATGTATCTGTATATATATATACAAATACATACACGTTATACAACCATTAATGCCTTTAGAAATCATGAATTTAGTGTTTCCAACCTCTTCCGCATGGGATTTGTATTTGCTTGCTGAATGCGTTTGTGTTTATTGAATACTGTCCACCAGGCTTCAGTAGTGGGGCTGTCGTGGTATAGCGTCTAATAACCAGCTCCAAAACACACACACACACACATAGACACAAAAACACACACTGCCACTGGATGTATTCAGGGTGCAGCACTCTCTCTGCAGAGACTTCCTTTTATTGTCAGAGAGAAACCAAACACACTCTCTGACGTCTCTGCCACAGTTAGTGGGAGGGCACGTCTTAAATTAGAAATTATTCTCACTAGATAGTATGTTGTCATTAGGACTGTGCTGTGTGTATACATATATATATATATATATATATATATATATATATATATATATATATATATATATATATATACATGTATATATATATATACGTATATGTATATATATATACATATACGTATATATATATGTATATATATATATATATATATATATATATATATATATATATATATATATATATATATATATATATATAATCCCCCTGTGACACACATAACACTCATGAATCTCATGAATATACAGTAGGAGTCACACTGCACACGTACTGTACCTACAAGGCAGTGGATAACTTTTCACTCTTTTATAATAATGTGAGTGTAAGAGCCTGGTTCTGCTCTGTCGCTCACCAGGAGAGTTCCACTGCAGCTTTGAGGAGGAGCCTATCTGCATGTTCTCGCAGGACAAGAATGACGATTTTGATTGGACGCGGCACAGCGCCGCGAGCCGCGACACCAAGTACACGCCCAACACCGGTCCCAGTGGCGACCGCAGTGATTCTAAGCAGGGTGAGTGGTTTTAGAGTCTCCCGTCTTTCTTTTTTTCGACATTCTTTATTTATGACCATTTTTCCCATAATAAGAACAGTGGATAAATAGTAAATATTCAAAAAAATAAAAAATAAAAAGCAAACAGGTATGAGGTTGTGGGAGGAAAATCCAGGCAAATGTTTAAATAAAACAATTGTAAAATGTTGGACATGGTACACACAATTACTCTCATCGGTGAAATAAGCACACTATTTTTTCCCGCTGTTCGCCCAGTGTTTTTGAAGTCGTATGGAGTAGTTTATCTAATCTCAAAGTTGTGTTTAACAATATTGACAAAGACGCCAGCAGTTGGACAGTTTTTCTGAAGCCTGTGTTTTGTAATGGCCTTTTTACTTGCTGTCAGTAACATCTTAAGCAAGGAGGCATCATCTTTACTTTGCCCGTCAGGCGAATGTGATTGTCACGAATACTAAAAACCCAGTTTTTTTTATTTATTATTGTCATACCAGAAAGTCTCCTGACATTCTCTAAACCCCTCCCAAACAGTGAGTATCCAATAATAGCTAAGTTGATGATGAATTAAAATAATTTGTCCAGACATGTTTCTTAAACACAAAAATAAATCAAATTTCCTGTCTGATATTAGTCTTCTATTTTGTCTTCTCTCATTAAAAAAAAAATCAAGAAAATCTTGTGCAAATGTGTTGGGCATAAGATGTCTCCTACTTAACTTCCATTCTCGGTGTTTGTGCTCTGAAGGTTCAAGTTTTTTCGCCCCAATGTGAACTGATTTAAGGGAGCGCAGAGAAACTTTCCTCCGTCAGCAAATGTGAAAACTAACTCTGCACATTCATTATTCTGCACGGTGAAGGTCAAACATCCGAGTGAAATACCAAGAGGACAAAGTGGCATTACTGGAGAGGGAACTTTAACAAATCCATAAAATAAGTAAGAATAGATGCATCCATTTCACTCCACTTCAAAAGTGAGTTGATCGCTTTGTTAGTGCAGTCTTTTCTTGGCTGAGCAAGTCCGAACCATCAGGAGGAGAGAGAGAAGGCTGGTGTGGACAGGAGAGAAGTGTGAAAGTGAAGTTGATTTACATACGGTGTATAATTCAATTAAACTCACCACTTTTATAATCAATTTGGGCATTTTCACAACTTAAGTCTGTCTCTTTTTTCTTTGTTTTTCTTTCTTTTGAGTGGTTCACATCAAGTGCATTTGAAACCCTTTTGCAGAGTTCTAGTTTTAGTTATATTCAGCAACAGCATTTCAACAAACTAGTAGAGTTTGCATGAATTAACTCGCTACTTGGCACATAAAGTCATTAATTTGTCTATAATCAGTGACACACAGCAACAGAGATTCCTCGCATGAGTGACCAGTTAGGTGGTTGTTTTATTGAGCTTTTCCTAAAATAGCTTCATACTCGTGGTAGCGCGGTAATTTTTTTTGTCTTTGCATCAGGATGTCTAATAAGCTGGAAGTGAATTGGGAAACTTAAAATGGACTATGGTGCCGGTGTGAATGTGTTTTTCTGTGTGGCAGAATCTGCTGTTCTTTCTCACGTCATCCAAGGCTGCAGCTCCCTGTGATGCTGAACAGGAAAATGTGTGTGTAGAAATAGATATATTAACTGATACATGTAACTGGAGATACAAAAAAAATACAAAAAATTAGATACAAATCACAAACAACGTCAACATTCACAAAACCAGTGAACAAGTTACTCAATTGAATTGCTGATCTGGAGAGTATCTATATATAGCTGAACAATCATATCGTAAAATGATGCACAAATACAAAGAAAACACAGTTCGAGTGCGTAAGCGATTATTTTCGCCAGCTATCAGTGTGGCTCTGAAAACACTGCACCTGCTCATTGGATTGGAAAAATGTTGGTTGAATGCACACATTTTAAATGGACACCACTCTGTATTTTCTTATGTAATCCATGCATGAATACATGAATCCCCTCAGTGCAGCGGCAAACTATCATGGTATTGCTGAAGGACGGTGTGAGTTTTAAATTATTGCAATATAAATGCGTTATACCTTTTAACGAAAAGTTTCACTTTTTGACATTTAGAAATAAATTAGAAAGATTAGTGTTCCCAGCTGCATGGCAGATGATTTCAGCTGTACTTATTGTGTCATCGATTGCTTGATGCAGCACAATCTAACAGTGAGCAGCCTTGATCATTTATATTCATCATAATCTTGTAACTGAGAGTTGCTGTTTCCATGGGTACCTAAACCAGGGGAAACGGCATAGATTTTAGTATTCAATATGTTAGTTAGTGGTGCAGGTATTCAACATTCAAGAACTTGATAAATAAAGAATTGATATAATTGGATTTGCAGGAATCTGCCGCAGGATTTTGTATGAATCTGCTGATGGAAAGTATCTGTGGTAGAATATAAATGCCTATTATGGTGCTGTGGCACCGGCGCCAGCTGAAGCAGTAAATAATGCATTGGCTTTAATCACCTAATGGTTTCAAAATGTCCAGCATTTCATTACCATGCCCATTCCTCTTTGCGTGTAATTATCTGATATGAAATTCAACTGAGGGGGATATTCCATTTGACTTTGGCTGGAGGGGCGTGGAGCGGCTCACCAGCCTCCTTCCCTGTGGCCGGGCACAGATTGGCTTCATAGTATGTGGTTCAGACACAATCAGATGGCTGTTTGATTCGCCGCCGCTGTCCACGGCTGTCAGACCGGGGGAGCATAAATGTAACTCCATAGTTATCGCCTGGATTTGCCGCTGGTCATTGCTATTAGTAATAAAGAGAACCGTTCTTTGTAGAAAGCCCTACCCCTTGTCTCTGATATGGAAGGTTTCATTCCCATCATGCTATCACTGACCGGCTGAAAGAGCACCTGAGAATGACCAAGGATGCCTTGCTTTGCTGCTGTTTACAGTGACGAATGATTTGATGGTGTATCAGCATGCCTTCAGAAAGTAGATGAGGGAGTCTGAGAAAAGCTCTCATATTTTTTCAAAGGGTACATCAACTGTTTGTGCAGTTTCTCAGTGAGGCACAATTACTTTGTCCTGAGGATATCCACTATCAGACGAGTTTGAAACAAACCCTCCTTTTTAGCCAAACGTCTGTCGAAGAGCAACGACAATTGAAAAACCCAAACTGCCTGTGTAAAGCAGCATGTGTGCAGTGATGGAGTATTACCAATTCAGGATGTAGTCACCTTTTTTTGAAGTTGTACCTTCAAATAAAGTGATTTCATTAATCCAGCTCAAAAGTGTTAGGTTGAGCATGAGGTCAACAAAATTAAAATGAGCGATCACCAAAACGACAAAATAACACCTAAACGTGTAAAATAATCTTACTGTACATACACGCATGTCTTATGTGTTTTTATGTGTCCCTGTGTTTCTAGGTTTCTACATGTACATTGAGACGTCAAGGCCGCGGAAGGACGGGGACCAGGCGAGGCTCATAAGTCCATTTTTCAACGTAGCCCCTAAAAACCCTTACGGTATCACCAACCCACCTGCCTACTGCTTCGGCTTCTTCTACCACATGTATGGAAAACACATAGGTAAGATACATTGCTCAGACGCTTCATTCCATCTGTGTAACAGGCATCTGCTCTTGGGTTTAAAATGCCACCGTGTTTATCCACTGCTGAAGAGATCATCTTAATCGATATTCATTGCTCAATGGTTAAAAGAGACTGATGAAGAAAAGGATAACAATTGCATTCATTCTTTCAATAATCTGTCACTGCTCTGTGCTTTTTGCTGCTTAAGCAGCAAAAGCAATTTAAAGTGGAACTTAAATTGCTTTGGCAATTCTCTGCTAAATGAAGGAGATGCGTATGTATCTATGCAGAACTAAATAACAGTCAATGAGGAAACAACATAACACATTTTTATTAACAAAAAAAAAGGCGATCTAGAGTCCAAGCATGTGTGAAACGACATCACATTCTGGAGATTCTGGAAATTGCCGTCTGTCACCTACATGGTTTTTTGGGGTAAAATAATTGTTGTTTGTGAGACAGGAACACTCACTAAGGGGAAAAAAAGGGAGAACGACGGCACTTTTACCTGCAAGCAACAGAATTCCAGTCATTTCCACAGAGTTTGTCCCCATGGCAGGTGCAGGGGGGAGTTTTGTGCTTTCATGCTAAGATTTTGTAAGTGCAGCTGTCAGATGATTTGAGCAAAAGGTATCTCATTTTTGCAACAAGCCCTTTCAAAGGTGTGTACACAAATCCTGGGCATTAGCTCATACATTCCTCTCTGAATGTAGATAACAACCTTGTAGGGCCCGTTTGAAGACGGCAGAGCGACTGAAGGAACCATCTGTGGCTAACGTCTGACTCTCAGGCTTTCTTCACCGGGGACCCAATCAGCCGATTCGCTAACACTCAAGCTCTGAGTGCAGGCTTTTTGTGTGTTTGCACAATTTGGAGTCGGGAGAAAGATTGGATCTCTAGCACAAAAACAGCAGGCTTATACATTGTTGACGGCCTGTGTTGGTGATTTCTGATGTCTCAGCTTCGCCCTGTATCATTAGCTCCTGCACAAGTTCGTGGGGCGGGTGAGGGGCTCCACTGGGTGGGGTTGTGGGATCATCTTGGTATCACGGGGGCTAGATGCTGTTTGGCATGAGAGCAGTTGGTTAGATGGCAAGCTGATGCTGTGCACTCAAACCACTGCGAAAAGTATTTACTGTACTGTTAAAACGTGTGTTGAGGCTCGTCATTTGTCACAACAAATCATAGTGGAATTCTGTAATAATTAAAACCTTTAATAAAGGAAAAAATGTCAATATGTCTCACAAACCACTTTGGGGTGTCTGCGTTGTCATTGATGCTTCAGGCACCAGATATTGATGGACCCAATATATTATTAAAATTTCTTTTAACCTTAATTTGTCCATGTATTTCCTATTGAGATTTACAATCTCTTTTACAGCATGAAAATGTCACAAACAAGCACAAACAACAGAAAAACAGGATACATTTAAAAACAATGTAACATTTCATAGAAACGGACATTTTCAAGCCACTTGAACGGCTCTCAAATGAATGCAGCTCCCATAGTGTCCTCTTCAGTTGTAATCACGCATGGTGGTTCCTGTGTCTGTGCTTTTTTAACAGGACAACCTTTTCCATCATCGTCTGGTGTGTGTCAGGTCATGGCACCATTGAGTGCTTTTGGAGTCCCAAGTCACCAGATGTCTTCCATTGTTATCTACCATGGGTACCTCTCTGAGCAAACACAGCTGTCTTGTCTTATGGGCCTACACCTTTAACATTTGCACCTTAAAAAAAAGCCCAGTGACTCAGTTTTTGGCACTGGTCAAAAATGTCTATGGCATCCATCGAGCCATTCTATGTGATCCGTTCACATGCAAAACATCTTTTTGTACCTTACCACTAGGACTTGCCAAAGTCAGATATTTTCAAAGTTTCACTCAATAACAATACATGTTCATAACATAATTGAGAAAGTCAAAGTTAAAAATAACCATCCGTAAGTATTATTTATTAAGAGTTAAACACTCAAAACGCTTTGCTTCATCGAGACAGTGTTGGTGTGGTTTGATTTGATTGGCAGTGACCAAACAACCTGATTCAAATTCTGACAAATTCTGATTGGTGCTCGGACGTACACATCCTTCTCCCAACTTTGGCCCACCAACAACAAACCAGTAAAAAAAATCATAATACATCAAAAACCACAAACAGATAAAGAAAGTTGTCAGATTATTTGTGTTCATGTGGGACCTCTTCACTCTTCATAAGAAGCAGATAAAAAAATATGTTTTTAAATGATAAATGACACCAAGAGAGTGCACCACAAAAATATCGAGTTAACTAAAAATACTACTTCCTATTTTGAAGTCAACAAAAAAAAGGATAAAAGGAAAAAAAACATAGATAACAAACACAGCGACGATGGGAAAACAAAGCTGTGTTAGTGAATGAACCCAACGAGAGGACAGGGAGTAGCCGTTTTGTGCTCGTCAAACTTGATGTTCAATAAACTGTGAAATCACGACAGGCTGGCAACTGTACTCAATTCTCTTTTGATAAGATGTTTACAGCGAGCATTTGGCTGCATTTACCTCAGTATTCTACTGAGACGTTGGGGGAATCGGCGCCATCTCCACCCTCCACCTGCTCCGCTCGGAGCTTCTGCCGGACCTGCTGCTCCAACAACGCACTCGGCTTCCTCTCTCCATCTTTCTCTCCCTTTTTCAGTAAACTGGCTTTTATATTTTTTAATAGCTGTGTCTTCTTTTGTGGATCTTATGTCATTCCAATTATTTTATTTCCCTTTGAAGTTTTGTTAAATGACTATTTGCAAGAATAATACACACTTTGCTCACGATGTGAGGTCCCGGGACAGAAGATGTCGTATGTATATGTGTAGATTGTAAAGCCCTCTGAGGCAAATTTGTGATTTTGTGCGATACAAAATACATTTTATTTTATTTATGAATTACTGTTGGGATTTAAAGACAATTTCCATAACTATAATGAAAGATATTACGAGAAACCCTCAGCTTTAAGCTGAACCGGAGTTGACAGCAGGACTCCATATGGTCTGAAATTTAGCCTGGCTACTTTTCAGCTGCCCTCAGTGGAAAGGCCGTGTGGAAGTGTCCAGGTGGGGGGGCCGGACCAAACATCTGGAGAGGAGGAAGCAAGGGAGGTGGAGAGAATATAAGGATAAGGGTGTTGGAGGGCGACTCAGCGGGGAGATGAGAGCTCCTCCGGCTCCCTGCCGAGGTTGAGTAGGCCGTGACATTTCCAATTTGCTCAAATTGATCGCCAGCCAGACCCTCTCTTCCCTGCCTTCCCCGTCTGTGGTGAAGCCCATGCCCAGACTGTGGCGTGTTATGATGAATGGGCTAAATGTCAAGGACTTGAAACCCAGCACAGATCCTCCATGGCTACGCTCCATTTAGTATTCTGCCTCTCCGGCCATGAGAGAAATTCGCCCCCAGAACTCAAGAATGTTGGTTTGTGATATTTTCTACCAAGAGAAAAAAATGCTTATGACAAATGCACCAAATAAAGTATGTTCTCTTTTTGCTGATAAGTGTTGTTTAAAATAGTTTGTAGTAGTCACAAAGCCATCTCTCAAACTAATGTAGCCCCCACACTAGGGTTGGGTACCCTACGACCGGTACCTACCGGACCGAAATGCAACGCAGATTTCGGTGTTCCCCTTTCGGTGCCTGAGCCGATTGAAATACTTTTTCTACGCTACTCTGCCCTGGCATCAGGTAACGATAGCCTACTGTTTGTATAGCTACAGTAGCTAGCTAGCCATCAACCTTTTAACAGAGAAAATACGGTCAAAAGTGTGGCTGTATTTCGCAAAAAACGATTCGAACAACTGGACGTGCAGCAAATGCAACAAAACAATTGTGTGTAAAGAAGAAGAGACGAGCTCCGAGAGAGAAACGCTCCGTTTTCTGCACCAAACCTTGTTGAGGAAACGTCTGTTTTAAACGCTGGAATCTGGACGAGAAACACTCAAAGCAAGTGTTTGGCGAATTCTGAGTTTCTGAATGTAGCTCTGTTGCACACGGTCCCCATTAGCGCCACCTGATGCTTGTGTCTGTTATATTTTTTTAATATATTGTTCATAGTTTAAAGTTAAAAAGTTTTAAGCTGTAGTTTGAAGTGTTTTGTATTTATTTATAGTATACTTTAAACAGTTAATATATTGTTACATTTGAAGAAAACAATGTGCCTTGGCAATAAAAAAAAGCCTTTCTTTAATGTATCATTCTTTCATAAAGTATCGTTTCAGGCACCATTTAGGCACCGGTATCGTTTTAAAAGTAACGTTTTAGCACCGGTATCGGGAAAAACCCAAATGATACCAATCCCTACCCCACACTGGCCTCTACCTTTGTGATCTTTGCATGGTGTTCCTGTGTTGGTGCTTTTGGAACTTGACAACCTTTCCCATCATCATCATCATCATTATCCGTGATGAGGTCATGGCACCATTGAGTGTTGTTGAAGTCCCGAGCCACCAGAAGTCTCCCATCGTTATCTACCATGGGCACATCTCTGTCTTGTGTTATGGACCTACGCCTTTGACATCTGCACTTTAAAAGAAGCCCAGTGACTCTACAGTTTTTGGCAGTGGTAAAAAATGTCTATGGCATCCATCGAGCCATCCTCAGTAATCCGTTTTCGAGCTGGCTCAGCTCCGTATTGAAAAGCCAGGAGTTTGATGCTCTCAGGGACTGTGCTGCGGAGGTGAGTCACAGTCAAGTTGTGGCACGGCGGCGCCGGAGGCCAGAATCAGTCGATAAGGAGTTTCGCCCACACGCTGATGAGAACAGTGGCACGGGCTCAAAGAAACTCCTCCATAGTTAGCTAGCGGGGGGATACCTGAGACAAGGTCATGCTTAATTACTGAAGCGCACATCAAAGTTTGCCTTTGGAGCCCGTGTCGCATTTGTTTATAGGATTAAGTCTCCAGCAAAGCACACCGAGCAAGTCTGTTTTAAGCCTGACCTTCTGAGAAGCAATGGAGTCATCCTTTCATTAGCAAGGAGGGTAGTACTGCACCTCTCTCGTCCACACTACATCATTGAAAATTTCCACGAGCTATTTCACACTTCTCACCAGACGCACGTCTTTCTCTTCTCAGATCTTTTTAAATTTCACCAGTGTCTGCCACAGGTATTTCTTAAAAAATAAATAAAACAGCATATGCCTTTGCTCAGGATATGATGACACTGACATTACCACCTGCGTGGCGATGAGTTCAAAGAAAATGTAAGCGAGCCAGCTCAGCAAGAATCCTCCTACATTCTAAACACTTCAACGGGAGATGAAACCGCAGGTCATGTTCTGCACAAGAGCTCATCTCTCACCGGAGATTGTGCTGTCGTTGGAGGAAAGTGTACTGTATGCCGCGCTGATGAAAGAGTATGAACAGCGACATACAGTGTAGCTTCCCCTACTTTCCTCACAGAGATGTACAGTAATGAGGCACCTCGCCGAGGGAGAGATGCATCGAAAGAGAGCTTGAAGACGTAGACTGCTAAATTTTTTTTTGCTCACCAGTTCGGTGCTTAACATATTTGTGAAATTGTCTTGACTTCAGAGCAGTGGTCCTGCTGAGCTTGTCAATGCTAGCATGATCTGGTCTTTGAATGCTGCTCTCTCTCTCTCTCTCTCTTCCTCTCTCTCCCTCTCTCTCTCTCTCTCTCTCTCTCTCTCTCTCCCTCTGTCTTCCTGCATTGGCGATTAGAAAAACTAACAGGAGAGGAGGGAAAAGAGGTTGCACACTGTGTCATCATCTGACAGTTTTATATCAAAGCCCGGGGCCCGACAAGAAGTACTCACTGAGGGGAGTCTTCAATTCAGAACTGGTATATCGCCTATTCTGTGACAAGGGTAGCCAATACTTCTGTGTTATTATTTAACAGAATGCGCTGAAAAATGGATCCGCCAATTTGCATTTTCAAACGCAGAGTTGGTCCAACATCATTGAAGCTGAAGCTAAAAAGAAGCTGGACCGAGCATAAATAGTTTGAAGCTAATGGTACATTAGGAAGTCTAAGCGAAAAAATTCTCATCACACATTGCCCATTAGTGATAATTAATTTGGATTAATACAAGCCGGAGAATAACTTATCTTCGCTTGCAGAATCACAACTTAATAGATGTATCAATTTGTGTGACCTGAGTTTAACCTTTGCTACCGCTTGGCTCTACTTCAAATGCAGAGGAATACATACATCTGAAATGCAGGAGAAGGGTGTGAATATTAAGCTGAACCATCTGGGTGGTTGTGTTTCTCAAATATGGGAGAAGAAATACTCAAAAAAAGGACAGATGCATCGCTGGAGTTTCAAACTTGTGGTTTTACAGTTCTTTTGAATATTTCTGATTGATTTGAAAGAGTGAAAATTGTTTGTGGTTCGACAAATAATAATGTCTCTATTTATTCACTCAAAATATAAATGTATCGTGATATTACTTGAAAAATTACTGAGAGAGAAAAAAAGAGCGCACGAGAGAAAGCGTGGCCGAGAAAAAAAACAATAGTAAACAATCAATTATTAGTCTGTATTTCATAATGGTATTAAAGTTACAACCTCAAATATCTCTGTTTCATTGTCTTTAGTGGCACCTATGACGATAAATGGTAACTGTCTGTGTGTTTTGGGATCTCACTTCCCCAGTGGGCCACACAGGTTCAATCCCCATTGTGTTCCCTGATTCGGCAATAGACAGTGATTTAACAGACGTGTGTGTGTGTGTGCGTGTGTGTGTGTGTGTGCGCTGACCCTCATGTGTACCTGTTTCTCTCCCTCGTACAGGATCACTAAACGCTCTCCTAAAACAGAAAGGCCAAACGACTTCCGAGGGTCCCGTGTGGTCGCTAAACGGTAACCAAGGTGACCGCTGGAAGCAGGCAAAAGTCAGCATCCATCCGACGACATCCTTCCAGGTGAGACGAGGAGACGTAATCAATCCAATACGCAGCAGCATTCCTCTTGTTGCCCTCTATTTCCTTTTGTTTGTGTGCTGAAGTATTGGTTTCCTTGAGGGCAGAATATTGATGGGGCACTTCACAAGCCGGGATATTAAGCAGAGAAGTGGACATTGTTTGCTGTTGAGAAACCAATATCGCTCATACTCTGCATCAGGACTCCTACTCTTTGAGCATATAGGACTGCAATATTCTCAACCATATTTATGACTGCAGTTGTGGAAAGTAATTATAGTTTCAGCTCTACTTCTGAGTCTTTTTTTGTTTGTTCCCACTCTTACGTCCTACGGTTTCAACACCAAAAGCATTCTTAATTTTAAAATGTTGTGACATTAAAAACTGAAACAAAAACTCGCCACCTGCTGTAATTTTTCACAAGGTGCATTTTATCTTTCTGCAGCTACACCTGAGTACAGTACAGGAATGATTCAGCTGGATTTAAATGAAGGAACGCATTTTCTGTTGGTTAAATTTTTAAAGGAGTAGCTTTTTCACTTTCTCTCTAAAAGACGGTTAGCTTAGCTTAGCACAAAGACTAAAAACAAGGGGGAACTGCTTGCCCCCAAAGGGAAAAAAAAGCAAATAAGCATTCATCTTTCTACCACAAAAACGTCTAATATGGCAAACACGTGTTTCCTTTCTGCAGGTGGTGCTCGAAGGTATCCGAGGCCCGGGCATGGAGGGAGACATCGCCATCGATGATGTCACGCTGGAGGAAGGGGAGTGTCGAGACCCACCGCCCAGTGAGTCGCACCACATGTCCGCCCCTTTTCCGTCCCACCTTTTTGTCTGAGCTCGGACGAGGTTGAGATTGAAACCGCGGTTGCCACGGCAACAGTGTTGTAATCACATGAGTGATTGCCACGCTGGCTGAGTCGAGCGCTATAATTGCGCTGCAGGAACAAACGGAAACTGAAAAAAGAAAACAGGACGGAGCAAATGGCCCGCGATTGACAAAGTGATATTGGCAGGCGGACAAACGCTGTTTATTCGATGCCACGCATGTTATTTTGGGTTGTAGGGACATTATTTCCAGAAGCTTCTCAAACTGAGACATCCTTCTAACATGAATCAGGGTAATCTTATTTTAATGTTTCATGTCAGTGGTAGAAAACAACCAGGGATCTAAAAGAGAAATGCAGTCAGTGATCGTGGTGCAAGATTGTTGTTCAAGTTACATTTCATATGGATCCATTATGATTCAGAGCGACACGATTCATTCATTTGGAGTTCTAGGAGTGGTCGCCCGGGCTGAGGATGGAGTCATGTAGAGAATAATGCATTTCAATCTCAGCTGATGAATATTATATGACTTCATGTAATGTAAGAGGTGGGAAATGAGAAATATCTCAAAGCTGTTTTAGAATCTGCTCATACAGATTAGTTGTGCCTTAAAAGGAATAGTTTAGCAATTTGGGAAATATGTTTATTCGAGAGTTTGATACCGCGCTCATGTCTGTTTGTAGAATATGAAAGTGGAGACAGAGGACAGTTTAGTTTGGAGACTGAAAGCGGACAGCATTGATATCTTTTTTGTTTAATCTGTACTTAAATCAGAGATATCATGAATAGTTTTTTCGTTCTGTTGGAAAGAGCCAGGCTAGCTGTTTCCCCTGTTTTCCGTCTTTATGCTAAGCTAATTAGCTAACTAGCTGCTGGCTGTGGCTTCATATTTATTACACATACGTACATTAGGGTGCTATCAATCTTCTCAATTGTCTTCTTTTTTCAACAGGAAAGGGTATATTTCCCAAAATGGAGAACTATGCCCTCAAACACACGCTCGGTTCATGACATGAGTTATTTTGTCCATGTGTTCTTTGGAGTATATCAAATAAATTTCTACCATTATTTTCTGTTTCCTTCACTTCCTCCGTTGTAGATCTCAGCGCGAAGGCTCCGTCCACGTCCTCCCATATATGGCTGCTATGCATCACCTTGGTGATGACCCTCCTGGAAGGTCAGAGGTGACCCTTCTCTCCGTCATCTCAGAGGCGAATATTCAGACCCACCGTCTGTGAACTGTACCCTCGGCATCCAATCACCAAAGATTCATGCATCCTGAAAGCCGGACTTCGGAGGGACCGAAATTAATGAAAGAGAGAAAAAATCGTGATAAAAAAGTTACACAAAAAGTAATAAAGAAGATGCGCAATTTTTTTTTAAGAGACCTCTTTTACAGAAACTACTCCTCGGTGCGGTACTCTGGACGTCTTTACTGGCAACGAATACGCCTGGACTTTGCCGAAAGAGTTCACAAGCGTCGAAGGAGGACGGACAGTTTGTAAAGCACAAGAACAATTTTATGAATTTATGAAAATATTGTTAGAAGGCAGTGGAATATAAGACACTGCTGACCTTTTCAAGAGGAAATAACATTTCCCTGCTTACAAATACACGGAATCAGACCTTTCTCTGTGTATCTTTATCTTCATTTTCTTGCACCAGATATAAAAAAAACACCGACACTTGTTTTTCAGTCCGGCTCGGCCTCAAGTCACACCTCGACATTTCTTTATCTGCTCGGTGCTGAACTGTAGGAAAACATGGACTCTGGCAACATTTAGTTCTGTCTGCTCCCCCTGTAGCTGCCTATGTATCTATTAACACTGTGCTCACGAGTCCAAGTGGCCAACCGATGGTAGGGTGGCAGAACAATGAACGCAGGAGGAATCAGCGGAGGTGTAGACAGCGGGACCGGAGGGCAGAGAGGAGCACGAGCTCGGGAGCTGACGCGAGAGGGAGAGGTGCAAGGAGAGCAGAGAGGAAGGGAGGGAGAGGGTAGGGAGAGGAGGGACAGGCAGAGAAAGGTCCGATTAGTGAAGGCCTGACTCGAATATTCAGTCGGCGGTCCGCCTGTGGAACAGAAGCCACTTTACTTTCTGCCATGAAACAAAGTGCCTTCGGATTACAAAACCGAATCGTGAGCCTGGGTGTTAATCAACAGCGAACACGTCTCTGTTCATGTTTCCTCCGATGGGCTATTTTCTACATGTTTTCTTTTGCCCCACAAGTGCTGATGGGAGGGCATGCGTGTTTAGAGGGAGCATCGGGGTTGTGCTCCGCCCCGCTTTCAAACTCCTGATGGGACAGTTGCCTGTGTGTGTGTGTGTGTGTGTGTGTGTGTGTGTGTGTGTGTGTGTGTGTTTGTGTGTGTGTGCATGCGCCTCAGCCTTTGCCTACGCGTAGTTCAGTGTGAGGGCAGCTGAGCAGGCAGTGCTGGCAGACCAGGTTTGGAAACAATTTGGATGAAAACAGCAGCAACAGTGACAGTGAGGCTCTGGATCTTTTTTTTTCTTCTTTTTTTTGCAGAAAGACAAGATCAAACAGAAGGATGAAGACACTTCATCGAATGAATACCCCACTCTCTCTTCCCATTATTCTTCTTTCCCCGTGGGCGAGCATTTTTTAAACAAAAGAACAACTGCTGAATAAAACATTGTGTTGTACAGGGAGGAGAGCAGGAACTTTGGGACTGCAGGCTCTTCATTAGGGTGATAAGCCTCGCCCCTGTCCTCCACCATTTATATGGAACAATATGAGAATAAAAGATAATAATGACCATAATAATAGTCATGATATTTTATTACTCTAGCGAGAATGTTTCTCTGCTTTTACACAAACTGTGAAGATTGACTGTGGAAGATCTACCTGAGACCATAACCTTAACCAGCGGGGTTTTTAAAAAAATGTATTGTAAAAAAGAGAAAATAAGAAAATGAAAAATTCCGTTCATTGTTGGTTATGACAAATGTTTTGAGGACTTGTGTCTTGTTTCTTATTTTTTCCGTTGAAGACTTAACTTCCTTTCTCTTCTTGTTGTCTCCCTTTGCATTGCTTGAGTATCAAAGCTGATGGAAGCATAAGAAGTAAACCAATTTGGTAACTGTATAACTTGTAAATGTTAAAGAAGCTCTATTCAAAGGTTTATGATAAATGTTTTATGTTGGAGTACAGGAAGCACAACATACAGTTTAAGGTCACTACATATGAAATTCATTTCATATTTCTCTGCACATGCGTGACCTACTCTCACAGGCTTTCCAACCCAAGTCCCCGTTTAACAGCATTTTTTTGCTTGTTACATTCATATTTATCGTGCAACCAGAACACCGAAGGACAGAAAATGAACCCAGCCAGGAGTTTAAATGAAATCTTAGTGAACGCGCACTGGGTTGAGGTTCAGTTTGACGTTGTGGTTGCTCAGCATATGTACCCTCTTCAGTGGAAGCCTGGGCCGGTCTGAGTGGGTCATGTACATGTGTGAGCGTAAAGCTGTGTACAATAGGTGCAATGAAGAACTGACACATGTAAAGAAGATTTTAAAAAACAGAGCAGAATGATGAGCATTTCAGGGCATCCTTATAATACCATCATAGTCTGTATCATATTATTACAGAGACATTATCACAGCTATTTTCTGCTATTTTTTTTTTCTTTTCTTTCTTTTATTGTTTTCCTTAAGGCCCAGATCATAATGAATGTAAATGGAGGTCTGGGGGAATTATTTTCTAACAGTCTTACTAGATGTAATGTTTTACTAAAACATATGTTTTTTTTGTGTGCTTTTGATGATGAGAACTTTCAGACTTTCATAGGTTGTTTTGGAAACATCAAGAACATGGAGTTCGTCTGACTTTGACAGACTTTGACACAATTTCCCCCCAAAAATGGCAGATAAAATATCCGTTAGCTAGTTGCTAAATCCTCCTGTGGTATATAGCATGTAATGAAAAGTGCCAAAGTGCCCCGTGCAGTCGCCACTGTCGCTAAATATGGATATGAGTTCCTTTAGATATTTTGGTAACTGTTCCTTTTACTGTCACCCTGAGCACCTGGTCAACTCTCATAGCAGCTACATTTGAGGAAATAAAGTATTCAGAATTAATTCAAAGTAGTAGCTTTTTCACTTTCTTTCTAAAAGATGGTTAGCTTAGCTTAGCACAAAGACTGAAAACAAAAGGGGACTGCTAGCCTCTGAAGGGAACAAAAAGCAAATAAGCATACTTCTCCAAAACTTCAGCTCCTGGAAATTCCTTCTGTATATGTGCCATACTTTTGAAATTCATTTTGTGTTTGTTGGAATTATATCAGCATAAGCCTTTCAAAAACAGACCTGTATAGGGAGAAGAAAAAAACAGATTGTTATCCTGCTTTTGTGGTGTACATTATTAAATTCTGGGTACCTTCATCTGCAAAACTTTCATCTGCGCAAAATAAGTATTGTCAAATTTTCACAGAACGGGGGCTAGAATTGGACAGCAAAAGAAAACCATTGTTTGTTTCCTTGGTATTACAGCGCTCACAACATCCTTTATTTCCATTTCTGTGCAATCCACGCACCCTGTCAGCCTTTCACCCTTTGTGTCAACGTGAGACGCGAGTCTGGTGAGTAGCTTACACTCAGCTCTGCTCTTTACATTGATAAAAGTCCTCTAAGCTACTTCAAAGTACAATTGAAGGGGATTAACAATATTTGAATATGTAAACAGTGTTGTGTTACTGACTTTATTCTGAAGGGTGAGAGGCTTCAGTAGTGGCGGGAGGTTTGCTCATAAACTCACGAGGGCACACGGGGTCGAGGTATTTGTAGCTTGCGATTAATATGTGGGAGCTGGAGCTGAAAGTGTGCCAAGAGTTTCATCAAGTCATTGTTTCATCAGTTGTGTGTGTGTGTGTGTGTGTGTGTGTGTGTGTGTGTGTGTGTGTGTGTGTGTGTGTGTGTTGTTTTTCCCACAGGCACACACAGTATTCAATGTTTCTCACACCAGAGACTCGTGTTTGACACTGTGTGCGAGGGTTTTGCAGCGGTGGTGGTAGTGCCGTGAATTTTAATAGAGGGTTACAAAAATAATAAATATAACTGACTTTTTTCTTCTTCGTAGACCGCTCCAGGAAATCTATTAAGTCCAGTGCTTTAAAACGCTTTAATGATTGTATAAAATTTAAAGGACTGATGGAGTACTGCATTTCGATGTTCAGTAATATGAATACTGCATTCTCAAATAGAGCACAACATTAGTACAGACAAAGCACTGAAGTTTGACACTGTTGTTTGATTTATGTGTTAAAGTTGAGATAAAATCTATCAAAGGTAAATTGTCAAAATTCACCATTAAATGAAGTCAACAAAATGAAGCTGAAATACTGAAGTTGAAGTTTTGACAAATACTAACACTATACATGATTGGATTGGATTGCACGACATAGTACTGGTCCCCGTATACACTTGCCTTTTCCTTTGTACCACCACTGAAAAACAAAAGACCAGTCAATCGTTATTGCATGGGAAAAGGTAAGGTGGGAGGAGGGAAGTACCTATTAGGGAAAGAATCTTTTCAAATTCAGTTCCACCTTCCAAACTTAGAAAATGTCACTTTTGACTTCCTGCGAAGGATGGGATACATGTTGGTCTTGAACTGAGAAGGACCAAGGAAACAAACAAGGTCTTGACTCGATGCTTTTGCATCCGATATGAGAATATTGTTTTCTTCGTTTATGCGTTGACAAATACACAAAGGAATTATGCAGTCGTGGATGAATGTACCCAGTGCTTACATTAATACCATTAAAATGGAGGCACTGTAGCATTAAAGGACGTGGTCTGTCAGGGTTTGAGCAGGCTGTAGATTGAACATAATTTGTGCAACATGCTGAAACAGTTTCCCAGGTTCTGTAGTGAATTTGATTAAACCTATCCATGTGAGTTGAACCATGACCAGTTGCTATGTGAGGAAATATAATTTAAAACAAAGTATTGCCTTAATTCCTAAAAAGTGCATATGTTGTAATAATATTAACTACAGGTGAAAAGGTTGTAGCTTGTCATTTCTGTTATACTGCTGTAGTGTAGTTTCTTAAATGTTTTTTTTTATATAATTCAGCTGTAATTTTCACATTTTAACTACTTAGTTACAGCTATAATTACCTGGTAATGTATTAGTCTTACCATGTATTTAAACTCCTAATACCTAGTGCTTCAAGGGTCTCTAAAAGGAACAATCCCAACATTTCTTATTGAGTGGAAATGTTCTCATTTTCTGTTCAACCTAAGAAGGGCTTTGTCACATTGTGCCATTCATCCCGCTATTTCAGCACCCTCAATAACCATTCAGTTCCACTAGCGTGATATAATTGCAACCGATAGCCCCAATTACCGCTATACACACCCTGCTTTATTGATTCAGCAAAGAGAATTGGTGCCAACGGTGGGGGGGGGGGGAAGCTTTGTGGTTTCGGCGCGACCAGAAACAGAAAGAATTGTCAGTCGCACTGAATTTGGCAAGTCAGAAAAGTATTCGTACGAGGGACTCAAACAGGGGATAAAATGTCTGTCAGATTAGACCTGAAACATTACCACTGTGTTGAATGTGTTTTCAAGAGTAAAATTGCCATCTTAATGCAGTGAGTTTCTTTCACTTTCACACAGTGGCTCGGCGGTAGTGAGTGACTTCTCGACAGGAAGGCTGACTGCAGTCTCACTAAATAACTGGGAGAGGTAGACACATTTCAGAGATCTCATTTTACTCTGTCAGGGAAGGAGCAGTGTGTCGCTATTTGATGGCATGGCTGCTCGGTGTGACAACTTTACCCGTGGGAAAAAACTGCCACCTCTTCGTACTTTATTGTTTCCCCGTGTTGGAGTGAGTTTCGCTGCTTCTCGATGGAATCACAGGCCAGGCGGGAGTAGCATGACTGCTCGCACACAGACTCCATTTTTACTTGTACACTTATTTACCATCGGTGCAGCAGGATGACAAATTGAAGAGAAATGGACAAACCCTTAACCCCCAACCTGTATTTCACATTTTAAAAGACCCCTCGAAATAATGAGATTTGATCCTGTACCATCAAGGTTGTTGAGAAAGCTGTGTCTCAGTGATGTTATTTATCTTGTTGTGTGCCGACACCCTGTAATGATGACCTGTCACTCTTCTCTGTTTTGTGCTCTATATTTATATATGATCAGGCTTCTTTTTCACTGTATTTCTTTGGATTTATCACCCATTCTTTGTGCCATACCTGCAACTAATGAAAAAATAAAGAAAAGGAATATTTTATGGGCCGTGTCAAATAAATGTTCCATTGTAGAGCATGAGACTAGAACATAGTAAAGTGCAATATAATATAATACAATGTGCCATATTATATGCTTAGTGCTTTCACACAAACCCTCTTGTTTCTGTGGCTTGCCTGTACTTGACACTTCTGTCCCACAGCTTTTCAAAGGGAAAGCCAAGTTATTCCCACAGTGACCACCTGTCTCCCACTCAAAGGGCTGGAAACAAAAGCTTTTGTGTTGTGCAAATTGTCCTTTTGACAGTACTTCCCAGTTTGAGGTCCTTCTGAGGAGCTAGCATACTCGCTGTCCTCTCAGAGTTGAGAGCATGTGAGTGATTGTCGCAAAGAAAATGACATCTGATGGAAAAACAGAGGAAGAACAATGCTGTGCGGAGGGGCTTGAAAGTCATCCAAAGGTTAGCCAGCAGGGGCCTCCCGACTGAGGAAAGCTTATAGAGCAGAAGCTGCTGTTCACAGCCTGAAATGACTTTTCTTTGATATGCTAAACATACAGGGAAACCCACACACTTTGTATTGTTTTTTAATAATCACAAGTAAAAAAAAAAAATGTGAATACCTATGTTATGAAGCAATGGTTTAATGCATTGATCCTATCTGTGTTTGTTTCCACTAATCAACAGGTGGCCGTATCGTGTCAAGTAACCCACCATCGTGACGACGAATGCAGTGAAGATGAAGATTGCGTGTTAGTAAGCACGGATGTAAACAATGCATAAACATTTTTTTTTGCAAGAAACAAGGCACCTTATTTTGCGTTACCGCTCGACAGCTGTGAGTACTAACATTAACCATGTTCCTGGTTTACAATCGTTACGATGTGTTTGCATTCATGAGGATAATTTAGGGGGAGGGGCTTTGAAAGGAGGCCTAAAGAGACGGGCTGTCAGTGTTGCCAACTTCGCAAGCTTCTCGACAGATTTAGTGACTTTTGGAGATTTTTTCGTTGGAAAAAGATTGCCGTAATTTAGTTTGATGCGGTTTATTTTTTAAATCCTGCGTACTCTTTGCTGGTTTCTCCAATCTTACCTTCCAAACATTTAAGTACAAAGATATTCTACCAATTTCCAAAAGTTATTAACAGACCAGGCTGCATTTTGTTGTTCATATAATACTGACAAATACAGGAATGCATGTCAGGATGATCTTTTTACACTATGTTGGCTTCTGGCACACAACAAGACCTTGCTGTAGGGGCTAATACAGCCAGCTTTCCCCAGGTTGGGACCATTTCTTTACTGGGACTGGAGGAATCTGCCAGTTGTGTTGTTTTTTTTTCAGCACTGGACCCTGAGGGAACAGTGGAAGAGTGTTATTGTTTTATGCAGATTTTGTCATCAGTCTCCCTTTAGCCTCAGGGCTTTCCTAAGGCTGTCCACCAATTTAGAGAATGCTGTGGCTGTGATGTGTGGGCGCCCACGTGTGTGTGACTGTGCAACACGCTCGCGTGATAAAACATTTTGTTGTCACGACAATATTTTTTAGTGCCAATGTGTGTTTCCCCAACAATCTATGACAAGCCATCAAAAACACCAGATATTCTGCAGCTCTCACCTCTATCTTCAGGTTTGTTTTGCCCTGCGTTGTAATAGCGATGATGTCAGCCTCTTTACAAATAGCCAAGTGGTGATCTCATTTAGTTCGTGCAGGTTCATGAAACAAAATGACATCAACACCACGTTACACAGACAATTACTGCGAAAGGAACCGGTTGGTAACTGGAGCGCGATTATTTAAAAGTGTGTTGAGTACACAATCCACACGTTGTTCCTGCACACCAAGGTGTTAAAAGTAATCTTACAGTGCTTTAAAGGCTCCCTAAAGTTTGCATGTGGCCTTTACGATCCTGTATTATCCAGCGAGCCCTCTGTGAAGCGTAGCGAACCTCCTTTTTGTCCGGATAATAAGTCACTCCCATAAAAAATTCAGATTGTTTCTGCGGCTGATAACCCCTGGTCGCATTTGGCCTTTAAAATCGCAAGCACTTTCAATTACCCTGCTGCATGTCCCATTCGTCCACTCCCTTATCGCCCCCCCCGCACCCCGCTTTGTTTCAGCTAGCCAGAGGTTGCCCTGTGGAGCCGCATTAGAATGCGCACCTGGTATCTCACCCACTGAACAATGCCGTTTTACATTACATTTTATTCCCTCGTCTCCTCGCCTTACACCGACACAGCACTTTGTTTACAGGGCCACCGCTGCTTTCTGGGCGGATGGGAAAATGTCATGGAATGCTAATGACCCGCTAACGCTCCCCATGTCAGTCAAACAATGTCTGTTCGTTTATGCCAGCGCCGTCAAAGTCATTCAGGCGGACATGAGGTGGCCACGTGTGTGGGCCTGTGCACTCTTGACAAATTATCAATTAAGAAATACTCTTCATTTATTCGCCATCAACACATGTGCCTAAACTAATTTGTGTCCACTGCGACGATTAAAGTTAATTGTTTTCAAGAATAAAACACATCAGCATTTATTTATTTTTTTACTTCAATAGCAGAAGAGAGCCATGCAGCTGGGATTTTGTTTAGTTTATTAGCTAGGACACTGTTTGTTGCCTCAGAGCATATTTTTCCAACTTAATAAGCAGAGAGTTATTGTTTTTATAGGAATGAAAAGTTTTCACACAAGATCAAAATAATTAGAAAACAACAAATCCGGTCAACCATATGAGTAGAGGCAGTCAGTGAGGCATTATTTGTTTGTTTTTCCCTTCAACACCTGCATATCGAGTACAAAGATGTCAGCATCTAAAGTAACTCAGCAATTAGCATTTCTTCTATCACAAGCGGTGATGTGCCTCTCCACATGCATATGAGCATCTCTCACTCAACCCATGGCTTTGAGACATCTCCTTGTCCTCTCATGGATGTTGCATGAATTAATCCTTCTCATGTGATGCCATCTGAGCCGTGTTGATGCAAAACTTCAGGCTGAATAATTTATCCCTTTGCCCTTCGGAAGCCGGCGCTCGCACCGGGTGCCACCGCACATAACCGGGAGTTCTCATCACAGACCTGAGCCTGCTGGCTTGCGCTCAGACATCTGTGTTGTGTGATAAGAGCACTCATCACGGGAGGGAGGCATCCGATCTTTGTTTTAATTGAGGCCACTGGATGCGTATGCAAAGGGGAGCCTAAACGGCAGAGTGGTCACCTTCTCCACATGTGCACTGCGCACTTCTGCTTCACCTCTAAGGGGATTACTTCTGCTGTACTGCAGTATTGAGTTCTGCATTGCTGATGCGGGACAGATCCAGAGCACTTTCACAAAGTGTACACCGCCTAATTATTTCATCCTTGCAGGTAATTAAACAATAGATGAAGAGATTCTGAACATCTGCTGATATTCTGCCTAATTCAATTATGATGACAATGAGTGTCACCATGTATCACAGCTCTTATATTTCTGTATTGTAAGACTGTCTCATATATAAAAATGGATTATCTCCAGAGGGTGATTCTACATGTAGTTCCCTCATAAGGAGAGCAAGACCCGCTTCTGATGATCACAGTGTTTCTCAGAGTTGATGAACACTTTTTTTTTAGATGAGACAAAAAAAATCTGTTCAGTCACATTTAATGTTGTTAATTAATTGTCAATGCAAATTAAACGTCTGCCTGTAAATATTCCCCTCAGCATTTGCTCGCAGAGCGTTCTCCTTGTCATGCATATATGCTCTCAATGTATAGTTTCTTTGCTCAGTGATTAAGCAATGGATTGGTAAGGCATGGGGATAAAGACGATCGCTCCTCATCCTCCCACATCACGATATCACAATATTTTTCTCTGGATCACTTCTCAAAGAGCTAATTGACAAAAAGGGTTTTCATGTGCTTTGTTTACTAGTAGGCTATGAGCATAATGCTCATGAGCTGGCTAGATAATGATTACTGCTCCTGTGCATAACAATCGGGTGATTCATTTGCTCTGTATGAATTGTGTGTTTATCCAAGCAGCGACTCGGGTTGTGAGGCTTTTTTCATTACTGATAAAGTTGCTGATACAGATCAGAAGAGCGTAAATCTGCACCAGTATGGCTTCCACGTCAGCGAGGAAATAACCGAAACCTTAAACCTCGCCGGATTCACTCACTCTGCTGCCACTCCAGACATTGAGTTTACATCATGAGTGAAGTTGCATGCAAGGTTGTTCATCATGTGAGCGGGCGAGCCCCAGCCAGGCCCTTATCCGCCCACCAGATGAGCTGTTCGCTCTCTTGTTCTCTGATGGAGTATGCAATGTGGAGAGCAGTCATCAGATCAGTTTTGCATCACCTCGCAGGACAGAATGGGCGTGATGACACGGCTGACCTTTGGATCATCCATCAGCGTTGACGTCCTTCTCGTGGAATAAAAAATATTGCATTAGCACAAATGACCTTTTCTCATCACCACGTCCTGATTGCACGACGCCACGAGGATCCACGCCCACTGCTGCCTTATCTCACTAAATGAGCGGTCACACCATTTAATATGAGCCCAAGAATTATTATAATTAAGAGTGGCTTCAAATACCCCACTTGAAGCGTTGCATCAAGTGGGATCATGTTGGATTTGGCCAAAACTTTGGGGATTGCCCTCCTTTGAAGGAGCCGTATTTAAAATTCTGACCATTGATAGCGATAAACAACTATTTGCTATATAAAGATATAGTTAAATAATGTCTACTAATGATAACGTCTTCGTGGAGGCAGAGCACACACCCTCCGGTTCGCTCTCAGGTAAACAATTTCACCATAGTTTGCACTCTGAAGGCTGTTAGTACCATAGTAGCTATGAGCCAAAGAGGGGGGGATCCAAATCCTCCCAATTTCTGATCTTCCACCTTTTAATTTTATTCCATGTCTGAGAGTGGCCGGTCGTACACCGTGGAGTTACTGAGAGAATACCTCATATCGCAGTTTAATGGATTCACATGCCCGTTAAACAAAAGTAGGTCAATCAACACGACACAGAGCCTGGAAAATTATTTTCAATTTACACTCCTTGAGTCAGCATGAAAACAAGTGATGCCATGACACAAAGTGATATGATTGCACATCAAATCACCCTGACTGTGTAAAATGTTTCACCTGATGACAACCAAAGAGTTAGTATTGTGTATTTAATAATACATGCATACAGGAGGACTTCTAGTTGTAAAGTTGTATCACTGTAGATCTTACAAAGCTTCATATTTAAACCTGCAATTATCGAGGCCACTTGGGAGCAGTGACCTATCCTGTAAATACTCATTAACATATTATCACCTTATAAAGTAAGCAACTTTGTCAGCAAACTGTTGCTTTTTTGTCCATGCAGCAGATAAGCAGCAACATTAGTGTCATGTAGAGGCGTGTCCAATAATCGCTTTCTTGTTTGCTCCACTTTGGTCTTCACCAACTCCTGAAATAAATATCGAGCTCTTTAGCTGCTAAATGCTCCATATGTTCACCGCCTTAACTTTGTCTGTCTGCTGTTTGGTTCTGTGTACATACTGTACAGTGGATTTGTCTGCTTTTGATGAGACATGAATCAAAAGCAGAAAAGTTGCAGTCCAGAAGACCAAAACAAGGAGCTGAAATATGGTAAAAAAAAAAAGAAGCTTTGTAGAGCTGAGAAAAAAGTTGGGTGCTAATTTTCTGTCGGCTCATCACAAGCAACTCACACATATGTGATCTATTGTTAAGACAGGAATACTGATTGAAAAAAGCAATCTTTTTTTCTCTCCAAGAAATCAAAAAAGCCTGTTAAAATGTCTGAAGTATATAACTGCTGAAATTGGGCAAGTATCTGAAACTCTAACCCATAATTTCCATCTCCTCTTTTCATCGGTGCCCACCACTTGTGGTTCTGATGTCACACAAGTGTCCTTTTGAAGAACAGGACCCGGACACAGAGTACCTCTTAGCAAGAAGACGACAAGTTAGACCACGTTATTATCACCTTCTTTGTTTGCGTCTGCCAAAACAGACAGACAGAAAAGTAGGTGGACGGACGGACGGGCAGACAGACAGATACCTAGATAAAAATGTTCCATCCATCAGAAACAACATCACTTTCTAGCGTCTGCATATTTCCCTGGGTGGCTGAGCCCTCATCTGTATGTAAGTTGACTGGGATTAATTTGAAAAATGTAAGTCTGACAAGTTCTTCTGATCCCTGGTTCCACTTAACAGGTTGCAGTTCTTCGATTCCTCGACCAAATCTGCCCCGCAGCATCGTAAACTAGTTTTCACCCTGACAAAAGCCTGACAGCTCAGGAAATTCAATTGGTTTTATTTTTGTTTGTTTCCGTCATGGTTTCAGTAGAACTGTGCTGAAATTCTATCTCTGTGGCTTGTGCTTTATGTGAAATGATATTCATCAAGCTGGTCAAATGGATTTGCGATCTTGCCTTCAAAAGCAGGGATTGTGTCACACCGCGTGACATGGCATTCGTCGTGTTTTGTTTTGTTTTTGGCCACAAAGGCAGAACTTGGATGACTGCAGCTACAGCGGTTATATTTTGTTGTGTCTTGTGGAGAAAAAAGCATCCTGTGCCAGCTTTTCTCCCAGAGGACTAAACCTTCGGCTGGGTGAAGAAAAACAACAAGGGAGACAATGTCCCCGAATCCAAGCCTGTAGACCAAATTTCATCAGACTTATTTTGTCTGTTGGTTGGTTGGTCCACAACTGTGGATGGATGAATAATATGTTTTGTGCATTGATGGTCCTCAGAGGATGATGTCTACAGATTTTTCATAATTTACACGCTTTTTTATTGGAGGAATTGCATTTGATTTGTTACAGATATTCACGGTGCAGAGAGGATGTATCCCAATGACTTAGGTGATTTCTGACTTTTCACCCAGCACCACCAGGTTATAAAGTTTTTACTTATCCTGTGAAATATCTCAACATCTACTGATGGATTGACACAAAATGTTCTACTGTGCAGACATTCATGGCATGGACCCCAAACAATGCATCCCGCTGATGTTCCCTTACTTTGATGATGCACTTGTCTGACTCACCAGATGGTATAAGGGTATAAGCCTGCCATTAGCCGCCTATTGCAGCCAGCATTTCCCTGCCCCTTTCGCTATCTCCATTGCAAGACGTTTGTGATTGTTTTGAAGAAATATAAACAAGCCAAATTGCAGAATGATTATGTGTGACCTTTCTTTAACGCTGACACGGTGCTGCAGAGGTGCTGCAGAGATTTGGTCTAGCTGTACGAGACTAATAATGTCTTGACGTTTCTTATAGCGACACCATGACATTGACATCTGTAGTTTTAAGTGAAATATCTCAGCAACTATTGGATGTATTGTCATGAAAGTTAATCTCTGTTTTTAGTACCTACAAACCGCCATCCTGTGCCAGCTGTACTTTTCTCATGAGTGTCCTCTCATCAGCATGTTAGCATTGTTTTTGTAAGCATGTTAGCATGCCGAGCTTAGCATTTAGCATGGCAACAAACTCTTCACCTAATCGCCTCTTCGTGTTATTCTTGTTCCTGTATCAGTTACTTTTACAAGTTATTAGTCCTCTTTAACTTTGTGTTTACTGCAAACTTTGCTGTTATTCATTTTCCTAATATTGACAGTCGGTGGAGTGCAGTCAAGTGTGAAATTTTAATTGTGTGCTGAGATCCATCTCCAGGTCCCTGGGGTACGAGGTGGAGATGTAGATCTGGTTCAGTGAGGTTTCCACTGCCTCGAGCGCCTATTGATCAGTTAAGAACTGTAAATAGTGGAGCACGTGGACAGACATTGCAACCCCTTGCTCTGCTGCTTAAGCACACACGTTTTTGAAGCATAAAGTAGTTTTCTTTAGCTGACAATGTCTTCTTTAACTGACAATGCTCAAATAAAGTTAGATTATTGAAAAACCACGGTTCACCAATGGGGAATCCAGGGATCATTTTAAAACCAAGAATGGAATAAGTCGGACAAACGGGGTGGGGGGGAGACTTGTGGTACGGAAGGCAGGATGCCATGGCTGGCTTTCTGACTTAAGAGAAAACTATTCTTTGTCGAAAGGAATTAATCCTTGTATTGTACTGTAAATTCCTCCCGAATGAGCCGCACTAAACCAAATTCAGGGCAAGTAGTCTGGTCTGAGAGATTTGTGTCGACATTAGTGTGCGCTCCAGAATTTACAAAGACACAGAAAAGCACTTGAAATACCATTTTGCTTTCAGGAATTTAGGATGGATTTGTATTTTTGTGCTGCAGAGGGGCTGGGCAAATCACACAACAGCAACGGAGCAGCCTGAGTGTAACAAAGGGGAACAGTGATACTGTGTCTGCACTGCTCTCCCTCCTCAGAGCACTGGTGTAAACATGGAGAGCTATTTTTGGTGCTCCTTGGGTGCAGGTGTCCAATTAAATTTCACACTCTTGTGAAGGTGCACTGAGAGGCTGCATGGGGATTAAGTGGCCCTAACTCACTTTACTGCCCCTTAGCGGAGACAGGGTGCCGATGAAAAATAAGGAAAGAAGAACATAAGAAATAATCAGAAAAAGAAGGAAAAATCTGACAAATTGTATCATCGTCTTGCTGATTTCAGTTTCACAATCTCTCTAAGTCAAAGGAAAAGATAATGTACTGTCTTTATTTTGCATAAATGCAACACGGGATGTAAACGCAATGTCTCTGACTTTAAGCAGCAAGCTAGTCTCCATCAGCCATAACCTTTAACCTCTGAGGCCAACCTCAACGCACTTTGTTTGGATTGTGAACACCTATGCCTTTCTTATAGTTCAAAAGGTCAGTGCTGAGACATTTTTTTGTCTCCTGGACAATAGGCGAAGTATAGAGTCCTGCAGAGTCGGGTTTTGAGGGGTTGGCGGTACTGTAATAGAATGTGATGGTCAATGGTGTCGAATACAGCACTAAGGTCTAACAGGACAAGTACAGAGACAAGTCCTTTAGCTGGCGGAGCAAGATGGACAGAGCAGATGTACCTTTGCAACGCTATGCACCAGGCTTCTGAAAAGAAGTGAAAATATATACCTATTCATTTTTTTATTCACCTCTTGCTGTATAAGTGAGTAATTCCACTCGGCAAGTATATTTTGTAATTTTTTTGTGGAAAAATCATTTCCACTATATTAGAAAATAAATTCTTGTAAAAATGGTGGTCTTGACTTTCTGGACTTTTCCACCTTGAATTACGTGTTCAAGATCAACTTCAAGTTTCAAATCAAATTGGAGGATTCCCCTTCCTTTTGGCACAATTTCTCCCCACAACGATATTATATCTGGAACAATGGAGATATGTTATGCAGAAATTTGAGTATTTTTCTGAAGAATTGGTTTGACAGAAAAATATTTTTGGCGAGTCAGCTGATTAACCATGAAGGTTATATAATGACCTATATGGCGATTTCATTTTACACTTCAACGTTCCTGTCTCAGTAAAGGAATATGCTTTGGTAACGAAAGCTATTCCGCATGGGTCTGTGATTTTGTGTAAAGGTGCTTCATGTCCACCTGATGAATAATAACCGAATAACCGAGCTATTCGCTCTCTTTTCCAGTGTGAAATTATCTTAATGCCTTATGTCATCACATATTGGAGTAACTGTGCAAAGAATATTCCTTGGATTAAAGTGTGGTCGTTACCTCATAAATATTGTCTCACAAATAAGATTAGAGAGGTTTCCTTCAAGATTCTACATAAATGTTACCCTGCAAAGCATGTTAGTCAAGAAGTTTAAAAAAGATTTAGATATAAATTGTACCCTTTGCACAGTTCAACCTGAAACTGTGCCTCGTCTTTCTTGGCATTGTCAGTTCTCCAAAAAGTTATGGAAAAGTGTCTCCAAATCTATTAGCGATGTATTGTACAAAGATTGTTATATTTGGATTTGTTATCTATGACAGAACATTTGAGGAAAAGACATACATTATAAATTATTAATTATTTTTGCCAAATTATATATTCACAAATGTAAATTTACGAACCAAAAACCCATTTTTGTGTTTTGTACAAAGAATTTGAATTATATATAAAAACTCTGAAAGGCTGTTCCAAAAAAAAAAAGGCCATGAGAACTGTAACGGCATGCCTATATGTTTGTATTTGCACAATCGTGCCTCAGTGTCATATTTTTTATTTTATTTTATGCTTTGTTTTTCTTTTGTTTGTCTTTTTTCTCTCTCTGCGGTTTCCCCCTGACTTGTTGGATTAACTGTAAATGAATATATTTTTGCCGTTTGCTACTGTCAACTTATTAAATTTTACTTTAAAAAGTCCTTTAGCTGATGCAATTAGAAGGTCAATAGTAATTGTCACCAGTGTTATGATGCTTTCTAAATCCTGACTGAAAGTCCTCAAATAAACTATTGTTATGTAGAAAGTCACACAACTGATTTGCGACTACTTTCTCAAGGATCTTAGGGAGGAAGGTTATAGGTCTGTAGTTAGCCAACACCTCTGGATCGAGAGTGGGCTTCTTAAGAAGAGGTTTAATTACAGTTACTTTGAAAGACTGTGGCACATTACCTGTTAGTAAAGACCCATTGATAATATCTAGTAGAGATGTGCTAATTAAAGGTAAAACTTATTTAAGCAGCCTTGTCAGGATGGGGTCTAGGAGACAGGTAGAAGAAGGTTTAGAAGTCGAAACCGTTGAAGACAACTGGTCATGGTTGATGGGCGAAAAGCATCCAGACACACATCAGGGCCCACAGCCGCTTCCAAGACCATCCCACCTGAGGATGAACCGGCAGAGATCACCAATCCTGCCTCTAAGAACCAGAATCTTATCAGTGAAGAAGTTCATGAAGTTATTACTACTGAGTTCTTGGAATATACGGCTCCACAGAGCGATGACTCTCAGTCAGCCAGGCCACAGTCCTAAAGAGAAACCTGGGGTTGTTCTTATTTTTCTATATCATAGATGAGTAATAGGCAGTGTTGGGGTAGTTACTCAGAAAAAGTAACTAGTTACACGTTACTAGTTACTTCTGAAAATTGTTACTAGATTACTTTACTAGTTACTGCATTTGAAAAGTAACTTCACTACTAGTTACTTTACTTTCCATTTTTTTTAAGCAAATGTCCAAATGAACTGCAAAGATATATGGACAAACATCATGGCCCTTTCATCACTTTATTTTCAATTTTCAATAATAATTTATTATTATTAATTAATATAATTTCCAATAATAATAATCACGCGAGTCACACAACACTTCCTGCATGAACAATCTACCGTAAACGTCGGGTTACGAGCCGCTACTACCTTCGGTCAGAGTCCCCGTTAGCTCCCCGCTGTAGCCGGCTGGGGCTCCTGCTAGCGCTCCGTCACTTCCCCGCTAACTTCCGCTAGCTCTCCGTTAACTTCCGCTAGCACCCCGAAAACCACCGAAGGTAGCGGGACCAGGCTCGACACCCGACTTGGGCAGAGGAGTCGTGGGCAGTAGCAGCAGCGCTAGCTAGCTAGCAGCTTGTTGCTACTGTTCATGCAGGAAGTGTCGTGTGACTCGCGCGCCACTAAAAGAGAACTTTTCGGACTGGTAAAAATGGCTTGGGTAACACAGGAAAGCGCGTTACTGAGGTCTAGTAAAGTAGTGTAGTTACCAATATTTTGAATGTAATGCGTTACTTTACTTCGTTACCTATAATAGTAATATCGTTACTGTAATCTGTTACTTTGTAACTTGTTACCCCCAACACTGGTAATAGGCTGCTCTGGCATTACGGAGGGCTTTCTTATATGTTCTCAGACCATTCCGCCAAACTAACCGAGATTCTTCTAAATTGTTGGAACGTCATATGCCTTCAAGCTTCCGTGATGTTTGCTTTAATTTGCGGGTCTGAGGGTTATACCAGGGTTATCTCAGTGAGCCTGTAGCACCATCGGCAAGATGATCAATCTGGCACGGACTAAAGTTAGCACAGGAGTCCACTGTTATATTGAGATATCAAATGCAGAAGGAATCACTTCTTTAAATTTAGCTACAGCACTGTCAGTTAGACATCTGGTGTAGAAACTCTTGCCTAACAGCGTACACTCCGGTAGTATAAACTCAAAAGTTATAAGGCAAGGGTCTGATAAAAGAGGGTTATGTGGAAAGACTAATTAATGTTCTATGTTAATGCCATTATGAAAGAACAAGGTCAAGGGTGTGGTTAAAGCAGTGATTGGGTTTCTGTACTCTCTGACAGAAGCCAATTTGAATTTTTATGAGTTTATTTTCTATAACTCCTCTTCTGGTTACTTTTGATTTAATTAATTTAAGTGGCCATGGGACAGACACAGTCTCTATAGAGTTTAAGGTGGGTAACTGCTCTAAAGGAAGTGCAGAGAAGGGTGTAAGATTACAATTCTGCTTCTGCTTCCTGGTCTGAAGTCTGTCCTAATCAGACCAGGGTTCCCCCAGAAAGTCCGGCAATCATCTACGAAGCCCACATTGTTTGCTGGACACCACCTCGACAACCAATGGTGGAATGATGACAAGCGGCTATACATCTCATCATTGACCGAATTTGGGAGAGGGCCAGAGAAAACACGGAGTCCGAGATTGTTTTGGCGTATGTACACAACTATTCCACATTGATTTTAGTGACTTCCGAGAGGCGAATTTGGGAGTCATTACCGCCGACGTGTATTACAATCTTACTGTATTTACGCTTATCCTTACCCAACAGTTTTAAATAGGATTCAACGTCACCTGCTCTGGCCCCCGAAATGTATTTGACTGTGGTCCCCGGCTTTGGCATCTTCACGTTTCTGACTATGGAGCTGCCGATAACCAAAGGTGTTTTCTCAGCGGGTGTGAAGCTCTGTGGGGAGAACCGGTTAGAAACGTGAAGGTGGTGGTCTAGGTGCACTGTGGGCTGCCTAGACTTCTTATTCCTTCGGTCAGTTACTCAGCGTCCCGGCTGCTAAATCTTAAAGATGTACAGCAGGTAATCAAGCGCTTGTACTGAAGAATACCCCACAAAGCTTGGTTTTTGCTGGAGCTGAGAAAAGTACATTATCGGATAACAGACACGGTGGCAACCGGAAGTGAGGCAATACGCTTACCATATGGTGCGTTTCAATTGAAGCGAGGTCACAGAGACGAGGAGGTTTGTTCCTTGGCTATTTGTTTACAGCTTGTACACATTTTCCAGTCCAGATGGTTTGGGATCCTTTGGGCTTGGTAGTGCTTCTTTAGTTATTTTGTGTGTGTGTGTGTGTGTGTGTGTGTGTGTGTGTGTGTGTGTGTGTGTGTGTGTGTGTGTGTGTGTGTGTGTGTGTGTGTGTGTGTGTGTGTGTGTGTGTGTGTGTGTTGCTGAGAAGGAAGATGTTGGTGGGTGAAGAGAGGATTTCAGAGGTTTTGTTCCTGTAGGTGTTTAAACGTGCTCCACATTCTGGAAGAAGAGTTTTCTTAAAATCAATATGGGCATCTGCTAAAGTAAGGCTCCTCTTGTTTCTGTGGTGTTTTGTTTTGTTTATCTGCTAAGCACATTGGCAGAAAGGTAAATGGAGACTTATTTTTGTTTTTGTTTGTTCTCAATGCTGAATTCGGAGATGTCCCGAGGAGTCCAAAATAATCTGAAGGGGCCAATCCTTGAGACAAATTGGCACACATGGAGCAATGCTGGGAGTATATCACCAAAATAAATGCTTCTCCAACACCAGCACAGTGACAGGCCCAATCCCAACTATGCTCTAAGGCTCCAGCAAAAGTGACAGGACTGGCAATCAAATACACCCCCATCTCCTGCACTGAATTTAAACAACATTGTCCATTTCGGAAGCCGAGAATGAAGCTTTTATCCAACATAAAAAAAGATACAAGCTGTGCAAGATGCTGGGGATTTTATTTATTTTTCAAAGAAAAAACACATTGTTCAAAGAATTTAAATGGAGAATTTAAGTACCAAATACTTGCTTGTGCAGCTGGTAGAAGTGCAAACCTGCCGTTTAACTAAATAATATATTTTAGAATTGATATAATAAAAGATCGATACTTGGCTTCCGTGTATCAATACAATATTGGCACGCAAAATATCGCGATACTATGCTGTATCGATTTATTCCCCCACCGCTACTACTTACGTGACCTCCGCTTTTCCTGAAAACATCAGCAAAAACCCAACAGTGTGTTTTCAGTTCATGACAGTTTCCAGTGTGAAATTATCTCAAAGCCTTTTAAAGTTTGGTCATTGCCCCTTTAATGTCCTCTTTTTTTTCTTTCTTTTATGCTTTGTCTTTTTTCTTTCTTTCTTTTTCTCTCTCTCTCTCTGCTTGTCCCCCTGGCTTGTTGGATTGTATCTCATTGTATTTTGCCGTTTGCTGTTGTCAACTTGTGAAATTGTACATGTGCAATTATTGATTATATAAAATAAAAAAAGTTCATGAGAGTTAATGCACTTTGGTTGTACTTAGCTCCAGCGTCTCGTGTCACTCTGGGAAAAACAAGATGGCCCCAGGACACTGATCTGTGTAGGTCATAACCTACATGACTTACTTGACTTGTATTTATTGTTTTTACAACATGTTAACTGTGATGAGCATGACATGCCAATACAAATGCTCTCTATGTGGCTCCAGCTGCAATATTACAGAGCAATGAAAAGCCTGTGACTGTACATGCAGCTAAAAGGCTGCATGTACAGTGGACGAAATACTTATTTCACACAAGCAAATGCAAATAAATGTATAACTTTTATATAGTGTGATTTTCAGAGTTTTTTTTTAAATATTCCTACCGTTCATTTCTTTGTCAGTGGGCAAATGTACACAATTGGCAAGGGATCAAATACTTATTTCCTCCACTGTATGTAACTGTAATATCCTGTGATAGTGAAGCTCTACGTTAGTATAATTCACAGTCCAAGAATCATATATTCAGATATTTTCAGTCACTGTGTGACATTTCACTCTCAACTCTAGATTTAGTCCTTCCTCTGCATTACTAATAATTGAGTATATTTACACTGTAGTATTGCTACTTTTACTTTGCTGAATACTTCTCCCACCACCACCACTGAGCATGAACATAATGTCTACCATGGTGGTCACAGCCAACATCCTAACAAGATGTAAATAATAATAAATCTTCATCCTCTGTGGTGTCTGAGTCAGTGTCATTTGATTTGATGCTCTGCTCTATGGCAGCCCAACTTCAATTTTTTTTTTGGCTGGGACATTTGTGTTTCTGCATAAAAACCTGCCAAGCGGAGCTTTAAAATGAGGTTTTGTGAGATGTTCAGTTAACTTACAGTTAGTCAGTAAAACCAGACAACTGTTAAAAAGAGGTGGTTTGTGTGCTAGCACTGTTTTCACCGGCCTTCCAGTCGATAGAAAAAGGTTCTAAAATAGGACGTTTAAAGTAATTATTTCACCCGGTGGCAGTGTGTCTTGGCTCTTATTTCCTCTCTGCCAATCAGCGTCTCAGTAGCTCTAAAGCTGTCAGCGTGATTGGCTCGGCTCTCCTCTAAACTTATTTGCCTTAGGGCCACCTTTTCCTGTCCTTTCACTCCGTTCCCCTCTTTCATTAACCTAATCGCTCACAGTCTGATTTCCCTCCGCCTCTCCCCTTCGCTAGTCCTCTGGCCCGTCCCAGAGGGGAAGCATTGTGAAGGTGAGTCAGCCGATTAGCGTCCAGCTGATGTACTGTCCCCCTTCCAGATACGACCTCCATTTTGTCCCCCCGGCCCCGCATACAGTCGGAGTGAGGCTGCATGAGCGACGCGTTGGAAAGAGCTGGATGACGAGACGCTGGTGGAGTTTACTGTACTGATGCAGCAAGTGATGGGAAACCATTCAGCAGCCATCGATCACTCTTTGTTAATTTATTTCGATCCATCAACAGCAACACCTAGCAGCACAATAAAACAGACTTGGAGAATAAGTAACACATTCATGAAATACTATGATTAATGAATTGCTACATTTCCAATTACATTATATTATACAGTAACATAATGTCTTGTGTCCTTTTAAGTAAAGTGATGCATTATTAAAGTGAGTATTTACTAAACACCTTACTCACTATATATATATATATATATATATATATATATATATATATATATATATATATATATATATATATATATATATATATATATATATATATACAGGGATACAACAGGGATATTGTGTACTGATGTGCAGAGAAAGTGGACTACAGGAGGAATGTAGAGCTTATAATGCGAGCAAATTGATTTCCAACATCATTATCCAAATCACATTATCCAGGTTTATCAAAGCCAGATCCCATAAGCTTTTAAAAAAAAAGTTATCTCAGTTCCTCACTATTTCCTCTGCCGACAGATGGTTTCCTTCAGATGTGTTACAGATGTAGAAAAACGTGATATATATTTATAAATATATATATTAGAGCAAAATAGGCAGATCATTATGATGATGATTTTGCTTTTTATTTAAGGGGTCTGTGAGGGACTTTCAGGATGTCCCCATAAATAAGGGCAACAGTTTATTTTCACTTTATTTAAAGCATCACAGAAGTGAGTCTTACTCAATGTGGTAAAGACTCATCAGAGTGACCATTCTGATCATTGGTTCACCTCCTTCTGCAGTTTTCTCCTCAACTAGTTGACAACTATAGAATTATGATCTTAAATCGTATAACAACAAAAATATTTTTTGATGGAGGTCCCAGAAGCAAAATCATATCTAAGATTGTTGTAGCTCAAACTTCTAAATTAGTTAATTAGTCACCACTTGGGATGATGAAGTGTTAACTCACATTTACTTCAAAGTATTTACATGTCTACAAAGGAGCCTAAATACAGTTATTTCAGTCTCGTGCATTTGATCACTGGCTATTCTCAGAGAAAAATAAAGCTGTTGTTCATATAGTGCTTTGTAATATCCGATGTAGATGATAGTCATCAGCTGCATGATGAAAACTGCTTCATATTTCCTTCAGACATGGTACTGTTCTGCTTTCAGTCTGATCAATGGGTGGGAAATGTTCTTTTCTATGTAACTAGCACAGAGGGACTTGATTATTCATTAATGTTAAGCAACAGGCATTTATTTAAATCCTTTGTTTCACTCCCCTAGGCACCTTCATCTGTATGAAGATGTATTGCTGTTCCTCACCTGTCCACCAGATGCCCTCAGAGTTTTTCTTAGTCCTGGTTTTTTCTTCTTCTTTTGGGAGGCAATGTTTTATGGTTTATGTTCATCACTTTTTTGTTAAAACCATAAAATAAGTCCCTGTTGGTGCAGCTGTGAACAGCACAACTCGTCGCTGAACTTTGAACCCTTTTAGCGAGCGCTAACTTCATCTGTTGAAGCTATCTGAGGCCACTTCTTCAGGCCGCCCTTCCATTCCTCTGCAGCAGAAGGCGGAGGATTTTCACACCATCCCATTTAAAGTTTGACAGCTTGTGTTACCACATCATTTATCATTTAAAGTGGCCATTAGATTTCAGTTCTTATTTGATTTGGAGACAACCCATTTACTGGTGGGAACAGAACATGTGGTTTAATACGGCCGTAGTCTGGGACCTGTTAAAATGCAAAACAAACTATTCCCATTTAAATAAATATGTCTCGCAATAACTAGCCTTTTTCCATCATTCTGGGGGAGGCCGTGATCTGATTCATGCTGCACACGGGCATGAGTCTGCAAACAGCGAAGGCGAAAGTAGTCGCTTACCTCGCTGAAGAGTTGGAGGTGTGCAGCTTGCTGTTGCCTGCAGCTTTTCATCCAGCAGCTCACTGGAGCTGCGGTTTCTTGTTCCATTACGCCCGGCGACATTTCCAACTAATCCGCTGTTAAAAAATGACCTGTTCCTTGTTTTTGTAGATGCATTTTTGATGAGCAATAGCCACAGTCGTGCTCACTGACAAACGCATCGCATTTATTGTGACTACTTCTCCTACCTCAACTTGTGTTTTGACAGTTACATATTTTTAGTAGCAGTAGGAAATGTTTCTTTGCTTCAGCAGTAACTTAATACAGATTGTTATTATTTTTACGGGAACGTCGCCACGAATACCTAGTTTGTAACATGCAAATGTAAATGTTTAAATATTGCAATACATTTCATCAGTGGGCCATAGACTTAATCACCATTGTGTTACCTCCAATAACGCAATAGAGATGTCACAGATGTGTATTCAAATTAAAATCTTCTTAAAAAACGCAGCAAATTGTTATTTAATTGGGTAAAGCTGCATACCCACACTAAAAAAAGAGTATATCTGCAACCACAATGTCTATTTTAATAATATTGGTATAAAAATAAAAAGTAACATTTGTGAGATATTGTTCAGATGTGTTAATGCCACTGTATATGTGACTGGTTAAGAGTAAAGAAGATAGCACACAGCAAAAATTAAAAGCAAATAATTAGGGGACCCTGGAGCCCAATTAAGATCTGAGAAAATGGAATTAAACTGTCGCTAATTCTGGAAATAAACGGGAGAAAAGGTCATAATTCATGCAAGAAATTATGGGGGCTAGGAATTTTGAACCAGGAATATTGTGAATTGCAATGAAGTTAAAATTAGAAAATTCAGAAAATCCCATTTCAACAATGGCCCCTTGTGAGAGCGTCATCATTTAACAGAGGCCAGTGTGTGAGGAATAGGCCACGCCCCTCAACGACGGTGCTACCTGCAAGCTCCCCGAGGCCTCTGGGCCTCCAGCTTTGTCTGTTTTTAGCTTGTTGGCAGCGCGACTGAGTCCTTATCTACATCTGTGTCTACATGCGCTTGCAGCACAGAAGATAACATTTTTCTATCTCCTTGCTATCTGGTTGTTGCGGTCACCACATCCCTCAGGCGTCAAGAGAAGTCACACAGCAACAACAAAGCCACCTCTGCACTGTTTCTACCCACAATGCCGAGCAGATGCCACTGAGCGGCTTAGCGGGCTCGACTACAATCCACCACAGCAATAATCAAACCGGCTCAGACTTAGCGCTTATTAGATTCAATTGGATATAAATGCAAGCAACTCATCTTATTTATGCAGTGATTCTGCAACATTACTTTATTATCTATTGACTGGCATTACATTTCTTTATAGACTTGTGATTGGAGCGAGTTTAAAAGTTTGAGATGGTTTTCATCTGTATTATTTTTAAATTATTCATAACAGTGCTCATCAGGGAATGACTTTCCCTCCATTACATTATTGGTTTATGCAAAGAAGGGAACAACTGGCTGCTGGGGTGTGTGTGTGTGTGTGTGTGTGTGTGTGTGTGTGTGTGTGTGTGTGTGTGTGTGTGTGTGTGTGTGTGTGTGTGTGTGCTGTTAAGTGGCGAATGCTTTTCTTGTCTGTAGCTTTAAGTCTATTTGGTCAAGTGTATGTTTCATTTGGAAATTGGCTTCTAATTTGGAAAAACAAAAGTGTCTCATGAGTTGTGAAGAGCCTCCTCGCATCAGTCACATTCCATCATTCATTTTGATTTCCCATTTGATTTCTAGCTACATCTATTTTTCTGTTTTTTGTTTAGTGTTTTTTGCATACTGTTTATTTGCTCAGTTAGTTTAAGAGCTCCATGTGACTGTGACACCTTAAGTACAAAGTAGTAAAGATGAAATGGTACCTTCCCTTAACTGTTGCAAGGGTGCATACATATGTTGCCTCGTTTAGTAAAGAAAATTATATTTTCTTTTATGTTGGCATGCAGATATATATTTTAAGGATTTGCTAAACTGTATGATTACTATGATGACTATTTTCTTCTCGAGGAAAACCTGCCGGGGCCTGATAATGGTTAGATGTCATGTTTCTTTATTGGCTATTAGTCAATCCGTTTCTGCAGTGATTGGCTGTGCTGTAAGCAAATGGTTTGTCATGACTGACGGAGAGAGATTATCAATTAATTGTGACTGATCAATAGCTGTCAATTGATCAGTCAGAGCACACAGAGGTCCCACTGCACCTCTGTCTCTCTGCTGCGAGGGACAAAAAGAAATTACACTGAGCTTAGTTTTAATAAAGTCTGTTTCTTTGACTAAATACCCATTAATTCATATTTTTACTCACTAACATAATGTGGTACCATATCTGTTCGTGTCTTGTAGTGACGTTGATGCATGTTTATCAGATCAGCTCAGGGCCTCAAACGTTGTAGCCACAATATAGCACATAAAAGACATGATGTCTTATATTTCATTACTCCTGTTTGGATAGACTAGAACTACAGTTCCCATAATACCTTGGGAGATGCAACCAGTATAATGTCTCCATGGAGTCAGCTTGAGCCATACTTGAAGCATTAATTTATTTACATTTCGGCAAATCTGCACCATTAAACATCATGCAGGGTTTGCTATGTGCAGATCCTGTTCACACTGGATTACTTTTGATACTAAAGAAAACATCTAAATGGGATGGTGAGGCAAGATATAGCAGATTTATGGATGTTTATCTGTGACTGATGTAAAAGATGTGACCATCAGTGGAAAGGGTAAATGTGAACCTCACCCCTAAAATTACAGATTTTTAATTACTATTTAATAAATATAAACTTTTCAGGCTCCATCTCTTCTCTACCTCCAGGATGCTCACAATTCAAAATGCGTCAAAGGCGTGCACGTGTCCCAACTGGTGTCCATTAGTGGGATTAAAATCCAAGCACTGTCCATATTTTAACACAATCAGGATTATAGATTAAGAGCAAAATCTAATTAAGACGATCAGAGAATGGTGTGGACATGGGCTCTGTCTCACATGCTTTATTGACTTAATCAAATTATAATCTAATTTCTGATGTGCATGTAAACGTGACTTGTGTAAGTGATGCCTGTCTCTGGTTTGTGTCTTCCTGTTTCCACCTGTGGGCGGCTCCAAAGACTTAAGAGGTCAGAACTTGATTTAACTTCATTGCAGCGCCAGCGAATTTCATCAACATCACATGAAGAGAATATTTCAGTAAAATGGGTATGAAGCAACAACAAAAAAATGGGGAAAGGTTAAACGTATATAAAACACAACAAATCAAATCCATACATATCCAGCGATGGGGCAGCCACACATACATGGGTTGGGTGAACGGTCATGTGACTTCAGCACATTCCCAAACGGGCAGGCATCAATAAGGGGGGCCCTCCCCCACTCCCACCTATACACAGTTTGCACACCACTATATTAAGTCTCTGGTTGTACCGAGCTGTTGATTGTGGTGCTTTCAACCATTTAAGTCAGAGTTTAGAGAAGCAAATGGAGTTCACAAAACGACAAATGAAGAGGAGAATTTGTCAATTTGCTCATTACATTCAGAGTAAACACATGCATGTCGCAGCAGACAGCGTTGCACTTAATGTAGGCCAGCACACACACACACACACACACACACACACACACACACACACACACACACACACACACACACACACACACACACACACACACACACACACACACACACACACAAGGAGTTTGTCTCTCTTAGTGTCTCTTGTACGCGAGGAGAGGAAGAACAAAAACTATGTATAACAAATAGGCTGATCTAAGAACAGCATCGGGGGGATTTGGTGGGGGTTGAAGTTAGCCCACATTGTTATCACTCCAGAATGCATAACCCTTCATCACTCAGTGTGTTATCGCTATGACAATCAGGAGAGGAGGAGGAAGAGGGAACGCAGTGGGGAGGCAGGTGGGAGAAAGAAGGGTGGGGACTGATGAAGGCTCTCAGAAGTCAGATAAGAGAGCCCAGACAACCCCTCTGCTCATCCCACTTTTTTATATAGATACATCAAGAGGGAATATATCATACACTGTGTTGTCTTGGCTACACCAGAGATGGTCTTTGAGTTAGCAGAATCTATTAGGAGGAATCTGTGTTCATTTGGGAGCTGTAAGGAGTTGTCAGGGAGGAGGGAGAAAGAGAGAAGAATAAGAAAAGAGGAGGGAGCGCTAGTTTAGTCTGACGCCGTTGTTTCAACATTGATTATTCTGTGTTTTTCTATGGACGTGTAAAGGTTCATGTACAGTATTCACATTCATATGTTGCATCAGAGCAGCGAGCGAGAGGTAGAAAGAGAATCGCATGGATGCTACGAAACAAAACTAAGAGAATGCGCTTTGATATTCATGTCTCTGCGGGTCAGATGGTGATATAACGCGTGTTCTAAATTTTTCATACCAGATGAAAAGCGGTATGTAGGCTACATATCACAGTATTGAACCAGCGCTACTAAAACAGTAATGCTAGCTGCACTAGTTGAAAAAAAAAAGAGGCAGAACAGCAGCTTGTTTCCATGGCAAAAAACTACTTTTTACCCTGTCCTTTCTCATACCTCAGTGTTACATAAAGCATAACTCATTCTTTTTGGCTTCATTATTTGATCTATCTATCTATCTATCTATCTATCTATCTCGCTCTCTCTCGCTCTCTCTCATTAATCCCTTGTAAAGGCATCATATACAGGTCCACCATTTACAGTCTCCGCTCGCATGCGTCCCTGAGTGACTGTGCATCGCTGTCTTTCTACGCCTAATCTCACATTCTGCTTCATCAAATAGCATCATATATTGGGTGGCCAGTTGTGGCTGCATGCTTGTGGTTGGGTGACACTTGCGGTCTAGATTGGGGGGGTTGAATTGTGGTTTGTACTCATTCAATCAAACATTATAGCCGTGGTATTTGCAGTCACACCTGGCAGAGATCTGCACTCTCCCGAGTGCAGCTTTTCTAGTTTTACTTCGTATTTGTCTCTGGCCTGCAAGAACCCAGACCATACCCCATCCAGCACCTTTGGATTAAATCGGAACGTCCACCGTGACCTTACTACTACTCTTGTAGCAAAATGGGACTAAATCCTTGCAGCCAGGCCAGTTTCCAAATTCTAGTAGAAAACCTCCCCCAGATGTGCAGACGCTGTTATAGTAAAACAGTAACGAGTGTTGTTTTGAAATGATGGATGATCAACAATCGCATATATTTTTTGGGTATCTGCATTTAAGTGTCTGCATAATTTTGGCCATAGTAGTATATCAAATGAATGAATATCAGATATGATATTTTGAGTTCAGTTCTTTCAGTTGATGGGGTCTGAAGAACATTTTGTTTTCAGGCAGTAGAACAAGTAACGTGAGGTTCCAGCATGCGCCCAACCAGACACCCATCTGCACATCACATCACCTCTGGCTCTCTGCCATCACACAATTTTTTTTCTTGCTTGTAGAGCTTGATATAATTCAGAAATTCAATGTGCCTCTTTGTAAATCTGGAGCGGATCGTGTGCTCAAGCTGTGTGCAGCACCACTGTCCGAAGCTTAAGGTTTGCTGAATATGCAACAGTGATGTTTTCATACTGAGGAAAAAAGGTTTTATTTGGATTTTTAAATACTGAATGTGGATTTAAATATCATGCTATGTCTTCATTTGCACATTTTATTGAGTGCACTGCAGCATACAATCTTAATATTGGTCTCATGCCTGAGGACATGTTTTTTTCTTGTGTACCTATTTCTGTTTATCATGATATTAGTGTCCTTCTGTTTGTGCTGTCCTCTTCATGCAAACTATTATTTATTGCCTAATCCCTTTTCATTATTCCTTCTGCTTTCATTTATATTTGTCTACCATGTTTGCTGCCAGTCTGCACTTATTTTGATATTTATGTTCTTGTTTATCACTATATAATATTGCCCCTCGTTTTTGTATCTCCTCCCCGTCCCACTTAAGAGGAAAATTCCCTCCTCCAAGGTTATGCCTGTAAATAAGAATGTATTCTTTAGCGACCTACATGCATTTAATAAGGGAGTTGTGTGATTCTCTACACTGCCAAATTCATCTTCCAATTGTCCTTGGGATCCTAAGCTGGCAAAGACAAGCGCCATATCATCCTCTGAAGGAATCAGAAGAAGAAAAAAAAAGTCTCTGTTTTATTATTCTGCAAATAATTCCACCCAAAGCTCAAACAGCGGTGCAAAACAGTCAAGCCAGTGGGGCCTTTGTGTTACTGTATCAGTTAGACCCCAAGAGATGTGTCCCATTAGAAGCAGGCCATATGTTGCTTTCCGATGGCGGTTTGTTTTTCTCTGAATTCACAGATGAAGATATACATCCCGAGAGACCGGGAGCTTGTTTGCTTGAGAGTGTATATGGGAGGGAAAGAGCATCAGAGAGTGCGAGGAACCGAGCGAGAGAGTGTGTGTGGCAGAGGTTCACCACAGCTGCAGCATTTACGCGAGCCGGCACAGGGGAGGGTCACCCAGAACAGAGTGTGTGCCAGTGTGCTGCAGCTGCGGCCATCTGCACGGCAAACTGGGCTTTTCCCCGTGTACAAGCCGCCAAGCTCCCCAGACTAATGGGGGGGGGGGGGGGGGGTGTTGTGGTGTATCGTTGTCAACAATGCATGACCCCATCTTGTGTTTTGATAAAAGCGCACAAGGAGGTCCCTCGGGTGCATGTTAGCGGTCTAAAGATGATGATTATGCCTCATCTATTGACCCTCCTCCTCCAACCTCAGTCTATACATTTATTTTTGTCAACAGATTTCAGGAAAAAGGCCGACACTAACCATGTGTTAATTTCTTCATCCATAGGCTTACTTACCCAGTCTGTGGCACTCAAGCCCAAATAATACTGCTTATACTGGTCACATTATTTAGTTAAGATAAGATAAGATATTCCTTTATTTGTCCCGCAGTGAAATTGCAGGATTACAGCAGCAGGCAGGTAAAGTGCAGACAGACACATAGTAAAATAAAAAACAAGTAATATAAATAAACAGTAAAACAGTAATACAAACAGTAAATAATCCACAATATCAAAATTATATATACAGACAGAATAAAATGTATTTAAAAATGTATTTATATTGTATGCTGGATGTTATATAGCTGGGTAGTGTTCTTGGAGAAATGTTACTCGAACAGACGTAATTATAATAAAGGAACTAATTTATGTGTTATCATTCTTGGACAACAGTAGCATTTTATGGCACAGAGGAATTCACTATAAGGCTTTGGATACACAGAGAATATAATTCGGATTCATTATTGATAGTTTTTAGTTTGGGATTTGTTGACAATAAGAAAAAACCTTTTCCTTTTATATTTGAGAGTCAAAAGGTAAAGATGGATGTAAAAGTTGGAGTAAAATATGTGGTGTTGGCGATTCTGCTACTTAAAATGAGCATAAACAAAGAATCTGTAAAAAATGAGGTGATGACTTTCTTTTTTTCTCCACTTAATTTCAGGTTTAGACAAAAGAAAAGTGTCTCAAACGGCTTCAGACTGCAGTAAAAATAAGCCCTCAATTTGCATGTGGTGCACCCTACTTGACAGCCACTTTCTCCCCGTATGGAAACGTTAACCACCTCTCTCCCTCTACGATTGTGACTTGTAATGAGGTCTGACATTACCTAGCTACAGTCTAGAGTGAGAGATGTTGACTGGGAGAGGGACATTGTGTCGTCTCAGGAGAACGGGCATCTTGCTAAAATTCATGTGCGAGCAACAAGCACTGGAAAGAAAGAAGGCATGAAATTGAAAGGAGAGCGAGAAATTTGCACTGACATTTCAGAGTTAACGCAAGCATGCGTCAGAACGATTCAGCCCGCTTGTGACTTCATAGGAGATGACCTCCATTGCTATTCGTGCGCAACCTTTTTTGTACAGTGTGCAAATCCAGGGACTGCTGCAGCACTACTGTACTTTACAGTATGATAGCATATTTATGCAATCATACTGTAAAGTACAGTAGTGCTGCATATTATTATTTTTTCTGACATAAAAAAGGGGGTTGACCTTGCCTGCAGATGCGTTTGTGAATATTACACATGACACAGTCATGCAGCCTCCGAGTGTGTTTCCCACACATGGCGCCTCAAACATAGGCACATACTTAACCGTAAATTAAGCGCAAACACGCGGTCTTATCCTGCCCACGTTTTCTTTGAATTGGAGCTGGGTGCACATCATATAATAAGAGGCTGCCTGCTGAATAGGAACGCCTTCAGCATGTCATCCTGGCGAGGCCAACGGTCTCTTTATCTCGTCTGCTGGCTGTCACACGTACAGGGCCCCCTCCTGTCCCCTGGCCTAACTAGCTCCCTAAAGTCATTATCTGCATGATCAAAGGCTCGATTGAATAGAGGCGACGTGGGGTAACCCCTGAGAATGTAAAATGGGAGAGGGGCTAACTGTGGTGGGCGCAGTGGGAGGAATGACGAGATTAGGTCGAGGCGTAGTCAATGTGCTCGCACAGCTGAAGTGACAGCTGGAATGAACCTCCAGCACTATCCCACCTTTGTTGGTATGAGGAAAATACACTCTGATGTGAGAGCAATATCTATTGATAATATCCTCACTCCTTTTTCACACAAATATTGACATGTTCTTCCTTTATGTCCAGTTAGAACCAGTACATCTGGGTGTCTCCATTTATTTTGTGTCACTTGTGTCACATGTGTTGTAAGCAGCAGTGGTGTATTCAAGGGTGCTCTGTTATCCAGGATTTGAGAGGTGGAAGCTGAGAAGCTTTCAAGGACGTTGTTGGACAATCAGAGAAGACAACAGAGACATTGTAAAAGGCAGAGTGAGAATTTGATTTTGTCAGTAAAAGGGTTGCTTTCACTGACACTTTCTACGCATTTTTTGGTTTAGTTTTTTTGCAATTATAGGTAGAAGTAGCTTAATGTTTTTATACTGCTACAAATCTGTTTTGGTGGATATATTGTGTGACTTTAATAGTGCAGACTGAAGATAGCATTGGCCTGACAAACAGCAGAAATTTTAATTTTCAATTCATTCCAACATTTTGTTTATGTTATCCGATTTCTTGTTTGGAGCCAAGGTATTCTTTTTACCCTAACCTGCACTGGTGCTTGCTGGGAACACTATATGGTTTTGAAATTGATAAATGTTACTACACAATGATACCTTTACACCTTTAGAATAATAAGTGCTCACTGAGTCTCAGTGAACACTTCAGTTCCATAGTGTACTCAAAGATATGGAATCCAGCGGCTGCCTGCAAGGTAGAAAATCAATCAAAAAATCTATGGCATGCTTTAAGAGTGGTCAGCAGTAATGTTAAGTATACACAAATATAATTAGTGGGCTTAAAGTGCAGAATTACCGAGATAGTCCTTCTAAAAGCAGAAGCGGTCAGTTCCAGTTCAAGGTGTTTATGTAAGCATTACCATAGAAAACCACTCCAAGGTGCATGCTATGCCTCAGACACACATTCTGCACACATTTACCCACACTGCTCACACACATCATCCGCACTGATTCACTTCTTACCCCTGCCATTGTTCCAAACCACAATTAGCTACGCTTTGTTTGCACTAAATGCATTTTCCTGACAAGTTCAATTAGGAAAAATTGCTGCACAAAAATAACTAATTAGGGGACGAAGATGAAGAGCACCTACTACCTCTATCTCAGCAAACTAATTGGTGTAATTTAGTCTGGTTTGTGTCGCGTAGCTCCGGGGTGATACAGGTAACAAATAGATTAATTGTATGATTACCCCATCTGGTTTCAGTCATCTGAGTTGGCAGCAGTTCTTTGGTCTACGCTTCTTATCCGAATTCTGCGTGTACATGGTGACTTCAGGCGGCAGCTTCTTATCTGTGTTTTTTTAAGCATTTTTTAAAGCGTCAGTCTGTTTTTATCGTCCTGAAAATGTTCTAATTTGTCACAAGGCTTCCCCGAGTCATGCCGCTCAGCCATCTGTGTACTCTGATACTGCAATCGTGCACTCGTTTCATTGATAGAAGACATAAATATTCACGTGAGACATATGTACATTTGAATATTCACGACTCGCCTGATTATACAATCCTCCTCCTCCTCAGCCTGTGAGCAGCAAAGTTCCCCCCACAAACTAAATGAATGATGGGTATGGGCACTGCGTATTGTTGGGGCTTCACCTCGTCCCCACCCCAGGCCCTCCTCTGAGTTCAGGACTGGCCAATTTAGATCCAAGCGGCAGAGACGTCTTCTGACCCAAGCTCAGATGCATCGTATGCCAGAGGAGGAGAGCGTGGGCGGGAGCGTGTTTGTGTGCTCTCTGGGTATTCCGCTGACATGTGGAGGAAGCGAAGGAATGAAGCCGCGGCAAGAGAGAGAGAAAGAGAGAGAGAGAGAAACAAAATGTCAGGCAGGAGAATAGAAGAAAAATGAAAACATGCCAGCATGAAAAAGTTGCCATGTGCTTATGTCTGTCTTATGGGGAAGCAAAGAGTGATTAATTGAATGCAAAAAAAAGAAGGTGAAAACATCCAGATTCATGCTGTGTGAGAGAGTAGGATTACTAATGGATTTTCCTCATCGAGATCCAGCTACTAATGAGGAAGTAGGTAGAGCGAGGGCAAGTGGTGGGTCGGCTGAGTAGGTCAGAGGAAAAGATGATTGCTATGCGGGTTGCAGCCATAGGGATCATCGCACTGGATCTGATTGTGTGGAGGCAATCTAATAATAATATGCTTTGTACATAAATCCGTTGTTGCAATGTAGCCCTGCTAATGGTCATAGGAGGGTACGCTTAACTTGTGTAGGCAGAGCAAGAAACAACAGTGGGCTATAACAAATATGTGTCTAATAGAAGTACAGGGGAGTCAGCGGAACCAAAGCGAGCCCCGAGGAAGAGCGCCGGGCTTTGAGGCAAATTTGACATAGTGGACAAACGGCGGGATTAAGATTTTCTCAGAGACTTGCATGAGGAAAGATGTCTGTAACTCAGCTGATAAAATTATATTCTTAGAAGGTGAATCAACTTCCCAGTACGAACACTTGAATAGCGCTTATTTAATGCAGTTGCAGCTGACTCCAGAGTTATATTATGTAATCCATTCATGTGAATGGGCTGGACCAAGGGCCAGGAGGCGGGGTTAAATAAAACGCTAGCGCAATTGCTTTATGGACGTGAAAGATCGCCGGAAGATACGGGCAATTTTATCTGCATTTTATCCTTGGAGGTTTTCTTGCCTCATGCACCACTGAGCAAATCAGTTATACATACATAGGTTCGACAAACATAGGACTTTCACCCAGGAGGCCGCTGTTTGTGTCCTCCTTGCATGCGTGAAACCAAAAGTCAATGTTGACTAAATTCACATCTGTAACTTAAATAATGTAACAAACATACTGATTTTAAGCCAAACCATGCTGTTCTAGTAAACCCACAGGGGGTTGTGTTGCATAAACATAACCAAGTATAATTGTGTTCCAATTTACAATGTTAACCACATGTTTAAAGAAAAAAAATATGTTTCCCTTAAAGCATTTTGAGGATTGCAGTTCGGGTCGTCTCATTACTGGATAAGAAAGAGCCTAATGCTGCGCAATCGGGGCAACCTTATTTCAGCAGTGAGCTTTGTGAGTATGTTATCACAACCAATAGAAAATATAACTATAACTTCAAAGAATGAGACCCAAGTTGCCATATACCTTCATTTCCCTTTCAAGGAAACATAGACCCTGGATGAGACGGGCTGTCTCGTGTGAGACGGCATTAAAGCCTCGCTCGGATTGAGCAGTAGGAGTAGGTTTCTAACAGCAGGCATGTAGCCTGGAGACCTTGTTAGCCTCTCCCCTCTGATCAATGAAGAATGACAATGCCAGGGGCGAGGCACAGTCCCACGGGTGCTGCAGTCAGCCAACGCATGCCAGAAGCACTACCCACCCAAAACGGATATTGTGTCAAAGACCAACAGAAACATAAAGTCCCGCTCAGACTTTCAAGCTAAATCTTTAAGATGTCATGTTTTATCTCACTGGGGCTTCACATGAAAGTGCATTTCTGTGAATCTGAACCGCAGAGTAAAGACGCAGGGATGAGTTCTTGGATCTGAAGGGTGTGCCTCCCATCACAACGTTCTCTGCTCTCCACATTGAGGTGAAGCAGAAAAGACGGACGTAGAGTGCATTATCACTCTCCCAATATGCTGGACATCCTTCAGTTATGCCGTATGACGATGATGCGAACATACACACATACAGAGTTTAACCCTCATCCCTCTGAGACCGACAGCAGGGATGTTTTCTATGCTAGCTTGCCCTCTAGCTTAACATTAGCTGCAGAGTCAGCAAAATGTTGACGGGTAAAGCAATTAATACCATTTCATGTTTTCACCAAAGTCATATGAGAATAGGGAAAAAAATCCTCTAATGACTTGCAAGTGTTTTTCTGTTTGACGGGATGTAGATGAGGGTTCACAAGGTGATAATGTTATTTCTGCAATCAAGCTCAGTTTTTTATTTGGAGGCGAGATATATTTTTATACTCCTCTTCACTCGGCTTGAGCTTGAGCTTTGGGCATGGTTGCGTGTCAAGTACTACAAACTGGTTCAGAGGAATAACGGCTGCTTGATCCACAGAAATAAACATCAGTGAAAGTCCATGATTATTTGTGCCCCGATGTAATTCTAAACCTGAGACGAAACAATGTGTAAAGTTGAAGAAATGCCGTTGAATTCAGGATCAACATGAAAGCAAAGAGGATCAGCTACACCTGCGATCCTTCCTGTGAAGTCCTCATGCTTTAACCGTTTACATTTTACACAGATCGAACAAGAGGATGTGGCACGTTTTGTATGTTTATTCTAATGAACTCTGCCAATTTCCTAATTAGATGAGACTTCAAGTGTTTTGGACAAGGTTGGGACATTCGGGTCATCGCAGCATCAAGCCTTCGGCGTTATGACAAGCCAGGCTGCAACAGTCTCAGACACACAGGTTAATTAGTGGGATTCCTTGCCCCTGTTGCCCCGCACCAGTGACTAATTTAATGACTGTATTACTGCGGCTTTCCGCCTAATTAAATAGCTCTAATCTTATTTGCAAAGTATTGTGAGGTGTAAGTTCAAGGTGCTCCCGTGAACTGGCTTGTCGCAGCGGAAAAGACATGCGAAGCTACACAGACATGGACATGTCTATACAAACGCAATTTAACCTGTAGATTAGATCCTATGTTTATCATATGTAGGGACTACAGGGCATCTGACAGGTGTGCCAGGAAATCCACACAAAAGCCCCTACAGTTAGATAACAGGAAGTGAATACTTGTCAAATATAGTGGACTCAAAATGTGATCGAGACCACAATCAAGTGGTTCAGCTGACAAACGCTCGGCTAGACTAGAGTCAAATTAAAACCAAACAGCGGTTGTGTTTATCCCTCTGGCAACAGGCAGAGCGCCTCAGTCGCTCAGAGACTGTTCAGTTCGTTGACTCCTCCTTGCAAGCGGCGACAGAAGAAGTGTCAGACAGACCATCATTCACTGTAATGGTGTCACCAGCTGAACAGAGCTGCCGGTTGCAGCTCTCAGGAAGCGTCGCTGCATTACACGCCCAAGAGATCCGAACGCACAGGAAACAAGCGCCACAGAAACGGGCTGTCATACCGACCAGCTTTTTACTCCACGCAGAGTCAATTAGCACAGCTGATGTAGGATGTTTTCACCAGTTTGAATTCAACAGGGAAAGTGAACATTTATATATAGCAACAGCTTACTTCAAATTCAGCCTCTTTTTTTTCTTACAGGATTTTCCACTTTCGCAGTGCTGTTCTTCAGCGACTGGCTGGAATTAGTCTGAGGTTATGCACCTTGATTAAAGGAAGACTAATACTGATTTGTGTTTTTTGTTTTATACTATAGTATATATGCTTGTTGTGGAAATTCCACAAACGTCGGAACATCAGACACCCTCGTGTCTGGGTTCATAATATTATCCGTAGCCTCATACAGCTTGGTGGAATTGAGAAATATTTCAACTTGCGCGAATAAGGCGTGATTCGCGCTGCCTGGCGGACATTTGCGTTGTTCGCAACGCTTTTGGTGTGAACGCAGCATGAGGACGTTGTGTGGATCACTCCAGTTGGGCTATAACCTCTACTCAGAGTTCCTTTCTTCATGTCCTTCAACGCAGATGGCTTCCCCACAAAAAGCCTGATTGGGTTTGAATGTGGGCCGTCGTTAGCTTGGCAGCAGAGACGGTGTCAGCTGGACAATGATAAAATAGCAAGCGACTTGTCGGGAACAGCATTCATTGTTGTTATCGGGGTAATTTATTGTGCGGATGTACTGAGGCTTCGCTGTGCCCTTCTGGGGACATTGCCATTCACGCTGATGGGATTGGCAACAAACCGCGACAGGTCTCATTGCTGACAGGCACGGGGAGAAATGCTTGAGACAGACGAAAAACACCTCAAGTCACCTGGATCCTATTTACTTTGAAGCTCTCTCCTTTTCATGTGAACAAATAACATGTACATAGCTACTCGGGCATGCAGCTACACACACACACACACACACACACACACACACACACACTAGTTCATGTACAGCTTCACTCCCAAACTCTGCTGCTTCCACCTGTAAATCTGATAATGGTAGTAGATTAACGATGCACCCGTGTGCTTGTAATTTGGGAAATCTCTTTCTATTTGCATAACCCCAAATTGGCAGTGTCTCCAGTGTACATTTAAAAAAAGCCTGCTAAAACTAGACGATGTAACTTTTGAGAGATGAAATTACTCATTATAGTTGATATAATGTTGATAAAGTACGCCCACTATAGATGTTGCTGTGTGGCGGACATTGCTGAATGATCTTTCTTAACCTGGGCGACTGTTACACAATGTTCTAGCATTATACTAACATGAGAAATACAACAATCTGTGATTTAAAAAGCCAAGATAACATCTATTTCGGGCATTAATCTTCAGGTTCAGTCAATTGCATTTTCATCGCTATTGTTTTCTCCTCCAGTAACCAATTATCCCTCCCAGAGATCAATGAAGTTAATTTTACTTCAACACTCCTGCTTCACCCTCTCCTCCTTGCCGCTGCCCATAATATTCTTGACATGGTCTAGATGGAGGAACAACATGGCCAATTAGGATTTGTCTGAAACTGCTGTCTCACGCTGCTAAAACAAAAGGTTACCGGTCCTATTTTCACATTAAAATTAACATAAGAGTTTGTGACCTTTTCTCCGCGTGTGCTACTGTTACACAATGTTTTAGCTGTTAGCATTATGCTTTTTGTCACTTGTGGCCACGGGGGCTGAATATTAAAATACGTTTGAGTTCGTATTTGGTGATCATGGTGAAAAACGGTGACACGTTGGGATGGAAAACTGCACATAAAGTGTTTGCCATTCTGAGAAGAGTATGTGATTTGATAATTAATTTAAGATCTATTTTGTTACGATGGCGCACATCCTCAGGTTCAGTTTATTGCATTTATATCCATAGCCTAGCATTTGCTTCTACAATAACCAATTATCCCTCCATGGGATCAATAAAGTTAATCTTACTTTAATACTCCGGTTTCTCCCTCTCCTCCCTGCCTTCTTCACGGCCCTACACCTCAGCCACACACACACACACACACACACACACACACACACACACACACACACACACGCACACGCGCACGCACACACACTCTCTCTCTCTCTCTCTCTCTCTCTCTCCCTCTCTCTCTCTCTCACTCCTACATACTATTTATTGATGCCCACATCAATACTAGACAGAAGGACATGAGCACACATGCACAAAAACACAAACACATCCCACAGCCAAGCACATGTCTCATCCGGCCAAACAAACACGGACACACACACACACATACACACACACACACACACACACACACACACACACACACACACACACACTCACTCACTCACTCACTCCCCAGCCTTATAAACAGAAAAGAAGTGAGAAAGAGAGAGAAGAGAAGCCTCTTAAGTTCCGGCACATTGCATTTGCGATGAGACCAGCGGGCAATCATCGCCCGTCTCCGCCAGTGAAATGAGCCCAAAATTGTGAGGAAAAGAAGGCCGTTTTGACAGGCGGGGTACAAATACAAGGCGATAGAATCTCAATGAGGCCTGAAAGAGGGAATGCATAAATAGATTAGATTGAAGGGACTGCCGCCACACAGAAAGCAAATCTAATTATGAGGCGGCTGTGTCTCCTGATTTCCGAATAGGAGGAAGCTCATCTCTACCCTGCGGAACCTGCTAGATCTATTCGGACAACAGGAGCCATTGATGCAGGCGCCATGCAGGAAGACAGAGAGAGAGAGAGAGAGAGAGAGAGAGAGAGAGAGAGAGAGAGAGAGAGAGAGAGAGAGAGAGAGAGAGAAGAGAGAGAGAGAGAGAGAGAGAGAGAGAGAAAGAGAAAGAGAGAGAGAGAGAGAAGAGAGAAAGAGAGAGAGAGCGAGAGAGAGAGAGAGAGCGAGAGAGAGAGTTATAGAGAGACATACATACAGTATTTCATCTTCTAATAGGCAGAATTTCATAGTGGGCAGTACAGACCCAGGTGTCATTTTAAAACAGAAATGACTGTAATAAATATGGCCAATGTTCAGGCTACTGTGACAGCAATAATGTCCTTGACAAGGTGTGGATGGAGAAACAACATGGCCAGTTAGGATTTGTCTGAAATCACCATCTCAAGTTGATGAAACAAAAGGTTACGAGCTCCCTTTTCACATTCAAATCCAGCCACTTTGGTTTTGAGACTTTAGCCCTCAGCGAGGAGATTTCCACTGGGCTTAATTATGTGCAAAGTGGGTTAATAGAGCACTTACTGTCTTCATACTTGTGTTTAAACAAAGTTATTGAGATGCACTCCATTTTCCTAATTTAGCCAAATATAGTCTGATTGCAATGTTTCGAATCCAAATGAAAATCCACCTCTCTGCGGGGGGCAGAAAATATATGCCATTTTATTTCAGGACTGGATATAACAATCAAAATTCATTTTACAGTAATTATAAGGAATCAAATTAAACACAGAGCTGCTCCTCCAAGGAAAGTATAATGCATGTATGTAATTGAAATATTCCAGCATCATAATGGCTCACACAATTAAATATGCATTAGTGGAGCAGTGTCCCTATCTGTCAGCAATAGTGGAGTTCACTGTCGAGAGCCGCAGCCGGTCCACATGAGCTTCAGGAGGAGCTGGTTTTGGGTTAAATGTTAAAGGCCACTCTTTCTAGATATCGTCCCTCATGGTGCTTTTCCTAATTATAGATTCTAATACAATGAGTGGATACAAAACATTAAATTGCCGCTGTTAGTGCAGGGAGAAACTCTAGTGGTCATTACTATTATCTGTATTAATTGTTCGGCGAAACTATCACACATCACAGTAGGGAGCCGAATGAGCCAAAATACAAAAGGAGGCATTTCCTATTGAAATGCATATGCAGCTGTATAAAAAAAAACTGCGTTAAAAAACTCAATCAAAGGCCGAATTTAATTCAAAATGCAGGTTAACTCAATTTGTTGAGAGCAACATTGTTCAAGGTGCTCATTAACTTGTGGTTATTATATATAATTCACTCGGATACAAAAGAGGGGGAAATGAAAGTAGATTTGCAGAATGTAGTGGAGAGATTTATTTATTTGTTCTGCTCCCCAACACACGGAGCTACCTTTTTTGTTTGAGCGATGGGTGACTTCAAGAAGCAGCGTATAGAAGTGGGACTATAATTAGACAGCATGCAGGTACAACTGCAGTCTGCTCAGGGTTTAATTATTATTAGTAATTGCATAAACATAAACATATGTGTTCATGGTCAGCTGCAGACATCAATCACAGTATTTCTAATTATTACACCAGCAGTTATCTTCAGAAAACGCTCAACGTGTCTCCACCGTGTCACATCTGTATCCTCGCTGCAGAGTGCAATCTCGCATCGAGTCAGTCAAACAAAATGTCCACGTGACCCTTGACCTCTCTCCCGTCCACACGCCTGTCCCCAGATGGAACAGTTGGGCCGTGCACTTGACTACGACCTCCAACACACCCTCTGCCCACGCTCCCGCGAGCGCTGTCTTTGGTGATAGAGTGGCCGGCTACGAGGTGCAGCCCGGTCATCCGGGGTGCGGCCGTTCTCCGGGCTTCGTGAGTGATAGGCGGCCCAGAGGTCCGCCGGGCCGCAGGTGGAGTCAGCGACTCTGTTGCTTGGTCGCTGCTGCGGCTCTGACCTTCAAACCAGCGCCATCGTTCAAACTTATCCGCTCATAAACACTTTTCCTGACGTCATTAGCGTTTCCAGGCCAGCTGGATGCCAAAATTCAGTCAAGAGTTTATTGCCAGAACGGCTCCACAGACTGCATCTTGATGAATTATGGATTATAAAATCAGAAAAATGTCTTTGCTGTTCAGATTCTTTTACGATTTCTGTTTTATTCTGCACCATTACGGCACTGCATGGGTCCAAATTCACATCAGGTCCCAACATTTTATTGGATCCAATAAACTCCACTGAAACTATCAGCTATCCCACGAATATTGACAAGTGTTTATGACAGTTTTAATGTATATTTATCATTGAGTCCATCAACACAGGCTCCATGTCGCTGCTTTTGTTTACAGACTTAGCTCGCATGTTTCTGTCTGTCGTAATGACTTTTATAACCGGTGGTCTCCAAGTAAGAGTTGTTTGATGTAAAATGCCTCGCCGGAACAATATTTTACCTCAAAATCGGTTGCTGTACACACTGATTTGACGCACACTGTGTCTCGGTGTGAATCTGAGCATTTTATAAAAACTTTTCTTTGCATTTCTTTTTTATCTGTAACCTCCAAAGCTGGCCTGATTTTAGAGGAGATGTGAATGAAAATGCTCTGGTGCGAATCCTGCCACTGGAGAAGAAATTCAGGGTGGGGAAATGTGATTAAGCAGCGCTCTCTCCTCGCTCATCTCAACAATTAATTATGATAAGCCCTCAAGCAAGGCATTTAAACCTGTTTAGGTTTAGGTTTGAGACTCTGGTTATCCTATTTTCCTGCCAGATGTTAATATTTGTGCTGCGGCTATATGGATCCGAAGCCGTAAATAGCTGGGAAAAAAGTATGCATGGTCAGCAAACCATCCCTTCACAAATAAGAAAAAAAGAGAGAAAAGAGCGTTATCCTGGAACAAGCATAAGTCAAGCCACCTGTCCCCCTCCTCCACAGCCTGATGCTTAAATCCAACACCAAATAAGCCCTGAGCCGGCGCGATATTTCCCTGAGCCGTAGACCTTGACCCTCGGCGCCACGAGGCCCAGACGCACTCGCTCTGCCCGGGTATCACGACTGCTGCCGCGGAGGCCCGGGCAGATAAGACATGATGAATGCAGATTGTTTGCGGTGTGACAGGCTCATTCGTTTACAGTGGGGATGGCGCCTTCACGAGGGGCGACGCCATGCAACCCTTAGTCTGCAGATAGAGAGAGAGAGAGAGAGAGAGAGAGAGAGAGAGAGAGAGGAGGAGGAGGAGGAATCAAGGGGGGAAAAGAGAGAGCGAGGATAACAAAAGAGGGAGAAAACGAGGTGTGAAAATGAGAAGGGAAAAAGTGCCAATGCAACGGAGGAAATGAGGGACAGGAGGGAGGAGAAGACAAGTGATGCTCATACCGGAGAACACGGTGACACAGAAAAAGGTTGCAGTCTGATTTCAGAATGTCGGTGAGGGGAGTCCATTTCCCCTCTAGGCAGGTAGTAAGGAGGGAGGAAATGGAGTGAGAGGAGTGAGAAGGGACATAACAACAATGTGAGTAGAGAACAATTAGAGATAGAGATGGAAAAGATGCATTCAGCACATTCCCGTGTTTCTAATCTAGCGGCTTTTATCGGCGGGCGGTGGGATTTATGCTTCTCCCTGACACGCAGACAAAGCCCTTCCTGATTCTCTCCATGGCAACTGAACGTGGTGACTAATTTTAGGGTTGCGGTTCGGATAGCACTTCCCTTATTAAACACCCATCCGACAGCTTCTGTGCTGCGTCGTATCTGAAGGGAAGAAGGCTTGTTTAACGTGCTTGGCCTGGAACTTACGTGTCACACACAATTTGTGAGTTCACAATTTGCACAAATTGTGTATTTTTTTATCAGAATCCTATCGTGATTCATCCGTCTTTTAGGGGATTCACATATATTGCATGAGACAACAACATTAAAGCTGCACTGAGCCATATATGGTATGAACAAATGACTGTGATGAAGCAAAAAGAGGTCACTCGTACATCACACACAGAAATATCAAACTCCACAGAGCTTTTTGGTCTATTCTGGATATTTGTTTTGGTTTTCTGGCCTATACCATTCAGCTTTCATCAACTTAGTTTCCTGCATCAGGTAGTTTTTACAAAAAAACAAAGCTCCTTTTAATACTCTTTTTGGAGTTTGAGCAAGTGTGTGTGCACTGGTGCATAACAGGCAATCAGGTAGAGAGAAGTGTGGGAATAATTGTAAGTTTGACTCTATCATTACAAAGAAATGAAAGTGATTTCTCACAGTCGAAAGGGTTGTTTATGCATCTTAGCTTTAAGAACAGTGGAAAGAGTAACAGAAGCCACACTTTTTCAAAACACCTTTTATTGCCTGTATAATACTCCCATTGACTGCCTGCTGACTCTCTTTCACTCTTCTTAACTGACCTTTAGGTAAAGTTTGTTATTTTGGACGGTGCGTTAGCAGAGAGCTGCACTGTTCTGATCCACCCTGTCTTTTCTGCGGTCTACACGGGACCCTAATCTGTCCTTGTCTGCAGTCCGTCTTGACCCCAATTCTAGCAGCCTGCGGTCTGTCCGGACCCCGCTGTCACTCTTCGGGATCTGTTCGAATCCTGCGTTGAGTAGGATTGACTAGATCGGCACTATTAGCTGCTGCGGTCATTGGGGACCCCCGTATCCTGTTCTGCGGTCCCTTGAGACCTTTTCCTGTCTTTTACTTTGTTTAACTAGACCCTCTTCACTCGGGTATGTGTACCCCTGGCTACGCCCGAATGATGGGACGAGTTGTTGCTTAGGTAACCGCTGCGGCTGGAGGTAAAGTATTGATTTATTTTATCACTCTAAGAATAAATCCTTTTTCTTTGGGGGATTCTGCGGGCGCAGATGTCAGCATCACTACCCCTTGCTTATCCTAATTCAGGATGGAGTCCAATCGCCAAAGACTTTGCACAATTTCATTGTTGCACAATTTGATTGTTTGCAATGTAATAAATTATGGATAAAACTCGGTAACCAGTCTCTCCTGATTGAAATGAAGCTCAAGCGCAAGTTCAGTAAGGAAGACATTAGTTACTCGCTGGTTCATTCAGGAGCCAGTCTGTAGGCTTACAGCGATGACTCAATCAGCTGATTGGGGGGCGTGTATGTTGAATGAACCAGCCTGGCAGAGCAATTCCCTAAACCAATCACAGCGTTGTTGTCTAACTTGAAATAGTTTCTCCGCAGGGCTGTCAGTTGTCATTTCAGTTCTAACCGATGCGACCCTCCGCCACCCCGGGCACCGCCAGTCAGCAGTCGGTCTTGCTTTATTCATCAACGGGTACAGCAACTCTAGTCTTCTTCTTCTTCTTCACCACCACCAGTGTCTGTACTCCAGGGGGGGATTCTGCGGGCGCAGATGTCAGCATCACTACCCCTTGCTTATCCTAATTCAGGATGGAGTCCAATCGCCAAAGACTTTGCACAATTTCATTGTTGCACAATTTGATTGTTTGCAATTGGAATAAATTATGGTTAAAACTTGGTAACCAGTCTCTCGTGATTGAACTGAGTTTACGTCTTAAATCACAGCTTTTTCTTGAGTTTTCTGCACTGTATCGTAATCTAAGAAATATGGCTGCTCGCATAATTATTTTAACAAATCTTTCCATTGCATACCTTTAAATTATTGTTCCTGCCACAGCTTCTTCAAGGCCTTATAAGTGATGAGATGCATTTCATCCCTATGGAGATTAGATACCCATGTTTCCCATTCCCTTTTTTTAATGCCCAATGTACTGCAAAACACCTTCAACTAATGAAGAATCACTGCACACAGAAATTACTGACTGCTTAATTGATACTCTCCTTTGCCCATATGTGTGGACTGCTGGCCCAGCAGCCCGCAATTATTGATGAATTGCCATATCATCAATATTTAAGTTATCTCTCGCTGGTTAACCAAAAAAAAAGAAAGAATATAATGGTCTGCAATTTGTAAGATATTCAGAGAAGTTTTTTTTAGACCAGCTTCATGCCTGTGATGAGGGAGTAAGTGTTCCAAAGCAGCGGCGTATTCCTCTCCCATTACCAGGAGGGCAGGCATCCCCACTGGCTCCAGATCGACAGGGGAGTCAGACGTCGTGAAGGACAATTGGCAAACTTGTGAAAATTTAATCAGGGCCATGAATTAATCAATAAAAGGGGGCAGGATAAATGACGCGGGCGCGTGCACCTAAATGATGGCAGGGGAGGCCCTGTGGCCCGCTGCTTCACTCACTTCCTGAATAAATCATGTCCTATGAAGGCCTGGAGCATCCTGCGGAGCAACTGCTTCCACACTCAAAATCTTTTCCCTTCTGAATTTCGCCTGTGTGGATCTCAAGGCCACGACGGAGAGCAGGGGAGCCGAGTCTGTATATTCACCGTACCAAAATAGACTTGCTCAGAATATTTATCGTAGCATCAGATCATTTCTCATGGTAGCCAATTTGAGGAAAAGGCTCTGCGTGTCAATGTCATGTGAATTAAGCCTCATAACACAGTGCACCTGATTGCTATGTACTGTGGCATGTTGGGACTTAATTGCTAAGGTCTTAACTCACAGGGGAGCTAGCTTAATGTTTTCCTCTGTCCATAGGCACTTCCCTTTATACTCTATGTGTCTGGATTTTAATTAAAGGCTATACCTCTGTTTAATACATTGGCATGGACCCGCAGGAGGCTGATGGGTTTTAACAGACGGCTGTTGCTGTCATTTTTCAGTTTGAGGGACTACTTTACTAGCTTGCACTGCAGAGCTTGTAACAGTTTTGAGGTCATATCCACTGTAGTAAAATTAAACATCATCACATACACACTGCCACACAATGACCAAAAGCTGCACAGCTGGTCTGTCCAAAAACAAGTCCGCTTCTACGAGTAAGTCTACAAACTGTTCCCAGTGTTCCAGGTCGACTGATTCCCTGATGGGCTCCACGAGAAAGGCTCCACGGGGCAACATCCTGCTGTTCGTCTGCAATATGCATCCACACACATTTGGGTTTACTTTTCGAGCCGAGTAATTGTGAAATCGAAAATGTGAGGGCAACTGGCGTGGTAATTGGTACCTCGAGCCCGAGCAAGGATAAATCAGCAGAAACTATGTCCACAACGAATTGAAAACGCATGCTTGTGGAAAGAGCGTCTAAGAGAGAGATTTGGTATTTTAGGTATAGGATCTATATGATAGATGAAGAGAAGAAAAAGCATTGGAGAGAAAAAACAAGAGCCAGACAGGGGAGGGAAAGAAGAAGAAGGAGCTACCATAAGAGAGTGAGTCAAGTGTGAGAAAGAGAGCGAACAAGAGAGAGCAAAGCAAAGACAGAGAGACTTAAACTGGCAAAGTCAACCCCGGCTTCCCGTTGGCACTGGAGTGCGCTTGGAGCCAGGTGAGAGTCTAGGTAACCAGTTATAGCAATGTGGACTCTCATGGGCACTGTTCTCTTCTATCTCATCCTCAGCACTCAGTGGAGAACAGCAATCTCTCCTCTCCACACCCTGCAACAGATCACCCGCAATTACGCCCCAAATCAAATGAGTCTGGGCCTGGAGGTGGGGGGTGTTAGCACGGGGAGGGAGAGAGAGGTGGGAGAGGAGACTGGGATGGTTTGGCAGATGTGCATACAGATGTATCATGCCAGCTCTGGATATGAGTGGTCTGAGAGAGAATCTGAAGAGTGAAGCACACCGAGTGATTTAGAATTCATCTAAAGCCCGTTGATTTAGACAAGTCCATTCATGCAGAGAAATTACTTGAGCTTCGGAGTGAACAATAGTGCATGTACGAAAGATATGTCCCTTTAAGACGAAGCAACTATTTTTCTTTCTCCATTTTCTTATGCAAAATTCCAAAGATCTACATTTCAGCCGCACAAAAAGAGAGAGCTGGGTTGATGTACGCTGTGAAGACAGACGAAACAGAAAGGTTAGGAATTGAAATAGGATCAGATGTGCTCATTGATGATGGCAGAATAGAGTCTGGCTGTAAAAACGGCGACTGCGATAACAGAACAGAAGCAGCTGCAGAAAAAAAAAATACTTAAACCATTTACCATCGCTACAGATCCAAAATCAGGATATGTTTCAATTTGAATTTTGTAGTGTTCAGCTCCCACCAACTCTGCCTCAAGTTACATCATTTGATCCCCGAAGGCAATTTATCAGCCTATTGCTCGGCTCCCTCTGGAGCACAAAAGGCTTTATGAAAAGTATAAGCAGTAGAACTCCCCTAGACCTGTAAGCTGACTACTTGTGTAAAATTGGAGTTGAAGTGACCGTCTTCCCGTGCGTTGGCAAGAGCCGTCTTTAAAGCTGCACTAACAAACATTGTCTTTATAACAACGGCTCAAGTGACTATGTGGGATGTGAAATGAATCCCTCATAGTGACAAACCCACAGAAGAATAGTTCTCCCCAAGTCTTTGAAGCCATTTTGCATTTTGCAGCTCATTGTTTTGGTTTTACAGCCAACAATTTTACGGTTTTCTCGACGCTTCTCATCCCCGCCATTTCCAGCGCAGGCAGTTGTTTTTTTCCGCTAGCAGCTAGCTGGTGAACATGAGCCATCAAGATGCATCAGGTGGTCATAGACACGCCTCCAAATGAATGCTAATGTTGCCCTGTATCTGTGAGATGTGTGTATATGCAACTTTTCACCACAACATCAACCTGTAGACGTTCTTGGAAGCGCAGGAAAGTCCTGGTAAATATAAGACAGACAATTTGAACATTGTAGTTGTAGATATAGTACAGTAAATGGATGCAATATCTACATAATTTAACCCTCTCGTGAATAAATTATGACAATCTCAGTCAGAATTGTTGAGGTGTTTTTATTCCTCTTTAGATATGAAGACAAATGTAATCACCTTTTTTAAACATGGACTCTTTGGGATTTTTATATGTCTACTCTACAGCATGTGTTTTAATTTTCTACAGCAATGAAAACATAAAATACTCAATATATATTTTTTAATTCTGTTAAACTAATTAGTTCCCATATGTTAACATTTCTGAGCTAATAGCCTACCGTTCAATACAATGCAAACCTCCCAAACACACACACACACACACACACACACACACACACACACACACACACACACACACAGTCAGGTCCTCGCTCTTGACTCCTCAGCCCTACCCTAGTCCTTTTGAACTAATTGATTTTTCAATAAACATTTTCTCCAGAAATAACTTAAAAAATATTTTTTGGCAGTGATGAGTAGCTCAGTGTTTCTTTGGCTGATGTGCAACTACGCTGTCAAAACACATGCATGCACATGAAACCTGTAGTGACTACTATGCATGAAAGGGTTTCAATAGTATCTAGAAATAAATCTCTGTTTTGGCATTTTTGCCAGTTTCTCCTCTCTTTTTAGCATCCCCGTTTTATTCACATCACACCCGATGTCGTTTGTGATGCATGGCCCTGCAGTTATTCCCTAAAATCAGCATTCGGTAAAGAGCCGACATGAATGTGATGGAGAAACTGATGAGGAGGATTGCTCAGTCGAATGGAGAAACAATTAATACATTAGGATGGAGTTCTTGGAAGGGAAACCATTGCCTTTGAAGAGCAGACAGGTAAAAGCTCAAATTTTCCCAAACTGCCTCATCATTCATTGGGTTGGCCCTTAGCAGCTCTAACATTTTGAGAAATGTTAGAGCTGAGAGAGAGAGACATTTTGTGTAATAAAAAGCTTAAACAAAAAACCTTCAAAAAGGGCGAAAAAATGTTTCTTAACTGTTGAGCCCAATGACAGAAATGTGGGGAAATTACAGCATTCTCTAATATTTGAGCACACTGTAAAATTACCCTTCTTACATCTCTTTTGGATGTTTTTTTTGTTTTGTTTACTCTCCTCGTAACAAGTGTGTGTGTGTGTGTGTGTGTGTGTGTGTGTGTGTGTGTGTGTGTGTGTGTGTGTGTGTGTGTGTGTGTGTGTGCGTGCGTGCGTGTGTGTGTGTGTGTGTGTGTGTGTGTGTGTGTGTGTGTGTGTGTGTGTGTTTGTGGAAGAGTATTTACATGTTTAATAATACTGAAGTGTGATTCAATGCAACTCCTCTTCAGCTTGGTTATGGTTGAGAGCGTCTCAGAGTTGAAACAAAAAAGGTGATTATTACTATTATCACTATTATTATTATCAGTATTATACTTTAAATTTAAAGGACATTTATTTAATAGATTTATTTAATAGCCTTTAGAAAGTGTGCTTTTCAAAGCCATCATTTGTAAGTCTGTTTTGTTTTTTAATGTGTAGAGAATATAGAAACTTAATTTGCATTGTAGTAATGAGTTTTTTCTTCTTCTCCTATTTAAGGTATCTTCTTACTTTTGTTACATGTAATTATTAGGTATAATGCTAGCAAGTGACTATTAGTTATCGTTGGTTCGATTGGCTACGTAGCAGTTACACCTGCCAGGTTTTGGGTGTCAGGATTTTGTCAGATATAATTTCTACTTAAGAAGTAGTCGTTAGCATTAGTTTGTGTGGTGCAAACTTATTTATTTTGATACATAAATCTCTAATCGCCAAATAGGTTGATCCAATTTTTTCCAATTCTAAGAAATGTTTGAGGTTAAATTGGCGGCAAATGCATTCAAACATGAGCACATTATTGGTTTACCTTTAGATGTTTGCTGTGTAATATCTGCTAGTAATTTAGTAGGCAAATTGGTTTGTTGCTTTGCATATGAGAGAGATAGCATTGGACTCGTTACAGTGTGTTTAAATGAGTCTGATTAAATTGATTTTCTTCTCAAGTGTGGACATGAGTGTATGTACTGGTTTGCATAAATGAGTTTGACTTTTTCTTTTTGGATGAAAGCGGTAAGTAATTTGTAAACATTATGAGAAAATGAGTCCACGGTCAGGGATTTACCACTTTGTTTAGACATTGGACAGGAATGGCTCTCAGCAGTGGAGAAGTGTTAATGCTTCAATGTGAATGACTGAAAGCGGAAATGAAGGAGACAACAGGGTGACTGGCCCACTGCACTTAAAAAGAGACACAGAAAACAAAGAGCTTTTCTCTGTTTTCCTCCAGAGAGGGTGAAAGGGGTGCAGGAGATGTGTTATTCTGTGTGAGCGAAACAGAATGAAGAGATGGGGGTAGTGAGGGGAGATAAGGTTCATTAGAGGAGGTGAGCAGGAACAAAGCCTAATCTCCATTTTAACCTTACCTTTAGAGGAGGCCGCAGTTGCTGCTGTGATAAAGGACTAGTGCAGCCCTAAGCTATGCATGGAATACTGATTAATCCCTTACCATTGTTATCAGGAGACGTCAGCTAAGGCCGCGATGGTGAATCGCACTCAGCCGCTGTGGCTGAGGACATTTTTTCCTCTCTATCTATCCCTTTCTCTTTCTCTCGCTCGTGTCCATTCTCTGGGCTCATTCGTCTCTCTCTTCATGAGGGGAGAATAGGCGCCCAGGGCCTTCGATGGCGTAAGGGGGCGTTAGAGTTTTGATAAGTATTGATATCAATCTTATAAATCTAAATTTAATGACCCAATGTGCCCGGACTAAAGACATTTGTCATGGAATCCTCATATGAGGAATAAAGCTAAATAGGTTCTCTGAACGCTTGCTTGTGCATCATAAAGTATGGCGATGACTACCCCATGTGCTTGTGTTATCGACTTACCCTGCACCTTGCCGTATATGTCACACAAACGATGGTGCGTTTTCTTGTGGAGAGCACGGGGCAACTGTTAGAAAGTAAGAAAGCAATAAAAGATGGGAAAGGGGAAAGATTATTTTTTTAAGAGAACAAGAGTAAAACAAACACAGAAAGGCGAGATCCGACAGGAAGAGCGCTTGAGCCTCAGCGTGAGTTCTTACCGTCCTTCACGGTTTCCCTCCACCTAACTCCTCCTATCCCCTTTCCTCTTTCAGGCTGTCTCTCTTGATGGATTGGCCCATCGGTTAGAAATAATTAGAATGAGCTGTTGTCTTGTCTTGCTGAATGCAGCATCACCAGGGAGCAGGTTCAAGCCTTAAAAGTAGAACTCCATCCTGCCTTCACTTCATATTCCTTCAGGGGAGGTTTGCACATAAAATTGCATCATTCCACTTTATTACTCTGATACCTCTGTACAGGATCATGCAAAGACAAGCAGTTAAAGTCAAATAGCTGATGATTTCACCTGCTACTTTTGTGGAAACTCTACGTACGTGTGTGCAGCACGTTGTAAGCTGTTATTCTCACCTGCAAAAGCGCCAGCCTCAGCGTGATCAAATGGGTACTTGCACACAATATATAACTCCTGTCAGTGGGCAAATTATATCCTGGTCTGAGACTGAAGGCGCCACCACGCACACATTTTTCCCCTGTCTCGGTTTTTATTTTCATTCATTTTTATGTAGAGAATCACTCACTCCTCAGCAGATGCTCTTGTCCACTGGAGACTACCACTCGATTCTGCAGATTGCTGATTAAGCCATTTCCACACTTAGGCTCCTCAATTGTATACTGTTTATTAAACTCCTACATACTGTTATGATACATTGTTAAGTGAATTGCATCATGGGACCTTCATGACTCCAGTGTTGAATCTAGAATAGAGAATCAAGGTGATGCAAAGATTACCATCTTCGCTGAGTGACTGTATGACTTTAAAGCTGCACTAACCCATATTTCTAATAACAATGAATAAAATGACTCCTTGTAAAATGTGAAAGGTGTCATTCTTTGTGACAAATCCAAAGAAAATTATCTCTTTGTTTCTATAAAGCTTTTTAACATCTTTTCAGTTCATTTTGGCTTTCGCGACATTAATGTTTTCTTTTGCTCCTGCTCAGCAGCGTAACATAATTGTGATTGGCCACAGTGTAATTTTTTTGTCTCAAGCCCTCGGCCCACACACGCACACACCCACCGATACACACAACCAATCCAGACGATTTTGAAGCAGACAATTGCCACAGTGAACAAGTTCACCATGCAAATACTATTCTGCAAAGCAGCCTATGATCAGCACCACGGACAGCAGCCAAAGCGCCAAATGTATCAATGTTAATTTGACAGCTTGTCCTGGTGTCAGCGGCCAAAAGTTATCACAGACACAGTACACACTACAGTATGGGCGCACATTTCCCAAGATATATGAGCCTTGGTAGTTTGTTTACATGACGTAACATAAGTGCATAACAGATTCAGTGAGAACAGCATTCAATGTTGTCCTAGGACGCTCGCTTGCTGTTAGGACACAGTCAGAAGGCTATTTTATGGCCCCTGACATCTTTTGGGCCCATGTGCAGCAGTTGCACCATCGATATTTACGCTCTCGCTGCTCTCAAACTCATTTCCAGACACAGCACGTGGCGGTTTCCAGCTCTGATAAAACACTACATGCCCAGACTTACAAAGTTATCGAACATTTGGCTGCTTAAGAACCACACGCTTTCCTCAGGAGTTGGTGGAAAGCAGACCAAAGCCAAAAGGACACTGAGTATTTAAATTGCCAGGTGACCAAAAACAAATTGAATTGAAAGCTAATCATTTTTATTGGCCTGGTGAATGTATAAATAGCCAACTGTTTGCTAACAGGCTCACCATATCAGCTTAGTAGTGATAATGTGAGTGTTGAAAGCTTGTTGCGCTGTCCCCTAGTGGCCAAATAATGTTTCAATGCAACTTTAATGCCTCACATGCTACATACTAGTTTTTACAAATCAATAACTGAAGCATGGAATCACTCACTGCTTTCATCCTATAAAAATACAAGGTCAAAACATTGTGATCATATTGGCAACCAGAAAAGTGGCAAATGGCAAATGGACTGTACTTATATGGGACTTTTCTTGTCTTCCGACCACTCAAAGTACTTCAACACTACTTTATCATTCAACCATTTACACCCATTTATACTCTGATGATGGCTACCATGCAAGGTGCCACCTACCCATCAGGACTATCTAACATTGATACACCACAGGCACAGCCTGCGGCGGAAAATATGCGTTTCATTATTGGGTTTTCATACTATATAAATGCCCCATTTGTAAATAAGGACTTATTTACCTTACTTACCTAACGAGTAGTAACTAGCTGAATTAATCATGAATTTCAGTATTAAAACACGTTTGTAAAGTGCATATCTAAATCATTATATGTATAAATAAATGCATGAATAAATTATATTTAAATATTTTTTTGATCATTTACTAACAATTTATAGATTATCTTATTAGTCATCTATAAGTCCTTAATACTTCATTTACAAATGGGGAATCCATCATTTATAAAGTATGAAATCCCAATCATGAAACACATAAAGGTCAAGCTTATTAATCAAGAATTAAACATTTATAACTGTGTTTTTTAATTGCATACTAATGAGTTACTAATGAGTATTCATGTTGGAACAAAGCTTTATAAATGATGAATGAAGTGTTTAGTCATGCCTTTAGTAATGCTAAATAGTATGTAGTTATTATGAAGTTATTATGAAGTACCGAAATATGATTTTTCAACCCACTTCAGCTTAAATACAAGATGTTGAGGAACAAACTATAACACAGCTCTAAATTAATCATATTGTCTCGGTCTGTGCCAGAAAACAGGATGCCAGATAGCTCTGCCCATTCCTAATGGCACTTATCTCCACCTGTAGTGGTTATTATTGCCATCTTGGGACACCTCGGCCTGCCTACTGTATCTGTCGTCTGCAGCCTGCCTGTCCTTTACACTGATGAGCCCGGAGCCCCCATGGACCATCTCACCCTTCCAGATAATGGCTTTTTTCTTCTTCTTTTTTTGCCAGAACAGTGTGTGACCTTCTACTAATACCAGTGAACAATGCCATAATATCACAGTCATCCTCCTCATCATCATCGTTGCTATTGCCGTCACCCTTTATTCTCTCTCTGCTCTAATATGTTTTGCTTGGTAAGAATTCAGGCCTTGACAAGGCATACACATTGCATTTTTTTTTAAAGCTAGCAATATGTTTGTTAAACCATTCAGACTCCCTCCCTTGTTACTTGTTTGAGTAATTTATTCTCTGAGACGGGAAGTTTAACTTATCTCTCATCGAGTGTCTCTAACACACATTGAACCTGCGGTCACCGCCTTGCCCACCTGAAGAACATTTGGGAAAAAACTCATGCACACACTGGGGCTGTAGTTAATTCCCCGCATATTCATTATTCAAACATGACCTTTCTTGCTCCTCCTCTTTAAAAGTAGAACCTTCCTGGATTTTCGTCAGAGAGACAGATTGGTTGGAGCCTTAAAAAATGCAAGGTGGTGGAAGTGCCAGGGACATTATTGAAATGAATGGAATTGTGTGCGTGTGTGTGTGTGTGTGTGTGTGTGTGTGTGTGTGTGTGTGTGTGTGTGTGTGTGTGTGTGTGTGTGTGTGTGTGTGTGTGTGTGTGTGTGTGTGTGTGTGTATGGCTCAGCTGGCTGGAGAAGTCAGGGAAGGAAAGCGGCACTGGGAAAAAAATAATAATATTCTTTAATGTCCCGTTGTTTGGCACCAGGTGTGTACCCTGAGTGTGCACAGGATTTTACACACAGCACTCCAACCTCTCAAATGCCCTCTCTCAAAATGATGGTGCAGTTCTACATTGCCATCGTTGAGTCCATCTTCTGCTCCTCCATCACTGTCTGGCATGCTGCAGCCACTGCCAAGGACAAGGCCAGGCTGCAGCGCATCATCCGCTCTGCGGAGAGGGTGATTGGCTGCAATTTGCCATCCCTCCAGGACTTGTTCGCTTCCAGGACTCTGAAGCGAGCAAGAAAGATCGCAGCTGACCCCTCTCACCCTGGACACAACCTGTTTGAGTCCCTTACCTCTGGCAGGAGGTTGAGGTCCATCAGGACCAAGACCTACCATACACTTAACTTTAACCTAAACACACATGTCACTTTAACATACACTTACATTAACGTTATCTGTTTGTCTGAGCACTTTATCTTTATCTTATAATTGATTTAAATAGCATTGCACTGTTGCTGTCGTTGGCTGTTGATTGTTGTTTGTCTCGTCTAATGTATGCACCTTCCGCCTAACAAAATTCCTCGTTTGTGTAAACATTCCTGGCAATAAACGGTTTCTGATTCTAATTCTGATTCTTCCCCCAGTCATTTCTTTCCAAGGTGTATTCAAGCACGTGCATGTGCACTCAGGGAAAAGAACAAACTGAAATCTGCCCACAAAGTAGGTAAATAGTAGTATTTGCAAACAACAAAATGAGTTCATGGCTTCCACGACACCTTCTGTCACATGTTCACCCGTCTATCCTGTTATGCTTCACCTCTAAGAGAAGATATGATGCCTTAGAAATCACCTTCAGGAGGTGCTTCATAAATACTAAACATAAGAAACATGTTCTGTTATAAATAAGTCTTCTCTCCACAGCCATGATGTATTTTAAATGGCAGCCGCAGTGTAACCTGCTCCACCTGATGGAACTGAAGGAAAGATGGAATTCCATCTACTGAACGCGATCCCATTTTCAATTACACAAAACAAAACCTCACACCTGTGTGCGTTTGTGTTCCTTTAAAAAGAAAGGGATCGCTCTAAAATGGAATCCAACGGGACAGAAAGTTGCTACATCCTAAGTTTCAAAAACACAGTGTCAGTGTTTTACTTGACATTCTGAAAAGCCAAGGACACCCTTTTTCATAATAGAGAAAAACATATTTTGCTTGAACGTTTTCGACTGTTTTCGGGTGCAACAGAAGGTTCGTACCAGGCCATGTCGGGTATCCGGCACGGATTTATTGGAGGCTGATGCAGACAGTGAATCCCTTTTGGATGCGCACTGCTCGATCAAACTGGATATTGCCAACATGTCAGTCTGTATCACCGTGAAATATATTCAGCCGAAATTATTATATTTTTAAATGATGTACAAAGAAAATATTAAAAACAACGTCATGATCCAAAGTAATAAATGTGTGCAATGGCTCGTCGTTCTCTCTCTCGTGAAATCAAAAATATAGCTTTCCACCATGCTGTGTGACGTTCAAATCAAATTAAGCTGAGAAGAAAGCTCATAATCCAAACCATGCAATCTTGACATATGCCTTTCACTGTCACTTAGTTCTGCTTCTGACTCAAAACCTCTCTGCGATCAGCATTCCCTTCACTATCACCACGCATCGACCACATCCACCCCGAGGTGTCCCGTTGAGACATTCATGAGTTTACAGCGTGTAACACTAGTGCACAAGCGCGTGTGTGTGTACCTCATCCCAAGGTTGGTAAACACAAATCCAAGCTGGTGATGGGTCCTTGAGTTAAGGTGCAGGGAGAGCAGAGGAGATGGGGCCTTGATCTCAGGCTCTATGGCCGGGGAGGATCGCTGGATGGAGGGGTGAGAAAAGCATCTCTTCAGTGGCAGGTGTGTGTGTTTCATACTAATGTCCTTTGTTGTTGTGGCATGTTGAAGTTGACACACAGGTGGTTCATGTGGAAGTCTGCACAATCCAGTCTACTAGAAATTAATAATTAATCATTGCTTCGCCCGTTATGTTTTGTTGGAAAATGCAAGTGCAGGGAACGTCTGCTATGTGTCTTAACCACACACAGGTTATAGGGATTTTGGGTGCACAAAAAGCAGGACATCCACCTTATTCACGACAGACATTTTGAATTGTCAAAGCAGGAGAAGCTCAGGTGGAATCAATAACATTAATAATGCATCCATTCGGCCCTGAGTCAGCTCCAAGGCTCTCTATGTGCATGCTCACTCACTCATATGGCTTCCTGGGCCACTCTGGGTTCCATGCTAACATCACCATGCTAACATCACCATGTTAACATCTCCATGCTAACATCACTATGCTAACATACGTCACCATGTTAACATCTTGATGCTAACATCACCATGCTAACATCCGCCCAATAACAATGCTGCTGTTTAGCTAGTAGCCTATATGTATCATGTTAACCATTATTACACATAAGCACTAATCACAAAGTACAGCTGAGGCTGCTTGGAATGTAGGTTTATAGTTATTTGGTCGTAAACTAAAGTTTTGGAGAAAATTTGAATTTTTGACCTGATGGTTGCGTGAGAGGAGTAGTCAGAGGATCGTTTAGGTTGTCACAGTTGATCAATTCATCCCGAGAAGACAAGTAATCCATCTATTAGCTGTTCAGACATTTCACTTGATGCCAAGCTGATCGCCAATTGTCATTCATCATCTAGGAACCACGAATATCTGAGTAAGATTTCATGGCATTTTATTCAACAATTGCTGCGATATTTCATTCTCAGCAGAGCTAGACAGACATTGACATCCCAACCAACACGGATATAAATGCATAATGTAGGCAACATTAGATTATTTCAGTTAGCCTGCAATGTAATTGCTCTTTAGTACATATATTTACATGACGGTTTTTGAATTCAGGCTGATTATAAAGTCTGGAGACAGACTAAATATGAGATGTAATCTTTCATTATAGTAAACTGTGTTATTTTAACAGTCATTTTTAAGGTTTAAGAACAAGCTAATCGTGAGCTGTGGACATTATCGACAGAGTGACGTTATTATGCAGTGTTTTTTTTTTACATATATAATTTGCTCTGAGAATGCAGCCTTGACTCTCATTGTTTAAATTTAAACAGACAGTGTGAGGGTAATGCAAGGAGACAAGAGTTTTGGGAGCATGTGGCTCAGATGTCTGTCCCTTTAAGGCCTGCGAGATATCATACTGGGACCAGTTCCAATTGGAACTTCAAATCCATCTTTTCTCTTTGGTTTCTAATTAGCAGTTAACAGATGAAGCATCTCGGAGACAGAAGGGAGAGAGCATGTAGTGGTGTACAGCAAAGCCTCTCGTGACTGATACCAACCCCTTATGCCACCCAGCTCTTCTGATTCTGAGATTTTTCAGGTGAGTGATTTCCCTTTTTCCTTTTGCATGCCTCTGATCGGGGTTGGGCTGATCTCAGTTAAACTCTTAATAAGCCCCATTTCACGGCATGCAGCCAAGAGATTAGATCTGACAGGGAAGGCGTGGGCTAGTTTTGAGACTACAGATCTGCAGGCTAAACTCTGGATTGGAAGTGTTCCAGAGCCCGGTGCAGCTTGTTGGATGGAGAGCTCCTCGCTGCATGATGATACCAGGAGCATGATTGTGTGAAATGCTGCACTCCCTATTGATCAGCCCACCTGCTATATCGCACTTTAATCCAACTTTTTGCTGCCCTCCCAAGAGACATGGTTATAAGTGGATGTTTCATGGAACGAGGTAACAGTTTCAAATGTTCTTGCCCTTTAGATGTTGATGGAACTGCTGACCTATGATCAACTCTGAGCTTCTCCTATACATCACATGAAATGTGAGCTGCAGCAGCATATAATTCATATTCCATATGAAGCTAAAAGATGTGTTCTCACAGCCCGATGTACCGGCAGGTGAACTCAGCTTGCCATATGGCTTAGGGGGATCTTATTAGACTCTGAGCAGAAAACACATTATCCACAGTGGACCAAGGCCACCGAGGGATGATTTCTATTATGAAAGCCTTTAATTCCACTGGTGTGAGTAGGAGGGGGGAGTGGAAAAGTGGAAAAACGCTTCAGGAGGGGAGCTGCTCCCTGTCTGCTTGGCAAATGTATGGGTGGATGATATCTTCAAGGCCCGGTCTACTCCTGACTGCCATTGAAGGGTAAAGAGTTGTTATTTCTCTGGTGAGTTCTCTGAACACAGTTTTGTTATAGTTATTACACCAATAATACAAATGACCCATCAACTTATGATCCTCTTTCACTTTCCCCTCGTTGCTCTCTTCTCTTTAAACTGAAAACAATCAAACTAACCCTTAGGGTGTTTGTCGTCATAAATAGATGTACGAGTTTATGAGGAAACCCAAGGCCTGCAAATGAATGGATTTGAAAAGCTTTATTGAATTTCCCCCTGTACTTACACTGATTTCACTGGTAAATGGCATAACAAAAGGTTATTGATTTAATTCATGCTAGATCTCACTAAAGTAGATGTGTTGTGCAGACAGCGAGACAAAAAGATGCTCCATATGGGTGCAGTTACAAGGTAACTTGAGCAGAATTTCTGAAAGGAAACCGACAAATGAATGGATACAATGGCTCCTGCTGTTTTCTTTCTCTTTGCACACACATATAAACAGATGCACACGATGTGTTTTAGCCATGAACACTAACGTACCACCATCCACCCAGACAGTGAATTGTATAGCTGGAGCACCTTTTGTTCCCCTCACCATGCAGTTGTTATTTATGTATTTCCACTGTTTATGGAATGTATTATTGTTGTGCTCTTCAACGGGGTGAATCACGGCCAGTTTCCCTCCTGCCAAGCCTTATTGTAAACATCATATATTGAAAATATCAATCTTTTGTCAATGTGGAAAAGGGACTGCTTCACCTGGATCAACAACGTGTGCACACTGCCCCCTTGAGGCCATAGGTTGTAACTGCAGTCGGAGTGGCCTTTTGTAGGGACTGCAGTGATCTGTCTGCAGTAGAAATATTGTATTATTTGGTAGAACCATCAGCACACATTCCTGTTACTATGGGGATTCCACCTTACAAATCTTACAAGCAAACTCATTAAATACATACATTCCATATCCTAAATATGTAAACATAATGTACATATGATGTCAAGTTATATGTCAATAGTAGAGTTATGGGATATGTGATTAGAGCAGGTTTAGAGGTAAAGTAGACGTTCCTCTTCGTATTAAAGTCAATTCAATATTGTCATGACGTAACAGATCATATCTTTGTTGACTGGGAGAAGATATTAATTGATCTGCTCAGTGTTTCGGACAGTTGTCATCCTTATTTGGCATGTGCACTGCAACTGAATTGATCCAATATCAATAGGATGACAATGTTTAAATGATAATGTAGCACTATGAGGTATTCCAGAAAGTAGTATTAACCTCAGGAATAAAACATCTCACCAAAAAGCTGCCAATATTTGTGTTAAATTGTGACAGTGTCAACTATACAACAAACATACAGTATCTTGTTTGCTCCTGGGGCCAATAATACCCCCTTTTTCCATTACGTTTCAAAATATCTGCTTTTGAAAATGCCTTTTAGTGATCAAAATCAAGCTTTTAATTTCATGATGTCTTTCTTATTATGTATAGTTAGCCACAACAATGCTGAGTTAAAGCCTGCTCATGGTCATTTGGCTGCTTTTGTGTGAAGTGTATATCTAAGGACATTCTTGAGCAAAGATTCCGTGAGGATTACATTGTTTGCACGTTCTGTGCTGAGAGGCACATATTTGAGAATGTGTATCACTTGTTTACGTAACCTGTAGATATGAAGTGCTCTCAGAAGCTAAATCAAATCTGATTCCTTCCTGGCTTGATGTGGGAGCTCATTTAAGCTCCTCAGCTTTGCTTTCCCAAGAAATGGGCTACTTCATCACGACACGCTGCAACAGACGGGATCCTCAGTCGCCGTGTCTTTTCCTCCTGAAACTTCCTTTGGCGCAAGTTTCATCCAGCCACTCGTAAACAAAGACAGACACACTCATCACTCCAAAATGCAGAAGCAAACATAACGCTGGCGGCATAAGAATCAAAGAAAGACAGAGATGGAGAGAAAAGAGGGAGAGATTTGAAATAGGTGTAGTGTGTGATGACAAAAAAAGGCTCACAGTTGTGATAAATATTAAGTGTGCAAGATGTCGCCGTAAAAAAAACATTACTTCTCAATATCAAAAAGCAGTCGAGGCCTTTTTATTCCTTTATTTTTTTTGATAAAGTACAGCACTGTAAAATAATTTAAATTCTTCTGAATCCAGCACCTCGATAGTTTGTGGTGTTGTGACTGTCTGTCTTTCACAGGCATCAAAAGAGAGGAGATGATGCCTGGGAGGTTTTCCTCTAAAGAAATAAATAGCCCTCTCCTCCGCATGAGCTTCTCGCCCACTGTAACTGCTGTAGCAGACGAGGCTCAGATCTCTGCATGACCCTGTGCTGCAGGTATAGTGGTGGCAAGGCATCATCTTTTGAAGGTTATTGATGAATAGAGGCAATGCTTCCAGTCCAACACTCACACAATGACTCTGAGAGGCTGCAACTAATAAATTATGAAACTGACGCATGAAGTGCTTGCTAGTGTCTTTGTGTGACCCGTCTTTCCTTTCTTTCTTTTTTAGGATCACCATTAATACGAGCATAAGCATTGGCTACCGTGTCTTGTTGGGACGCATACAGCGAGCCTGTAAGTAACACCTATAAGATGTTTAAAGGGATTTTAAGATAAGATCAAATACAGCAAGAGAGTACGTATGTGAAATGTTACTTTAGTTAGAGTTTCAAGCTTGAACACTATAATATACAATAAAAGACTCATAAAAATGTGTTTATTTTTTTAAAGCCGTAATATAGTATGCTATTAGTAGTAAAGTAGTTGTATAGTTAGTCATAATGTCATTGAAAAACATGTATGAGAAGTTATAGTATAGTAAGTCGTAAAAACCTTATAAAACTGTAATTAATGTCATATTATAGCATTTCATTAAAATAGTATAAAACGAATTGTAGTCATAGTAAAGTATGTACAAAATAATCCTAGAAGTTGAAAAAAGTCGTTGTATACTATGAGAAAAGTCTGATAAAAGTAACAGTATAGAATATCAAATACCCTTTAGTTGACATACTATACTATTACTTATCAGACTTTTCTCATACTTTTACAGTATGTGGAAAAAAAGTCTTTAAAATGCCATAAAAATAAATCTGTAAAGATCATTGTATAATAAGCCATGAATATGACATAAAGAAAACTACATAGTATATGCCATAAAAAAAAGGAAAAATAATTCCATTGAAAAAGTCAGTATAGCACAGTGGTTCTCCACCAGGGAGTTCCAGGAGTCTCTAGAGAATATTTTATTTTCACTATGGCGGCTGCTGAACACAGAGCAGAGAGGAGCAGACAGGGAAAGTTATAAAAGTTGTAAAAATGTAAAAAGTGTGACATGTACAGCACGTGGAGCCACACACTATCAAAGCAATTCTACTAGTGTTTTTTTTTTAGGATTTAAGAGTCTTGTATACTGCAGTGACAAAAAGGAGGAACATATTTTATTTAAATAATTTCCAATTTTTCATTTGGATTTGATAGAAATGTAATTCACAATGATCGGAAGGAACTTGATTATTTGTCACTCATCACATTACTGATTTAAATCCTTAATTTAAAGGGCTCCATGCTCATAGAGTTACGTTGTATACTGACTGTAAATATTGTATTAATGTAATACTTAATTTAACGTTAAATAAGTTATTTTGCCCCGTAATAAGCTCTACGCTGTTGATTTTAAATATGCTTACTACATAATGAAGAATATCACCGGATCATCTATGAGTTAAGCTAGATGGTATTGTGATACAAATACCACTACAGTCAGGTTCACAATAAAACATTTTGTTTTCCGGTTTTGGGCACAGATTTTAAGATGCGCCAGGAGGGACAACCTTAAGTAATTCGCCTCTCAAAATGGCGGATGAACCAACACGGGAGTGGAACGATGAGCAGCTCAAAAGTGATGATTTGCCCAAAAAAGACATCATAAAGTTCATCCAGGACAATGCAGCACACTCGGTATGTTTATCATTTCACTTCGGTCGCGAGTGAAAGTTGAATATCCGCAGGATAAAATATGACGGCTCACTTGAACTGCGGCACGCTGCGTAGTTAGCTCCGCGTAGCCACATCAGGATCGCTGCTGTGTTCCAGCATCGTGCAGCAAAGCGAGCGCAACAATGCAGAGGTTTTTTTCTGCTGAACGGTCCCGAGCGTCTCGTTATCTCGTTGTTTTCACAAAGCCCTGAGCGGAATTGCCGCGTTTTACCGCTCAACGTGGTTTCTGCGTAAATTAGCCTTTAAAAAAAAAACCGCGTCATTAATTTTAGTCGCAGCGGCACACGTGATGATGTTGAAACGGTGCATCTGCTAACTTTCTCCCCTTTTTGTTTTATTTTGCATTTCCCCTTTCAGTTCCTCAACGAGCAGAAGCTGCTGGGAAACATAAAAAATGTCGCCAAAACGGCGAAGAAAGAGCAACTTATTATCGCCTACAACCAGCTCTTCGAGAGCAAAGTAAGTGCTGTTCAAGAGACTCGTTGTTGCAGTTTACATCAACCCCGCATGCAGTGCCGCAGTCTGGGGTCGCTAACAAACGTGTGTGTGTTTGTTTTTGTTTTACATTTGCAGAGGTTTAAAGGCACAGAACCAATTGAAGAAGTGACCGAGCAGGTTCGAACTGTGAAAATTGAAGAAAAGCCCAAAGACGTCGAAGTTGTGGACGAGGTACGAAGGGTGTTAGATTTTATGGGTTGGGGGATGTTGTATTTGTGTCCGATTTTGCACTTTAAACACTTCTAACTACTGTGAACCTCCACTCTCCTGCATTGCTTCTCTCAGGGGCCACCCAAGTACTTCAAGTCTGTGCTGAAGAAGGGGGACAAGAGCAACTTTCCAAAGAAAGGCGAGAACGTGAGCTGCTGGTACACCGGCTCCCTGGAGGACGGAACCGTCTTCGACACCAATATCCCCACAAGTATGACAGACCTGCGCCTTGAAGCGATCCTACACCCCAAATGTTTTGTAATGTGTTTTTTTTTTATTCATCACCAGTTTAACTGTGAAAATCTATGACATTATAATAGCACTTGTCCTTCGTTGTCGTAGTTGAATATCCTATAACGTTCCTGTCTTTGGGTTTAACCCGTTCCCTCCCTGTAGCGGCAAGAAAGAAGAAGCAAACCAAACCACTGACCTTCAGAATTGGCATGGGCAGAGTCATCAGAGGGGTGAGTGACTTTTCTTGAGTTTTGCTCTGCAATCTGAATTTCTTGTAAGTCTTCGTGTGTGACACTTCGTCTCCTTTACGTTCGCAGTGGGATGAGGCCATTCTGACCATGAGCAAGGGCGAAACGGCTCGTGTGGAGATTGAACCCGAGTGGGCCTACGGACGCAAGGGTCTCCCCGACTCAAAGTATCCTTTTCGGCTGATTTAATGCTTCACTGTGTAAATGTATATATTTTAAAAACAATACAGTGATACACAGTTTATTTTAGGTGAAGGGATATCCCACCTACACCCATGAGCTGGTTTGTCCGGTATTGTGCGGCCGTAAGTATTTTTGCGGCAAGCCTCCTTTTGGGAGTGCCGGCATGCAAGTGTTTCCTGTACTGAAGTTGAATTTGTTTATTCGTCTATTCCATAACCTCAACTCTACCAGAGTTCCACCCAACGCAAAGCTGATCTTCGAGGTTGAGTTGGTGGCTGTGGATTAACTGCCCACAGCTTGCTGGCCAGCACGCACCGCAGTTTAAGAGGGGAAGAAAATATTGAATTGCCTTGCTGTAAAGATTGACGTTAAGATGGTATTTTTTTTTTTTAACTGAACCGTTCTGTTCCTACTTTGTCTCCTTTGTCCCCATGTTACAAGAAATAGGCAGTTATTACAGCGTTTTGGCCAAGATGTGATGGTTTGTCAATATTGTATATACAAGACACCCTGAAACCTTATTCTCTGTCTTTTCTTTTGCATCTACAATGTAAATGATTAATAAACCTGTTTCAGAGACTAAATGGTATGCAGCAATTTCATTTAAATAGACTTTACTTGTATCGCACTTTACTTGTCTTCCACTCAAAGCGCTTTCACGCGTCATCATTCACACGCTACCATGCAGGGCACCACCTGCCCATCAGCACTGACATTCATACACCGTAGGCACAGCTACGGGAGCAATTTGGGATTAAGTGTGCCAAGGAGTTTGAATCCGAACCTTTTATTGCCACGTATGTTTTCACATAAGCATCGAACAACTAGTTCGAAAATGTGTTTCGTAGATCATTTCTCTATTGTAACTGCTCCTTGGCAATACATTATATACCGTTGGCAAGCCTGTTTATTTCCTTTTTAACCGGTACCCCATTTGTCAATAACATGCATTTGTGGGATTTGCAGCACAGCTGAGTATGTGGGTTGCAGCCATGAAAAATTTGCCAACTTTTCTCTGCCAATGCCAAACAGCTGATTCTGCTGTTGCTAGTGACTCTTGTTTGGATGATTGAAGTCTATCAGTAACGTGGAGGAAAGAGTCAATTTTGCAATGTATTCATTTAACAAAGTCAGGAACCTCAGTGTGTGTGGAAGAACCATACACAGCCACAGCAGCCTAGCACCTCCAGCCTGGATTTCAGTACTCTCGCAGGATTTGTCACGTCAGCCAACGTGGTTGTGTTGGTCGCAGGTGGCACATAACAAAACTGACATGGGATAGCGGAACTGAGGATCGAACCACCGATCATCTGAAGGACCACCCTGCTCCCACTGAGAGTTTATGAAGTGACTAGTTATTTTAAAACTATACAGCTTAATTCACATGCATGACAGAAAACTAGTTTTAGCAGGGGTTTTTGTATGGTATAAAGTTACAACTACATTTATGCTTTCAGATTTATGTTTAACTTGTTTAGAAAAGTTTTACAGCAGAAGCCAATTTAGATAAGGCACATTTGTCTGAGATCATTACCAATTGATCAGAGGCAAATACGAAAAAGATACCATAACTTGCGATTGGTATTATTTTTTTTACAATGAATACTTTGTTAAGTAAACCTGCAAATGGTAAGAACACTTTAATTCCAAGAGACACCACAAAATCAGTTTTATTTTGTCCAAGCCAAAGTTTTATTCTGTACAGCAGGATAACATTTGACGTGGTAAAACAGATGGGTGGTGATCATGTTTCTCCTTCAGGGCGATGGAGCACTTAGGAGTTGGCGTTGGGTCCCTTCTTCTTTCCGAAGGTGGGCACCACGTTCACAAAGCGCCTGTTGTACTGGATGCGACGCTTAGCGCGGCCAGTCCTCTTCTTCTTCTTCTCCTGCTTTTCAACCTGGACGACATGACATGAAGAGGCCCCCGTTATTTCGCCAAGATCATAATGTATGCTTCTTAAATCCAAAACATGGAAAAGACATTTCATTAAATAGTAAAAGGCTGATTGTTTTATTCTGAACACAATATGTTTGGGGGGGGGGGAGGGGCATAAACTCTTACCTTGGGTGTCTGTCCCCTCACTTTTCCGGCACGGGCCAGAGATCCATGAACCTTACCTTGAAGGTAAAAGGAAAGTCTTAATTATGATATTTCCCAGACAAACTAAAGCTTCTCCAATTGTTCAGATTGTCACCATTGCCTTAAGCAAATAAGCCATTTATGTATTTATCTTTTATTATTATCTTTTTGAGCCGATGTGAGGTCCCGGGACAGGGATGTTATGTGTACAGATTGTAAAGCCCTCGAGGCAAACTTGTATTTGTGCTATACAAAATAAACTGAATACAACCAGCAGTATACCCAGAAATCTAAATGTATGCGAGAAACACCGTTTTTTGTTATCCATCCCCACGGTGTCTTTAGTAGGTCAAATAATCCCAATTTGAGTACAAAACAGATTAGACAACACATACAGAGTTGTGTGCAGCATCTGTGTACTGACCTCCCAGCAGCCTGCCGGCTACATCCAGGGTGCAGTGCTCTGAGACACCGCAGGATGCAAGGGAGGCCTCATCCTCCAGTGGGCATCCAGCAAGCAACAGCACCTGATCCTCTACCAGGAGACCTTCAAGACCCTGGACATGAGCCTGAGAGACACACCGAAGAACAAGTGTTTTAGTCATTGCACCCCAGAGTATGCTGAGGGACTCACAGCGGGGGAAAGTAGAAAGGAAATTACAGTTTCAGGTGAAAAATATATATTTTCACATTTTTCCAAAAGAAAAGGAAGGTTAACAACATATAAGCTATGGTTTATTATATGAAATACAATATGAAGTTACAATGTACTTCTAACCAAGTGGAAGTACTAGCATCAACATATATTTTATGTAAGCTACTTAAAGTAGAAAGGCCCAGTTTAGAAGAATATACATTATACGGTTATGATCATTGGCACAATAATGGGCTTTATTAACATTAATCAGCACCGATTTTCATTTATTATTAGTATCTGAATCTGCAAAGTAACCAAGTACATCAAAATTGTAGCTCACATAAGCACAATACTCAAGTAAATGTACACATCAACTTAATTACATTCAATAACAGCTTTTCCAGCACTAGTCAATACAGTTGCCACGTATTAAGTAGAAAGTAGAAAATAAAAATCACAGTTCATAATGAAGCTGGAAAGTAAGCAGTAACCGTTTCTGTGTTGTTTTCTGTGCATCCAAATGAAGCTTGTGACACAATATATGGTGATTTCTCTCCAACTTGTACACATAATTACCTTGATCTGTCCAACAGTCTCATGTCCGGTCACCTCAAGGGTGTGTGTGTTCTGGGCACGCAAGAAGAGCTGCATCTTGATGCTGGAAGGGGGAAACAACAAAAGGGCACAAACCACTTCAGTTACTATCAGTGTTGCTCCTGCGGAAATCAACTTGTGGCGTTAGAATTGTGTGTGGAAGCTAACATTAGCCACCAAGCTAAGCGATAGTTGACCAACTTCAACGTGGGGATACATTAAGAAAGTATTGCCAGTCACAAAACGAGCAGGTAGAAAGAAGAAACGGTGCAGAGCAACATGCCGGGAGCTGGGACTCGTCTCTCTCGTTGCCTTGCTAATGCTACGTTAGCTTGACTAGCCGCATGGGACACGCGCTTCATAAAGTCGCTTAAAAATCCACGATATGTAGGTTTAGTGTTCAAATAAAGTACAACGTAAGAATAATGATTATATATGTGCTACATTCGGGTACCAAAAACATGCATGTGTTTCACTTAACTAGCGTTTTTCAGTTAAATCGCACAGGCCTTACCTCGTTTGATGCTAGTCGTTCAACGCTAGGCATAGAAAGGGCTTTTCGAGGGTCGACACTGCGCATGTGTGGATTTACGTAGGCAATGGCGGAAGCCGTGGCCACGCCTGCCACGCGTTGGAGGCTGCTACAATGACTTAAGTATGAATTATCTATAGTATGAACGTTGATTTTTTTAAATCAGTAACAACTCGTGTTATGCATTAAAATATCACCAAGCTCCAAAGCCCATCATGTCAGGAAACAATCATGTATTATTAGGTCGAAACAGGTCAAGCGAGCTGTGGCTTGAGCAGGAAAGTTTATTTTAAATGACAGATTCGTTTCTTCACGTGGCTCAATCCGTAGAAAAATAAGGCGTCAGCTCGTTAAACTTTTCAATACAGGTGAAATACGGTCTTGCCTAATTAGCCATTAGGCAAGACCAGGCAAGTTTATTTGTATAGCACATTTCAACAACAAGGCGATTCAAAGTCCTTCACATAAAACCATTAAAAGCATCAACGGGTAAAGTAACAGGATAATGAGCGCTTGAGACCGAATATGAAAAATTATAAAATGTATTCTGGAAACATATGGAAGAAATGGGTTGTGCCTGTAAATAATTTCTACATTAATGTTTTGTCTTTAAGAAATTGAATAACGGAACAGGGACACTTCAGGATATCAATCTCTTTATTATGAAATCAAGTCAAAATAAAAAAAAGGAGGAACTCTTTGTTTTCGTTATGTAAACATAACCATGACACATTAAAAATCGTTGAGTTTGGGTGGGTGGACGCGACTCAGAGGAACAGCAATGAATGCCTCCTTTATCAGTTTAAGTTTTAAAACACAAAAGAAAGAGACCAAACTAAATCATCCAATCTAAGAATTAAAAAGATGTAATCACACAAGAAAAAAATAGATCTGCCTTCACAAATAACATGCATTAAAGAACAAAAAAAAAAAGCCAGAGTTGGAGATGAATGTAGCAATTAATGGGTTATTTTGTTTAATTAAACATGACTGATCAACATGACTGTCAGGGAGGCCTGTGTGTTGTATTCCAACCAATTGGCTACAGTTTTATTAGCACACATTAAAGCAGAAAGAAGGAACAAATCAGCTTCTGTGGTCGGATTGAAACCCCCATGACACCATGTTAAGGAGCCCTGTTTAGACGTGTAGGCAGGTCAGAAAAGATGCTTTCCTCTGAGTCTCCATCTTAATGTCGGGATTCTGTCCATCATGTTGGGGGAGGGGGGTAGTACTGGTTATACTGGGCATATTGGTTGTACTGTCCCCAAGAGTTTTGTCCCCAACCGCCATATTGTTGCTAAAAAGGAGGGAAAGAGAAAACAACTTTTTAGAAATTTACCATGATCACGGAAATTTCCAACAGGCTTAAACAAAACATTAACTTATCTCTGCTCCTTTTGATCAAAATATCCTTATATAACTGTAAATGTCCATACATGCTTGGTTTTACACAAACTAAATGTAAATAACACTTTTTCAGTGCATCAACTGCTCAGATAAGAAACCCACCTGGTACCAGCTGTTGTATGCAGAGTTGTTTGCCTGAGCGTCGGTCGCTGCGTTGGGGTCACCCGATGCGTCGTCGTCCACACGCTGTCTCTTGGCATCGGGCTCCTGAGAGCTGGAGACAAATAGTTTCAAGTTAATAAAATCCCTTGTTAAGAAGTTCACCAAGAAAGGAAGATCGTTACATCCCTAAATGTAGTGCCAGTCACTGTGATTTAGTGACCAACTGCAAATAATCTTATCCTTAATTTGAGAGTTACACAAAGACAACTATGAAGCAAGGATTTTCCATCCATTAGTCTATTACAGATTATATAAATGGTTCATTTAATCTCTTCACATTTGGGTGGTCAAATTGCTGGGGATCCAAGGGAGTGCCGACTCAAATATGGGGCAATTTGCAGAAGAGGGGTGGGGCTTCAGGTCTTACTGGACTGAGTCCAGCATGTCCTCTTGCTGCCACATGCTGGACAAAGCCTGCTAATGTCACATGGATGCTTGATGAAACGTTGCAACCAGAATTGTATTCACTTCCTTGGTCATAATTTCCCTGTGAGTAGGGCTGCACTTCCTCAGAGTATTACTTGATACTACTAACTTGTAACAATCACCAGCCAAAGATGTGGTTTTAAAGGGTGGCTTTAACGAATAACTTCCTGGCATTCAAATTCACGAGGGGAGAAAAAGGTGACAAAGATGCAAAGTGTGAAATGTACGAGTGGTTTTTGAGAAAGCTGCAAGCAGCAACACTACCCGGGGCCAAACATTTGGCCTGTTCTGAGCAGGTACTGAACTAGTGAAAATAATGTGTTGATGTGACCCAAGCCCTGTTCCATTATCCACCTGTCATACCCGTTCTCGGCCTTCCTCTTTGAGGTTTCGCTTTCTTTCTGTAGCTTCTGGTGTTCCTCATATGCGGCCACAAGCCTATAAAATTAAATAAATAAAAACATGTCAAACATGACAAAAGGAATGAAGCACAACTTCTGCCATTACTACGTCTCTAAAAGTAACAAGAAAACTCACACATTGATGTCACTGCCAAAGTCCTCGAGGAACTCAACCTTGCGCTGGCAGAACAGGAGGCGGGATTCAAGGGGCATCTGGCTCTTCAGGGCTCGGTCGAAACAAGCCAAGATCTCCACCTCGTTCTGTATCACGTCCCCGCTGTATTCCAGCTCAAGCAGGTTAAGAAAGAGTTTCGGACTAGTCTGTAAAGCCACAAAAATATTAGTGTGCAACTAGTGTAATACGGCCATCGTGGAAAGTGGTACAAATCACAATATAAACCATACATGAAAGTTGAGTGGAGACCACCCAAATGTACCATATAGGGAAGCAAAACATTTTCATTTATGTGAAGACGCCCATTTCTTGCAGGAGTTATTCAGATAAGAGGTGATTTAATGATTTTGTTAGTGTGTAGACACTGAGCCAAATGGCAAAGCATTCCAATTTAATAAGGACTTGCTGACGGAATTCTCTGACGACCATTGAAGCATGCATCAGTTCTCACCTGATCTTTCTCGATGGCATCCAGCAGCACTTTCCTGGCCTTGCTCAGACTTCTCTGCACCTTCATCATCTGCCTGGCTAGCTTCACAGCATAGAACGATGTCTCAGTAGCACTCTTCGCAGAGTCCATGGCCTCCCGTAACAGGGCCTCCGCCTCCTCTAAGTTACCATGACGACGCTCAAGACTGACCCTCCGGAGACGCACCATGGCCAGACCCGGGACGGATTCCTCCAGGGACTTCAGGATGCTACGAGCCTCCTCCACATTCCCTTGACAAAGAAAAGCAGAATACTGTCAGCATGGCATAACACAAGTCAAATTATATTAGTCCGTTATCATTATGTTCACATATAGTCGCACACTCAGAGGTAATTTATTCATAACCATAGACATCCCATCAAAATTTCCTTGGTAATTGAACTGTATTCAATTTGCATGCTGGTTTTAGTTACACTCACCTTGCTGCTCCTCAAAAGCAGCCCACAGCAGATGGATGGTTGGTTTCTTGGGCATATGGATGGTGCACGCCTTCTTGTAGACATGTCTAACACCATCAATGCTGTAGCCCTCTAGATATTTTGCATACTTTATAGAGTGAAAAACAGAGAGCGAGTAGGAAGAAATGTAGGAGAAAAAGACCAGAGGAGAACAGAGGAGAAGAATAGAGGAGAAAGGCAAAAGAGACAATACATTTTAAACCTACATTTTCAGTTAACAGATACTGAATTTCTTCATTGACAAGATCGTTTTTAGAAATTTTCTGTGTAAACCCATCAGCACCTTCATGGAACCAATTAGATAAGTTTCTGTAAGGTAGTGGGAGACGAAGAAGATGCAACGTAGTAGTTGGCAAATGCTGCAGTCAAATCTTGTGTGGCAAGCTGGCCATCCCCTAATACAACAGATACAGTCAAATATCAACGTTACACGCAAAGAGAGTGCAGGACGATTTACTGTGTCGATCTGATATCATCGTTGGTGGGGGAAGTGCAGGGTAGTAGCGGGAGCGAAAAAGAGGTTAAAGGCCACGTTACCTTGGTCCAGAACTCTTCGTAGAGTGCACAAGCGATGAGGCATCGTTCAAAAAGAACAACCACGCGCTCAGGGATCCCATTTTCAATTTCAAAGTCCAAGTACTCCTTCCAGTTGTTGAGCTGGGTCTTCTCTAAGGCCTTGACATGGAAGTATGGTCTCTTAATCTAAAAAGATAGAAATATAAATGTTTAACATCGTCAAAGGATAGAAAAGGCTAAACATTTTCAACAATGGTGGAGAAAACGAGACACATACCCCTTCTTCAAAGGCCCAGCGCTTGCTGACTTCATGTTCGTTGTGGTTGAACACTTCCTGCCGCACCTCGATCACCTTGTGGCGCATGTTCTCGATCTCGGTCACCCTCTACATAAAGACACACAAAAAATAACATGGTCAACACCAACGTGTATTCTTGACCGATCACATTCTCCACTTTATGTAGAAACTGCAAGTCCTGCAGCCGAGGATTTACATCACCATGAGCTTGCCACAGACAAGAAGCCTGGGGAGGGGGGAGGAATGTATGCACCCTGCATATCAGCCACTGGGTGCAGGTGCCGGGCCTCAGTTGATCCTTTTAGTTTTAGGGCGATTCCCTGAGTGGATGCCAACTTGAATCCCCCCTTGGCATTCATTGGCTTGGCTGCTGACATAAAGACACCTCTTCACACCTGAACAAAGCTTTCCATCTCATGGAGAACAGGCAGGCTCCTGCAAACCCCTGAAAGCAGTGCTTTTGTAAATGTGTCTTCCCTGCAAGTGGATGCATACCTTTGCAGGGTCCACAAGATCATCTGTACCAGGTGGCAACTCGTCCTGCGCTGTAACAGGGGTCTCCTCAACTTCGCCAATCATCGCCAATAGGCTGGCTTTAGAGAGCTCGAGCCTCAGCTGAACAAACTCCTCTTCCGACAAGTAGTGCTTGGGGTTGTTGTTCTGCACATGATCTTTGAACCTGCAGAAATTTAAAACAGGTATATAAGATCACACTCAAAGAATGGTTTAAAAAAGTTTTACATGTTGGTGTTATTTGAGTCAAACTGGCTTAAGGGGAAAAAGATCAGGCAACAACTTTGACATGAATACATGTTGCAAATTATCTTTCGGGCTTCTTAATGTTCAGTATAGTATAATAGAATATAAGGAATTGGTGAGGCTTAGAATACTCAATATTACAAAGATTCAGAACCCAAGAAAATGTATTTGTAGTAAAGCTGTCGGATAGATATCTTTCTCGGACAAAGGACAAGCGTCTCTGGACTATAAAAAGGAGCGGATAGAAATGGACAACATTACTGCAACCCAAGTTTTATACAGTTTTTCCTCTACCTCTGGAAGTGCTGAGAATACAGCTGGGTTGGGATGCCCAAGACTCGGTCATAGATGGCAGTGACATTAGCCAATTTCTCTTGCTCTGTTTCCCATGTGATATAGGACTCCCACAGACGGTCTGAGCGAAAGTCCGTGCCTGCTGCAAGCACCGAGTGTTCAAAGGCCCTGATGGTAGAAAATAACAGGAAAGATTGTGAACTTTTTGTAGTCTCAAATATTTTGTTAAATCTAATCACTTACAGAAATAGGGAGATTAACACATACTATTTGTAACACAAGGAGGAGGAATATATATATTTATTTATTTATTTATTAAGTAAGAGTGTTTTACTTACGCTCTAATGCGTCCCTCGGTCTCTGGGTCAGTCAGGTCTGAGTTCTCTTTGATGTAGGTCAGGTAATGCAGCCAAAGATCCACACTGAGAGGGATGGCCTGCAAGCCTCTTCTGTATACCTTGACAGAGACAAAAACAACCTGTCAATGGCTTCATTTTACTGTATTCATATTTCATGCCTAATTAATAACAGTTGCTGTTTGAACAACTACATGGTCTTGAGTCATGTAGCCTCACCGAAGACTAAACTATAGAAAATATTTAATGTCCATAAGATTTTTATATTTACCTCTTCTGCGACCTGTATATTCTCGTGCTTTTTCTCAATATCAGCATACTTCTTCCAGTAGCCATAGCAGTAAGGATAACGTAGGAAGAATGCATCAAATGAGCTTCTCACAGTTGTAAGGTCATTCTGCAAGAGAGGCAACAACAAAAAGATGAGTTACTATTTTGTATAATAATCCTACTGTTCAATCTCAGCAATATACAAAGATATCTAAATAATATGCATGTTTTCTCTTACCTCTTGTTCCACAAACTGCAACAAGTAGACCCAGCCATTGAAGTCTTCTGGGTTGTCTTCACATCCTTTGAAGAGTTTTTCAAACTCACTTGGCTCTGGCTCTAAAGGTACAGTTGATTCTGGTGTGATCTCTGTGGGTGCTTCTTCCAGCTCCATGCCATCCTCTGTCACATGTGGTGCCTCAGTTCCATCTGGAGAAGTAAACAAGAAATCCCAAAGGTTTAATACGTGGAAGAGTAAGCAAGGCATTGGTAATAAAATCAGTTTAGTTAGTAGGCTTACATTTATGCTGTAAATCATCTAGTCATGGTCCATCCAACATCTTCCACATAGATACATATCTATTGTTGCCATGTAAGGAGAGCAATTTTGCCCTATTTATTGATATATATATATATATATATATATATATATATATATATATATATATATATAATACAAAGCAACAACTACACAACCATTTAGATTACTTTGGACTACTTGATTGTTTTTACCATGTGTCACTATTGTGTGCAAAGTTGCTGTAATCCTGCAATTTCCCCACTGCGGGACTAATAAAAGATTCTCTTATTTTATTACCTTGACTGAAATCCTGAACCGCAGCTTCTGGCTCTACGGTCATCTTCGGGCCTTCTAGCTCAGATTCTTGAGACTCTGTTTTGTGTTCAGCCGGCTGTTCTGGCTGTTCTTCTTCTTCCGTAGGCTGTGGTGGAGGTGGTGGCTGCTGCTCAACTTGGAATAGCTGAGCACTGGCAATCTGAAACTGTTCCACAGCTTTCTCCACAGATCTCAGCTCTGTGGAATCCATCTCCTCATTTGGAGACTGCTGATTCACTGGAGCATCCTGGGACGCATCCGAATCCTCAGGCAAGATGTTGGTCATTGGTTCTGGAGTAACCTGGTCAGGGGACCAGTCAGCAGTTTGGCCTATAACAGGAAGGTCAGGAAGAAAGGCATCCCCATTGCTCTCCATGGCTGGGGACTCAGTGTCCAGCATTCCAGTAATGGTGTCGTCGGAAAGTTGCAGATCTGTTGAAAAGCAGGATGGATTATTACAACTGTCAATAAACAGAAATATCAGCAAAACATTTTAAATAATTATTTTTTGGGGAAAAAGCAGTGGGCATGGAGGATTTGTAAATGGCATGGTTTCAATATTTGTTAACAAAAAAGAAAGTATGTTTAATTAATTAAATGTCAGATTTAAGTTTTAAACCAAAAAAAAAAAAAAAAAAAAAAAAAAAAAAGTCAGCTCGCTAGAAGCCGCGGCTGTTGCAACAGAGCATTTCCGTGTTCAAACATTAGCTTTAGCTTCGACGTCAGCTTACAAAACAAAAACAATAATGTAACGTTATGTTGTCCGCGTGGCCTTAAATCCAAAACTTAAACAGCAAACGTTAACCAACGTTCGTGTTGGTGACGTCGTTTCCGCCGGAATCGAAACGTTAGCGGCCATGCGAGGCCATGTTGCACCCGGTAGAATGTTTGCACAGTCAAAGTTCAACCAGAAGTTGGGCCCTGACTGCCGTCTAATTGCTGAAACGCCTCTCAAGCGACCACAGGTTTTACCGTTGGTCGTGAACTGGATTATGATTAGTTAACTAGTCCATCTTACCTAACGTTACTAATTTACTTTTACACGACAGCGTATGTCGTGGTATTTACAAAGTTCACCCAACAACGATCGATTAACTCACAATTTCGTTCACCTTAAACCAACTAGATCAACCACAACGTGCTACGTAGTTGCCTCCGTCTCCAGTTGATAGTCGGCACCCTGCAGTCTCCACGCTAGCTCGCTCCTAAATTGCCCCGATAGTCGTCGCGCGCATCAATTAATTGATAAATATACGTTTTAGGGTCTTACCTGTGTCTTCCATGGAATTTCGGTCAACCTTGCAAACTTGTGTGCAGCTTTCGAAGTCACTTAATTTAACCTACAATGGCCAGGCGCGCTTCGCCCACCATACTTATCTTAGAGGAAGAACCTAAAAAGGGTGTGCGCATGCGCGACGTAGGGCCCCGCCCACGTGTGACTGCGGCGAGAACGTTAGAAATAAAGTTTCAAAGACGCCTCACAAGATTATGAATGCGGAACAATTAGGGACGTATACTGGTGAACTAAGGAATTCAGTGTATATTATGGCAGTTCATATTTTGATACTCTTCGTGAGAATGACGTTTAAAGTCAACGGTTATGAAGGATGTGTAGACTCATTTATAAAGACTTGCATTCATAAATCTGCACAGGATGGCACGCATAATTTAACATATTCCACATGGTAATAATTGTACAATTACACATTACATTATTAAAGTCTTTTCACAGTGGTGATGGGAAGCATCTCTCTAGTCAAACCAGTGATTTTATTTTTATTTATCATGATATATTATCTGACTGAAATCAGTATTTTATGGATTTTGTTATTGCTCACATTGTTCACATTGTTATTGATCCTGCCTCAATGCGACATACGGGTCAGGCTATGTCCTTTTAATTGTATTTTTGAGTCAAGTTTCAATAAGCATGTCTCAAACAATAGGCTGCTCGCTGCAGTGTGTAACACTGTGGTTCCCAGAGACTGGTTATAAGAAGGTGGTTCCTCCTGGCTGCCCTTCTGCTCACAACCTCCACGTAATCACACTGGAACCGGTTTTGAATGAACATCAGACATGTCGGAAAGACCCGGCTGTAAATCCCCCTTTTGAGATCACTAGGCCCACTAAACCGTGGAATCTGTTTCATAAGCACAGCTCTTTATCTAAACAATGTGGCAGACGCAGTATTAGAGGCGATTTAATTCATAAAGAAAGCTCAAATGGCGTCACCGCTACAGCTACTAGGCCAGCCTGCAGTTCAGTTGCTTTCAAGCGCGCATGCGAAATGGCGTATGGTGCATTTAAGTACAGTCGCAAATCTTGAAATTTGAGTGCCTACCCTTGACTTTAGATGTTCACTGTGTTTAATTATTGTAAATTGATATATATATATATATATATCAATTTATATATATATAATATATATAATGTATTTATTGAATTACATTTATATTATGAATTATTAAGGTAACAAAAAGCCAACTAAAAATTGTGTCTGATTCTTTGATTATCAGCCAGCTCTCGTAGAACTGTTGTAGATAGATAGATAGATAGATAGATAGATAGATAGATAGATAGATAGATAGATAGATAGATGCTTTATTCACCCCCAGGTAGCAATTTGTTTGTGGCAGCAGCAAACAAAGTTACATAGGAGACATACACATATTAAGTATGAAAAATACTCAATATGTCCTACTCCTTAACCAAGGATGGGTCAAATGCAGAGAAGAATTTCCCCAAGGGGATTAATAAAGGATAAGTTATTCTTCTTCTTAAGAGATGGAAGTAAATCGGCTGGAGTTGTTATCTTGATGTTCATGAGTTCCTCTCTCTAAGACACTCACAAAGCAACTGCAGCAAACAATGTGTTTACGCTGTGGCTTAACCTCCTGTTGCTGCCTTTTTTGGCCATGGGTCATCATTGCAAAAGACTCAACTAGTTAAATAAAGATAAAATAAATAAAACGTATCACCTTGATGATGTAGAAGTGTACTCCAGGTTAGTGGCATCCCTGCTGGGTCCGGTCAAAGGTTAAGAAAGATACAACAATATATTCAACTCAAAAACTCAGCTAATCTACCTCATCGGGACTGTTTGGATGTGGTTTGATTTACAAGAGAGGATCTTCGAAAAGTAAAGAAATACAAAATATCTTAAATGTGAATTAACCAAGCCTTTTTAAAACTCACTTGTATATTGTGTTCATAGGATATCATCACACTGATTGAGAAAATAAGTTGTATTAGTTTTTTTAATAAATGTTCTGTTGACCAGTACCAAAACATATGTCCAATCAAAACACCTAGAAACCTATAAAATAAAAAAGTTATACGTTAATTAATACGTGTGATAGTTAACATATATTATTATAATATAGCCTACTATAATCACGAGGATTTAATGATTACAACATATATAACACGAAGAACCAAAACAGATCAAATATAACCATGTAAGAGCAGATTATAGTCGGATGTTTTTTTGTTTTTTTTGGCGTCTTCGGATCGCCGAGCTCATGAGGAGCCCCTGAACGCAGCACCAATGTGTGTGAGCAGTGTAGAGGAAGTGGCGGCTGATCTGGGTCCGCACCTTTTCCGGTAACACAGCACCGCCAGCGCCGTGACTGAACGGCTGAGGAAGAGAGAGAGAGAGCGAGAGAGAGAGAGGGAGGGAGGGAGGAAGGAAGAGAGAGACAGACAGAGAGCGGCAAGAGAGGGGAGAAACGGCCGGGGGACTGGGGGATGACTGCCGCAGACGTGAGGTATGTATCCCACATCTCTGTCTTCTTTGCTTTTGTTCAGCCTTTCCGTCCTCGGAGAGAATCTTTTAGTCGGATCCAAAGTTGTCCTCTGTACGTTACTAACACCCCTCCCTTCTCTGAACCGCTCTTGTGTCACAGGGGGTAGAGAAGAAAGTCGGATGAATCAATGACCTTTTGAAAAGCGCTTCCTTCTGGATGTCCCGCCGCAGAAACGAACCCGGGATCTTACGTTAGGGTGTGTTTTGATCAGAAAGAAAAAAAAGAAAAAAACACCACCGTGCTTTTGAAATCCATCGACTGGGATTGGCTCAGGGCAAGTGTGGACAGCCGGCAGCCAAGGAGGAAGTGGGAACCCCGGGCTCGGACAGGGCCTGATTTGTAAAGCGGGGTTTTCGTAGAAAGGAAGAAGAAAGAAAGAAAAAAAGCTACTGTATCAAGTCCACGCTGGAGAGTAAGCGGATTTTTGACGGCGGAGAAAGATTTAAAATGTGGATTTTTTAAGGAAGTCCGTGCTCAACGTGCTAGTTTTGAAACCAGAGGGGGATGTGATATTTTCTTCCTGCATCGGAGGGCAGTGGATCATGAAAATATATCCCCACCCAATACTACGAGGACTCGCACTGCTCCCATTGAATGCTCGGGTTCAGATTATCCTACACCAGCTAATTGCAGTGGTCCGTTATCCAACTGCACAAACGTGAAAGTCACCGCCTTTTGAGTGAGTGTTGACACTTGCGTGTCGTCACGTGGAGGGTTCTCACCCACCCACCAGCACTGAAGCTGTAACTTCTCAAGTTGTGTCAAAAAACAACTTTCTTTTCTCATAAGAGAAGCCTTTTTTCCCCCCTCCCTCTTCCAAAGTATTTATGCACATCAAACAAGATGGGCAAAGTGATCTCAAAGATCTTTGGCAACAAGGAGATGAGAATATTGATGCTTGGACTTGATGCCGCCGGTAAAACGACCGTCCTGTACAAGCTGAAGCTGGGACAGTCGGTCACCACCATCCCCACCGTTGGCTTCAACGTGGAGACCGTCACCTACAAGAATGTGAAGTTCAACGTGTGGGACGTCGGGGGACAGGACAAGATCCGGCCCCTTTGGAGACATTACTACACGGGCACCCAGGGCCTCATTTTCGTGGTGGACTGTGCCGACAGGGACCGGATCGACGAGGCGAAGCAGGAGCTCCACCGGATCATCAACGACCGGGAGATGAGGGACGCCATCATCCTGATCTTCGCCAACAAACAAGACCTCCCAGATGCCATGAAACCCCACGAAATCCAGGAGAAGCTGGGCCTGACCCGGATCAGAGATAGGAATTGGTACGTTCAGCCCTCGTGTGCGACAACAGGGGATGGACTATACGAGGGCCTGACCTGGCTCACCTCAAATTACAAATCTTAATGTTTCTCCCATCACTAGCCTGGACACTTTGATGCAAAAAAAGAAATTAAAAAAAAGTAGCTGAGAATGAAAACATGAGTTTGAAGAAGAAGAAAAAATGCAATCTGAAGCAATTAATACCACGACCTCTCTGCTGAGTGTATATCAAAGAGAATAGCAATTATGTTTTGTTTAATTTTTCTTTTTAATAATGTCGATTTCAATATAACCCCAGACTTCATTTAAACAAAAGACAATTTATTTTTTGGGCTGGCTTTCTTTCTTTCTTTCCTTTCTTTTTTTTTGTTTGCTTTGGTTCACATCATGTATAATCAGCACTGTTAAAATATACAATACGCTTTTTTTTTCTTTTCATATAATTAGTTTTAGGGGTCTTTGGGACGCACATGTATACGTTTTGCCCCCGCTTAGCTCTTATGCAGTATTCATGACCCAGATGCATATTCAAAGGATGCAAAACTCCAGAAACCATGGCCTACATCAGCATATCACTTTGATGGCTCAAACTGCCCTGTCATTTGAACGAATGTGTATTATGGACGTGTTAAGGACCGTGAGAAGAAAACACACACAAAAAAAGTAAAGAAATGTATTGTATTGGAAAGGTTGAGGAAATGTGTTCGTACTTATTTCCTTATGTCCACTGTGGCGGTTTGTTTTGAAAGACACTATGTGGACGCTGGATACTCACACACACACGTGATATGGATATATATTTTTGTTGTTTCAGGGTCTGAATTTGTTACCACCAGTCTTATTACCGCCTCTTTTGTTTTCCCAGAGCTTCCATTACTGTTGAGTATTTGTAGTTTCAGCTGCCTTCGGAGGGACCCGGGTTACAGGTGCCCCCAAAATCAAGACCGTTACTGCGGCAGAAGGTATTCTCAACTGCTGAGTTTGCACTTTGGGAGAGGGAGTGGTTACCAACTAGCTGGCTGTGCACATTTAGATTTTCTGTGACTGACTTTTGGACCTCAGCAAATGTTTACGAAATTCCCCAACCGCCCACCATCTCCAATGTAGGTGCTCCAGTAACTGCAACCCTGCTCTTCTTCGTTTCTTTACCCATCATCATCATCATCATCATCATCATCATCATCTTCTGCTTGTTACAGTCCTACAGACACACATCAAATCTCTGTTTATAGTTCATAGATACTGCTCTGTTTTATTTTTTTGTTCCCTTTTTTATTTTATTTTTGTTGCTATGCTGATAATAAAAAAATATATCCAGATCAGAACGGAAGTAACGCCTTTTCAATAAGCAGCCGCAACCGTCCGAAGAGTCTCAAAAGTAACGCTTCACTTCTGAAAGAGTTGCAGAAGGAAGTGAGAGTTCAGGCTGTTGAAAGACGGACCAGTCGGAGTGTTTGCTTTCTGCACACGCATGTGTGAGTCATTTGGCTGTGAATAAATGATGAGATCTCTAGTTTCAGAGTCCTGATTGTCAGGTAAACCGCGCTTTGCTCTTAAAGTATCTCTAGCTCCTTAGGTGGCTTTTGACATTTTCTAAACAGAGAAAGCAAATTAAAGAGGTAATGTGAAGTTGGTCCAGATCTGGACCCACGAAGGGTTAAAGTAAAAAAGCTGTAACTTTTAAAATAGGAAATTATTGCAAAAACAAAAAAAATGTGTTCAGCAAGGGTGCCGTTTAATGGAAATGACACATTTCGAACAAAATTCCTATCATCATTGCGATAGAAATCTTACATTGTGGTGAGACTTACTTCATAAGGAGAGCAAATCTGGGTCACTGAGAAACTGATGAGTGTCTTACAGCTTGTGTAACTGCTGAGGTTAGGTTTGACAGCCTCACAAAAGTTCTCTGCTCGCCTGGCATTTTGGCATGAGTCGTCATGAGGGGCATACTTGAGATCAGGTCACAATTCTTTTATTTTATTTTTTAAAAGCCTTTCATGTTTAATTTGTTTTTGTCCCCTGCTGTGTATCGCTGCTTCGGGTTTCGCGTGTCCCTGAGCCACGAGGAGAAGGAAAATAGCTGCGTGTCTAAGGTCGGCTTCGCCTCTGCATGAGTCGAGATAGGCGGATGTGACATTGTGGGTAGTGACATCACTGTGTGGGGTCAGGAAACGCTTGAAAGAAGAAAATAGTTGTCATGGAAGTCATGGAAATCATGGTGTTAGGAGGAAGTGTCGGGTTGAACTGTAAAGATAAACAGGTGGAGTACTAATTCTAGTGCAGGTTTGTGTCTATTTCTGCATGAAGCAGCACCATAATCACTCAAATGTTTTGAAACTGTTACATTTTAAAGGTATTACTTTCTCTTTCCCCCCCTAATATGTAACTGTAGTAATGTTCAGGAGAGTCACAGTCCAGGAATGCTTGTTCTCCCTCTCTGTATTTGCTCAGTTTGCTCATGTGGTGTTTGTTCTGTCGCTGCTGATCTGAAGTTTGACCTGTTGCTGTGTTTGAAAGCAGCACCGTGCACGTGATGTGTCCAGTGTGAAGGACGGGGACATGCAGCTCAACTGAGATAAACGCACCAAGGCCACAGCCCTTTATCTCTCCTGGAACTGCTCACTTTCCACTGCATTTCTTTTTTTTTTTTAAGGAGGGAATAAAAAGCAACACTTTCAAATGGCACTATTGTAACAAACCCCACATTATTTGAACAGTTGAGGGCAGTGCCTCCGCTGTGTCAAGTACCATCTTGTTTACTTCTGATTTTCCATTCACGGCTTCCATTGTGGATGTGGAAATTAATGTGTAATCTACAAACGCCTTTTTTTTCTTCTTCTCTTGGGACAGAGAAACAGTTTTGAAACGGCTCCCGATGTTACGTCGGCGCCGGGCCGGTAAATCATGGTGCTCATGTCAGAGGCCTTTTGTACAGCAGAGCCACTGCACACTTTGGCTGGTGTCAAACGCTGTCAGGCTCAACCTGTGGCCCTTAGTTAAGGGACACAATTTAAGAGTTTTCGCAGTGTTGTCACTCCGACCGCGCCGAGTCCATGAACTCAACAGCGGTTTTCTTTTTGCCAAAGAAAAACCTGCTGCCAGCAGAGAAGTTGCAGTATGACTTACTCTGATGCTTGTTAAATGAGATATTTCTTTCAGTTCCTCTTCATCATCAACTTTGTACCCTCTCAGTGAAAGCTTACTACGGAAGTGTTGGATTTGAATGAAGGCCTGAGCAGACCTGCAGCATTTGTACGCCGCCATTGTATATTGCTCAGGGGGTGGGCTGGACTATTGTACGCCTTTTGAAGGGGGCGGTTTCAAACAATACTTTTAAATGGAGCTCATTGGCAGTTCCTGTGCCATGTGTTTGCTCAGGCGTTCCTCTTTGATTTTAATCTCACTTCAGTTCTTCAACAGAACCAGGAAACTGTCGCACACAGACCACGTGCATCTCCACAGGAAGGAGACGGCGGCTCATGAACTCATGTTTCAAGAAATACAACACACACAAACTAACGAACGGAAATGTTCACCTGTCTGCCCCGACATCATGCATCTTAGTCGACTAGCTTCCACGCAGCACTGACTGTGTTTCTGTTAACTACAACCACACCTACACTAACTGTCACATAGTGAGGTCTCGAGTCATCGCTCTCTACCCAGTTGTTTCCACTGAGCTGGGGAATTTATTTAGAATCGGTGCCACTTCACATCTTAAAGGCTCAGTCGGAGACCGTCAAACTTTTTCTCACCATCTTTGTACAAATGTGTGTGTAAAGGTTCAACTGGTGGGTGCAGATATGTACAGAATTAGTGCTGTATGTTAACTACAGTTACGTTTATTTTTTGCAGTTATGAATGTGCTGTTGGAATACAGTACTTAATCATTATATAATTACTATTTAATTATTTGGGATTGAAGGAATAGTTTATCATTTTGGTAAATACACTTCCTGGTGGATAGTTTGATGAAAAGATAACTGTAATTTTCACACTTTGTTTTTTATACAAATGAACAAGATGTAAGATTTGAATGTTGTAAATTATTGTATACATTAGCATTATATATATATATAGAGAGAGAGAGATGTTAATATGGAAAATTCAGAGGTGCTGTTTCAGGTCGGCAGATATTAGGCTCGTTCGAGATGCATGCCGGTTAGATTTGTGTCCAGCTTGGTCCCGACTTGCTCTGACGTCATGCACACGTGGTCAACGATACTCTCACGAGACCAAGCCGGCTGTCGATTTCAGAGTCAGGCGCCGCAGTTGCTCTCCAACGACTGCTTGGCCCAGTGCATGATGGGAAACGCCTGGTTGATAATACAAAATCGTATTTATATAACACATATCTAAATGAGTAGTAATGTATTTCACAGGCAGACATAAAAAGAGCAAAGGATGCAGCTACACATACATTTCTACATAAATATATATTTGCAAACACATATGAATAAATCCAAACGTGATCTGTAAACTACAAGTAGACAAAAGTTCGGAACTAACAGGAAGTCATTTTTTCTGTGACTTCCTGTGTATACTTTGAAGGCAGCCTAAAACTGTCCGACTTGATCACAGTTTATTGACAACGCTCCTGCTGCGGCCGCCTGCTCTCGTTTGGATTCCAGGCGAGGCGCCGCTCTAATGAACGAGCCTTTTGCAACCTTTGGACCGAGCTATAGTTGTCCCCCCCGTTTCCAGTCTTTATGCTAAGCTAACGGCCAAGGTAGCTGGCTGTAGCTTCATATTAGGGGCATCAAGCTTCTCATCTAACTTTTTCCTGCAAAATGAAAAGTGCATTTCTAAAAAAAATGAACTTTTCCTTTAAACACAATTAATTAGAGAAAACTATCATAATCTGAAGTCTCTGGGAGCTTTGGCTTTATCAGTGTTGGTATGCACATGATCTCTTATGGAAATATCATGTAAATTACACAAAGGCCATGACATGTGTCTCTCAAATCGAGGACTCGATCCATCACTGGATCACTGTTTGTTTTCCATACTTTTCATAAAAAACTCTGTCTTTTGATCGAATGATCATCTCACTGGCATTTCCTGTCGAACAACATCCACTATTGACACACACACAAAGGCACTTTGGCTGGATGGGCCATAGCCACGGCCCAGAAAGTGTCCCGGTTGTCATGGAGCCCGTTTTAAACAGTGTCGTAAAAAGCAACGTGCAGAATGACATTCAGCTCCCAGGCAATTGTAAGCTTCTCAGAATCCGTCGCACAGAGCGTTTCCCTTCGCCTCGGACAATGTGCTAATAATTACAGGGAGCCCCGAGGCCTGTGTTTGCATTTGGCGGAGAAGTTGTGCAGTGGGAGGAACGTGTAGCAGTAATGATTCAGTCTCACAGATGTAATTAATGGAGGCTCTGCATTGAAAGCGTTGGGGGTGTTTGCATAAAACATTGAAACCTGGTTCACAGATTTTCGCTTCGCTGCTGTCGTTCTCACTATGTATTTAATATACATGATAAATGTCATTGATTGGGTGCGATCAGTTTTGTTTTTATGGCAAGGCAAGTTTATTTGTATAGCACATTTCAACAACAAGGTGATTCAAAGTGCTTCACATAAAAGCATTAAAAGCATCAAAACATAATGCAGAGAAAACAGGAATTATGCATGACTTGTGTGCCAAAATGTTTCGGAACAATACATGCAGATCATGAACAGGAAGTAAGCACTAAGAATACTAAGACATACACACTGCCGTTAAAAGTTTGGAGTCATGGGTTGTATTGATGTTTTTCTTCCTTCTGTCAATAAGGATTTTAGCAGAGACAAGAAAAGTATAATTCAGACACAACATTTATTTTTTACATTTGCAATAGATTTGGAAGAATTAAATGATTAAAACTTTAGTCGAAGATATAAACTGATGTGTATATGTTTGGGTATGAGTTGTGCTTTCATTTCTGACAGGAAGTGACATATGTTGTAACTTTCCTGTGTAACACAGGACACACCCCAGCAACAGATGGACAAATTGAAATAACAAAATAAAAACTGAGATTAGCAGGATTGCAGAGAGAAGTACAATCAACGTGTCTTCTTCGGTCTGAATTAAATGAATGCAGGGTTAAAGTAAATGATGTGTCTGTTAAACAGCATTGTAATTACCTGGATTGACAAAACAGAGACATAATACAGTCTTGATGCAGCAAGCCTTTTAATTTGAATTTGGCCTAGAAGAGTGGAATGAACGTTATTTGTATCTCAGTAAATTCCCTTCCGGTACTTCATGTTGAGCAGTGAATCAACAAGTGTCACTATGCCTTTACACCTTCTTTAAAAGCTGCGGTAATCAAATCTTTTGGGCCCAGGTCAAATGCTGCCCTTCACACGTCGTGTAATTATTAATAGATCTGCCATGAAATATTGTCAGACTGAACGAGGAGCCAATTACTCTAAATGTCGCTCTCTCTTTTCTTTCTCTGGGGCCTGTTGGCAACCTCCCACTTACACAAACACAGAAATAGAGTCACCAACACAACTTTCATCCCTAAATAACACACAACACGAAATCCCCAAAATAGCCCCGTGGCACACAGCCTCCGCGCCGGCTCTCATTAATGACCCGTCTGAGGAGCCATCTGCTTTCGTGTGAGCCGCTTACGCCGGCAGCTGTGTGTGTAGCCCATGTGCTCGGGTCATGTACATGTATGGCAGGTTGCTGGCAGGTGCTCCGTGGTGATCAATGATTTGTGAAGGGACTCGGTTTGCTGAAGGCAATCAGAGAAGAACGTCCCAGCTCGCTAGTCAGTGTTTAAGGCGAGCTGCGGTCGGTTTTTAGTCGGCCGACCATAGTTTCATATCCCACGCTGGGAGTTTCTCTGAAGAGGACAGTTTGTGAGTGTTGGATTAAGCCGTAATGGTGGGTCGCCTCGCATAGTGCTGCATTTATTCAGTTATTTTAGTTTACTGCGATGGAACATAACCAACTTCAAATTGAAATAAATAAAGTGTTTTGCCTAAACCAATCAACTACAACGGTTGATCTTTCACACGTCTGACTGGGCTTTGGCTCAAAAGTTGTTTGGACGAGGTCAATGAAAGACGCCATTGTCTCCTGCTTCTCACATGATCTCACATGATCTCTGCTCTTCTTTCAAGCAACGTCATGATGTGCAATCGAAATGTAGTGTAAAAACTGTACCGTTTCAACTGAACTGCATATACTGTGTTCGACTGGCCGGCTGAAGCCATTATGTACACTGTATACAATCGTTTTATGATGCTGTTCATTTTCAGTGTTTTGCAACAAACCTGCTTGTGTGTGCAATTAGTCTTCCCTGTGGGGAGCCAAGCGGAGCCTGTTGTGTCCAGGAATGGAAATATGCTGAGCCATCTGCAGTATCATGCCTGCTCTGTGTCAGCGTCTGCCGCCTCCTCAAGTAGAGGGAGTATGGTGTCTCACACACACACCCAGCAGGCATATGTGCACTCATGCATTGCAGGTAGGACACTGCCTTTGTGTTTACACGCACAGCCTCATTCTAACATATAGGAGATCATGGCTTGATTTTACTCTTTGCATTAAGGGGATGTAAACAACTTGCGTTGCTCTGTTTGGTATCCAGGAGTTCAGTCCATCTGAGCTGCCACTTCAAACAGGGTAGACGGGGGTCGCTAAATGACAGAAATACCTTGTTCTTTGTTTGCTCTTGTCTCTATGGCAACATCGACAAAGACTCAGCAGCAGATGGTGATGCTGTGGCACATCGAAGCGGTCTGAGTTGACTGTCTTGTCTGCCATCCCTTCCTCATCGTACCTCGAATATCTGCTCCCACCTTTTTCAAAGCAGCGGCAAGCAGCAGCAGCGACCCCTTCTTCTATGTTTTGCTTGACCTGAGATGCAGCTTGCTGTAAACTGCATAATGACAGCAGAAGTAATGCATTCCACATGTTCACAATTAGACATACGATCCGATCTGTGATTTGCTCACCAAATATGGTTTCTAACCGACTTGTGTGATGCAACACGGTTGTTCGCTTCTATACAGCGAGGTACGAAGTGGACCACACATCCAATTTGGCTTTTTAGAGCCCTATGTTCATGGCGGCGACATATACGTAAAAGCAAGCTGCCATAAATGAAAAATGAATATTGCAATGTACTACTGAGACATTTTTTTTATGTCAGTATTGTGTTTTTTGTGAATATCAATACTAAGCAACAGTAGCAAGACGTGAATGCCGGTCCAGACCTTGCGCTGTGATCAACTCAATTTGTCTGGCTGATGAGGCCATCGTGGAACAAAGTGGCAATCAATCAAAACTGCCATGTCCAATTTTTCTTTCATTAATTACATCTGCTTCTCTTTATCACTTCAACTGCGAGGGGATCTAGATGAAAGGAGCTGATGACATCATGGACCGACTGCCTCTATATAAACAGTGTCCTTGCCTATTTATGGCGGTGAGTAAGAAAGACAGTTTATGAACAAAATGTCCAATCTGTAATTACAAACATCTTCCCCTTCTAGGTCTCCTTTCGCAGGTTGAGCAATCCATTCCAATGTTTTATGACCTGTTTGAAAAGCTCACAGAGAAATCCTCTTCTCTTTTTAAATTTATGGAGTGGATTTTATTCATTCAGTGCTTTTTTTTACGCTGTAAATTCCTGGTTTGACTGAGTAAATAATCCACGCAAATTAAGGGAAGCATTGAAGATTCCTCCTGCATGATGGAGGCCAAATATGTTCTACTTTAATGCTAGAATTAAGCCAAACATGGAAAGTCAGAAAGAAAAGACAGAGCAGAGGAGAGAGACAGAGAACATGGGAAGGGAGAGAGAAAGAAGGGTGTGACCTTAATCCCAGAGTGGGAAAGAAACTCACTGAAACATGCACACACATCTGGTCCATCCAGTTTCTACTTTGTATTTAAGAGGGAAAGTATGTGAGAGGTTAAATGTCTGTTCCACACAGTTGAAACTGGCATACTATACCCTCATGAGGTGAGTCAGCACTCCAGTTGGTTGATAAGTTACTCAGTGGGCTGGCATTCGTAGATCAAGGGTGTGGTTGTTTGGTTTATATGCTGAAGATCATTCATGAGTCATCACCCCTTCCAGTGTCATTAACAGTCTCTCTGTAGCTGCAGGAATGTGTGTGAGGGAGGGCTCTGGCCATTTCCATTTGGAATCTGATATCATATCACTCGAATAACGTCTGTGGATTTGCATAGGCAAATGTTTAAATGACACCGACATACCCGATAGCAAAGGGACAATGTCACCTCACGCTGGAGAGTCATGTGTAGAACACTGCATGGCGCCTCTGTGCTTTAACCTGCATGCAAGCCACTGCATGTTATTCCACCCCGCCAAGATCACAAGGTAGGCTACTTGCTGTTCCAGTTGAAGGTGGCCGACTGAACAGATTCTGTTACTGACACCCCAGCTCTATGTTCTGTCCAAAAGGACCCGCGGTGAAGGCTTTGCTTTCCATCTCATCAAATAACAATGAACAGCGAACCAGGATGCTGGGAGGAAAATGTTTCTCATGGTATGTGACAGGGCCTGCTGTATCTGACCCCATCTGTATAGATCTCCATCCCATTCATTCATAGTACTCTAAACATTTGAAGGCCAAAGTGTTACCCCAATAAATAAATAGAACCAGTGGGCGTTAATGGTTCAGTGAACAGGTAGAACTGATGTTTAGACATACAAATGAGCTAAAATAGTTACAGTTGACTAACTTCATAGACGAGAAAGTTTTACTTTGCAACTAAGGTGCACTGCCCTCATGTGGCCACAGTACTATGAGTATAAGTGCACAGATATTACACTATTCTGTGTGTGTGTGTGTGTGTGTGTGTGTGTGTGTGTGTGTGTGTGTGTGTGTGTGTGTGTGTGTGTGTGTGTGTGAAAGAGAGGGAGGGAGAGGAAGAGACAGACAGAGAGAAGGAAGTGTGGGATCCAGCCGGCCTATATATGTCTCCCCACTCCCACATGAAATGCAGACAGGGAGAAAATAAGGTATCTTGTCTGGGGCGCAGTGGTGACCCACATCCTAGCTACACCCGCACACCCACCCAAAGCATCTAATTACGTCAGACTCCATAATGACCCACGCGATCAGAGCTTTATAATTCTCACACATACCACCGAATGGCCTGGCATTTAATTTGAAATATGCCAGTACATCCTCTGCATGCCAGGGGACGTACGTGGGCAGTTTCTCTGGATTTCGAAATGCCTCATTTTATTTGATCAGTGGGAGCCTGATTCTTCGTCAGGGCCGCGTCCATTTCTTGTTCCGTGGGAGGGTCCGCGCTGAAGTGGATTTTGTAAATGAAATTATGAATAATTTGTATTATCCCAGCCGATAGTACGGTATTCTCTGACTTTTAAACATTTCCCCTTTTGCATCGCTAATCTCGCCAACATTTTTTTTTTTTAAAGATACATTTTTGACCGACCACCCCTACAAAATATGGTACGGCCCACTCCCTGCCGTTAGCCGTTGTTGTATCCAATGCTAGTGAACAGATATGTGGCGATACCAACTAGCTACACTCTCTGGCATTAAAGCCACGAAAAGATGCGCCTTCACGGGATTATAACAATAAAACAAACAGCAAGAAGTCTGGAAAAACTTTGCCCAACTGTGCCCAAACTTTGGTAGACTACAACCCAAATCACTTCCCGTCAGTTTCGCGTGTGTTAGCCTTGTTTTATTCTCGCCACTATTGCCGCCGGACGCGTTTTTTCTTCTCCTGGAGCTTCTCCAGTCTGATGAATTCACCGAAAAGAGACGGAGACGATGATGTGCCCGTTAAAGACCCGGTAAAATACGGAGAATTGGTCATTTTGGGGTAAGTCTCTTAAAAAAAGAAAGAAAAAATAACCTAAAACCCAATAGTACAAATTGTGTCGGACGGCAAACATGAACGTTTAATATGTAGCGACACAATAAACCAACAGACGTGGGTTCACGTTTAATCCACTGCTCTTATTAAAGATTCCCTCTTCATCTTATTTCGGAGAGTAAACCCATCACAGTAAGACCTTTTTTTCGCCTTATTTATTGCACAATACCGCCGCACACCACCCGTCTGTGACTGTGGTTGTGTTACAAACTAACTTTGTGTCACAAATGGCTGCATTATTCTCTGAGGCTACGCCGCCGTATTGTTTCCACATCAAGCGTGGTGCGTTTGAGTGTTAAAGGTGCAACAAAATAATAATCTAGATATCTATATCTGGTGTGGCAATAGCACAGGCTACTACGGATGTAGCCGCTTTTTCATCAATGGTTGTAGTGGGGGTAAGCAGCGGTGGATTGTTCAGGCTGAAAATCCCAATGATGTCATACTATGCTGGATCCTGGGGTTGCTAAAAGTAGGGCTGGCGATGATATCACTGTCTGAAAAATGCACGAATCCTGCTCATATTTGTTTAGTCATAAAGTATCTTATATATATATATATATATATATATATATATATATATATATATATATATATATATTAATGAATAAATAAACGTCACTGCCAGATGACCAAGAAAAAGGAGGAGGTGGAGAAAAGCCCCTCTACATCACCAGCACACAGTGGGCAGGATGTGCTGATGACAGCCACCAGCTTCCACAGCATTAGTACAGGGGTGTACAGCGTCACACTGTGCAGGGTCTGCAGGGAGCAGAAATGCCACAACACACACAGTCATATCCAGGCTTACATAGGCCTCTCTCTTGCCCCACAGAGCTTCCTGTGTATGCCAAAGATAACTGACCTAATGGCCTATCTCTTCCCCTCCGGCTGAACATGGAGTGAGGAGGCTGTAGACCCGCCTGCATCAGAATACTGATTAGTTGTCCTCATCGTCGTCTGACCGTTTGAACAGAGTGGTCCTTTTACATCCTCCAGACTGGAGTGAGGAATTGGTCGTTTAATACCCATTCTGAGGTTTTGGGCATGCCTAAAGTGTCTCATTGAGAGGTTTAAAAATAAGCATTCGTATTAGCTCTTTTTTTAAACTAGCGATTGTTGAGGTTTGGCGTTATCTTGTGTGATGGCCACGAGCTTGCAGGCTTTGATCGGTATCATCTCTGCGGTTTTAAACAAGGCTTGAGGGCTATATTTTGACCAGTTTGACACATTGACCAGTTTGCTTGTCCCCAAACATGCAGCTAGTAACTTTGACAGCAGACACCCGTAGTCAGAACCGGCAGTTCTTTCGACTGCTTCCTGTCGCACATCTTTTTTTTTCTGGCCTGTTTTGTGCGAGTGTGGTTTGACTTTGCATCTGTCAGGCTTGATGATCCCATGCCCCGTGTGGTCGATGCCTGCTTCACTGCAGGCCGTGTGATCTTTGCAGTGGCTGCCTGCCATCGTTCATTACCTTGGTTAGCCTGTGCAGCAATGCCCCCGTCCAGCAGCCCGGTGCGATGCAAACACCCTCCCATTCTCTGCATTTATCACCCCCCTTGCACACCTTCTTTTTGATCTCACCCGTAACCCATCTTAACGTTGTCTCTGTCGCATTCCCCCCCTCTCTCGCCCAGTCCCTTCCCTGTAAGCCTCCCAGGTTTTGCTGAGTGCTGACTTTTCACAGAGGCGGGCCCCCTCAGTGGCTTGCCCTCAACGAAAATAAACTCTGTGTCGAGGGGCAGAAGGAGTAAATATTTCATATTGTGCTTTATGATGTGCGCACATGCGTGATGCAGGCTAGAACTGCCCTGGCAGATCTTGTGGAGCTGCTCGTCCTCTGGCCTTTACCCTCACCCTCTCGTCTCTCGGCACCCTGCCCTTCATTTAGCTTTCACTTTCCGTCTCCGCTGCTCATGATGAGACTTATTATTTCAGACTTATTCTCTGTCAAAGCGTTGACTACCTTTTTCTCCTCCGATAAGCTGATTTTCTCTCCTGTGCCCTCTTATCCGTGGTCCCATTTCATAGCGTCTGCCTTTTTAAACCAGGCCCCTCAGAAGCCCGTCCTCATGTTTCTTCTTTTTCTGACCCAGACTGTTTCTTGTCAGCTGGGGTTCAGTTTTAAACTGTCAGGCCGGCTCATGGAGGGAGCAAGTAGCACTGTCTTCTGTGATTATCGCACGGACATCTGGCTTGTTTGAAGGGTTTTTCAAGCTAACGCACCCGATTCTCTTATGCCAACATGCTGCTGACTGCCTGCCCTGATCTGGCCTCAGGGTTGCTCCCCACAGAAAAATTATTTTTCTCTCTCTTTGTAAAGGGTAGTGTTATGTTTGTTGTTATACACTGTTATTCTACACTCAAAATAAACTCACGCATAAGTTATAATTTACCAAAATCACAGTTTTAAATAGTTGTCAATAGTTACATTTATTCATGTTCAGAATAGACCTACAACTTACTTTCACTATTGATTTAGCTGCAGGTTATTTGTGCAATTAATCACAAATAAAACGTCTTTTTTGTCTGATTACCAGTCCATAACCCAAAGATATTTAGTTTACTATCATAAAAGGCAAACAATTATTTTGCATAACAAATGACTTAAGAATTGTTGGCAATTAATGTTCTGCTGATCGATTAATTGACTGATTGCTTCAGCTTTAGTTCAGATGAATAATTCAGCTACTGTTTTGTTTATAGTAGGGCTGCAGCGAAGGATTAATAAAGTTAATTTTGTTGTCAGATATTCTATGTCAAAGTGATGTCTTAAAACTGTTGAGGAAGTCTGACCAGCAGCACACACAAAAAACTAAAATTATTCAATTTGTAATGATATAAAATAAAGAAATCCAAGGACATGTTATACATTTCAAAATCTGTGATGAGCAGCATATTGGCATTTCCATGTTATGCATTAACTCAATTTTTAAAATGATCAACAATTCATCTTCTTTTGAGCGACTGCTTGATGAATCAATCATAGTTTCAGCTTTTTTTTTGTCCTAAACACTGAAAGCAGGTTATGGTTTCTTCAGCCACTGTGGGGCCGATCAGAACAGATCTCTCTGATCTGATCCAGTCTGAAGGCCATTATGGACCGCTGTTGTCCCTCAAAGTCTTCCTGCCCGCTGGTTATCCCCTAAATATGTTTTAATAAGGTTCATGCTCTGCTGATTAGTGAAACCTAAAATCAGCAAACTACCTTCTGTGTGAAATCAAACTGATGTTCCACTCGGCTTCCCAAAAAAAAAAAAATTGGGCCAAAGTCAGTATTTTAGTCAGTTTTAACATCATACCTCGTTAATTTCCATTCAAACCTGAAATGGGACATAAAGGGTTTGACATTTAATCATAAAACTCTTTAGAATAGTTTCTACTGCTCTCAAAAGAATAATCTGAACTTTCATGTCCGTTTCTATTAATGAATGCAAACCATTTTTGGTGTCATGAAACTTAATCTGTTCTGCTGAAAATGCTTTTTATTGTAAAACAAAAGAGATTAGATGAGGAGTGAGCTCCGCTTCAGTAAGTGTGAGCATCAAGTACAAGCTGAATGAGTGAGATCAAGTGGTCGTTAACCAGTGGCCCGAGTGCGCTGCTTTTCTAAAAGAATCTATGATAACGTCGCCCTAAAGATGCACAAAGAAATCACTGGAGCTTGAATTCTTAATTGCAGTTATTTCTTCAGACATCTTGGCATCGTGGCATTTTATTTACAGCTTTAGTTTCCCCAGAAGTAAAGACCGATCATAAATACAGTATGCAAACAAGATATCTGTGTTTTTACCATCATTAGGCTTTCTCAATGAACACGTGTGAGCTTGTCGTCTCTTCGCCTGAGTTGTATTCTATTCTATTGCGCTCACATTTTACTCTTGCTTCTCCAGGTACAATGGCTCTCTTCCGAGTGGAGACCGCGGGCGCAGAAAGAGCCGCTTCGCTCTGTACCGAAGGGCCAAGGCCAACGGGGTCAAACCCAGCGCTGTGCACATCCTCAACACACCGCAGGACAGCAAGGTACGTGTGCGTGTCCTGCTCTATCTGTGTGTAACTGTTGGTTTCCTTCCTGTGACTGAGACTCCCTGTTGCCCTTTATTAATGAGCTAGAGGAAGAATGACTAAGCATGACAGCTATCAGAATATCATATCTTATCTTATTCTACATATATATGTGTGTGTGTCTGCCTCCATACGGATGGATGATAATGATGATTAATGGTGGTACATCTGATGGATTTTTGATTAGCATTCACTCTGATGTCTGTTCTGTCAAGAAAATAAAAGACTTGTCTAAAAGAGTGTGTCAACTGTGCTTGTCTGACGTTGTTGTTGCAGGCCGTCCACAGCAGGGGGCAGCACAGCATCTCCTTCACTCTGTCTCGCAACCAGACGGTGGTGGTGGAGTACTGCCATGACAATAGCACAGACATGTTCCAGGTAACCACCGAGGAAATCAAGAGTGCCGGGTCAACGGCGGCTCGTTTTACAAGACAAATAATCCCAGATTTGTCATCACGTGCACAGTTTCTCCCAAAAATATGCCGTTATATAATGCCATCAAAGGAATTTCAGTAGGTTGATTATTTTGGTTCTCTTGTGACCGTTGAGTATTAGGAGTGAAGACTTGTGTGGAAAATCTCCAAGGAAGTCTATTTTTATATACTCAAAGTTCTGGTCTTATAATAGCATCGCATATTTATTTAATTTCCTGCAAGTGATGACGCATCTTTTACCCATGGTGATAAAAACCACAATCATGGGGGGGAAATAGTCTTTAAGCTAGGGCTGCATCTAAAACTATTAATAATAGTGTACTTATTGGACCAACACTAATCTCATTTTAAAAGACATTTGTTTTGATGAAATGTATCCAGGAATGTCAATGAACCACAGTGAACGCCTCTCTGTGCTGTATTTGGCAGATCGGACGCTCCACAGAGAGTCCCATTGACTTCGTGGTGACCGACACCTCCGGAGGGGGGAAGGAGGGGGAGGACCCCTCCATTGCTCCGAGCACCATCTCGCGTTTTGCCTGCAGAGTGGTGTGTGAACGCAGCCCACCGTACACTGCACGCATCTACGCCGCTGGCTTTGACTCCTCCAAAAACATCTTCTTAGGGGTGAGTAGACTGACACAGATTAGCATAGTTTATGGTATCCGTATTGATGTGATTTTAAATACTTATGAATCTCGTGTCTTGGCCACCGCAGGAGAAAGCAACCAAATGGAAAAACCCAGACGGGCACATGGATGGCCTGACCACCAACGGGGTGCTGGTGATGCACCCGGAGGGGTTCCCAGAGGACCCCAAGCAGGGTCTGTGGAGGGAGATCTCCGTCTGTGGGGATGTTTACGCCCTGCGCGAGACGCGCTCCGGACCCACTCGGGGCAAACTGGTGAGTCACCAGTGTCCACGTTAACGCCACATCAAGGCCGTGAGTTTTATTTTTTGTGGGGTTTGATTGTTAGTAATGTGATTTATCTGTGTCCACCTTTTCAGGCGGAGGGTGAGAGCAGTGCACTGCGCGACGGTTCCTTAGTCGACCTATGCGGGGCCACCCTGCTGTGGCGTACAGGTGAGGGGCTTATGCGCGCCCCCACCCTGCGCCACCTGGAAGCACTTCGCCAGGAGCTCAATGCGTCCCGGCCCCAGTGTCCTGTAGGCCTCAGCACGCTGGCCTTCCCCAGCCTGCCACGCAGCCACAGGTGGGAGTATGTTTCAAAAATACTTTTCTATCAGGATGTTCAACTTGTTTCTGCCTAGAAATGTTCACAGTTTAAAAAAACAGAAAATGAAATACTGATGCCGTCGATGTGTCACTTCAGCCTTGAAGAGCGCCAGCCTTGGGTCTACCTCACATGCGGCCACGTCCACGGACGCCACGAATGGGGCCAGAGGTCCGAGGGAGTGTCGGAGCCACGAGAGGGCGAGGGCTCGACGACCCGCCGAGAATGTCCCCTGTGCCGGAGCGTGGGCCCCTATGTGCCCCTGTGGCTGGGCTGCGAGCCGGCCGTGTACGTGGATGCTGGAGCTCCCACTCACGCTTTTGTGCCATGCGGCCACGTCTGCTCAGAGAGGACAACCAGGTATTGGGCTGAGACCCCGCTTCCTCACGGGACGCACGCCTTCAGAGCCGTCTGCCCCTTCTGCTCCGCCGCCCTCAGCACCCCCGGCTGGACGCGGCTCATCTTCCAGGGCCCCATCGACTAGCCTGCGACCCCTCAGCAACCACTATCGCAGTAACGGCACGATGCCGGAGCTTCATTCGCGTCGCAATCGTCGGTCAGTGTTCAGTACGGATAGCTCATTGATTAGGAGTGCTTGTCTTTTTTTAACATTATAGCAGGTGTGTACGACAAACACTGTCCCACGTTGTGACTGGATGGAGCCCAAAGCTGAATCCTTGCCCTCATTTATCCCTCAGTGCTTGTTGATCGGTAGAAGATCTGGAGAATAATCAATGCTGTCACGTGGGCGGTATTTCCTCTAAATGATCCTCGTCAGGGAAGATTCTGCTGTTTTTCATTCCAACGAAACACTAGCTGATTTCACTCGTGACCTTCAACGAGAGAGGGTCCTCTCAAGTAACATGATTCACACGCAGGAGCTCCACTGATGCTGATCGACCCCTTTTTTAAATACGATTACTTTCACTCCATCGTCAAATGACAAACCGATCTTAACACAGATAATTTGTGTGTCTCAGAAGCCATGTCTGAAATGACAAGTAACTTTTTGCACAAAAGAAAAGGAAAAGGCCCTTTTACTCAGTTCATCTGCAGCGCCTCACTTGCCTGCAGCGCCTGTGTGTCCTTAACTCAGTGAAACGCCACCTCTTGCACTTCTCGGCCTGATACCGAACCACTTCTTACTTTCTCATGTCATGTCACTGTAGCTGTTGTAAAAATGCTGCCACTCATCAAACAGAATAACCCATCTGGTCTCAGCTTTTATACCTAGTCTCTTTATAGAGTTGCACCCTGACCTCCCTGTCTTCCCTCCTGAATGACCGGCTGACTTCTATTCATAGCCATGTTCCCAGCAGGCAGTTTAAACTACTTATGGTGAACGTGTGGGAGGTTACAAGGTGAATCACAGGTTTTTCTTTACATATAAGCATAAGACGTTGTCACCTTTGTGTCTTCATGCGTCAGACCCCATAAATGAGACTCCTTGTGTCGTATACGGTTGGAATGAAAACCTGCAGACTCTTTGACGGCCTCTGAAGCACTCGAGGGAGCACTACACTACACGCTGTGTCAAATGGTTCGCCTCTTTCAGGCCAAATCTTGTGCCGATTACCAAGCAGACGGAGAATAAGCAACGGGCTGGGAAGGAAACCGGGTGAAATCCACTTCATAACTCTCTACAGCAATAATAGCAGTCCCATACTTAAGCTCGATGCCGTGCTGCGTTCAGCCAGGCGGTGGGTCGTCAGTCGCTTTGAACATGGCCGAACTGGTTTCCAGGTTAAGGGCTCAACCAGAGGCATGTTCAATATCATGGTTTATTTTGTGTGTGATGTAATCAAAGCATTAGAATTTAAAGATGATAAAGAACTGAATCAGTGATGAAACACCCAACATTTATTTAAATACTCAGAAACGAGCGCGTTTGCGCCGCCGTAAAACAAAAAAACGGACACATTGCATCGCTACTGTTATTTTGAACACACTTCTGGTTGCTGAATTATGCTAAACAGGGTCCGTGTTCGTATGGTGGAGTGTTTCAAAAAGGTTTGACCTTGCATAACCTCAAAAGATAACCTTTTTCTTTTTTGTCGTTTCAAAGAAAAACTATTTTGTTAGGGAATGGGGAGGGATTTATTGGGGGGAAGCGGGAGGAATTATTTTCGATGTTCAGTGTTAAAAAAAAAAAAAACTATTTTTCTAACTGATAATTGGTTTTAGTTAACTATTGTTACTCAGTGTAAGCAAGTTCTGTATGTTTCCGAAGTATTCTCGTGTGGTAGATCTAGGAGAGCTTGTGAGTGAGAAAACATTGCCAACAGTGTGTCTGACAAACACACTTAACACACCGCTACCGTAAAACATTGCCCAGACAATGAATGTAGCCAAATACTTAGGCTATATTTAGCCTTCCCTGGTGCTCATATTGAATGGTCTATATTGTGATACTATTTTTGTAACTGAATATTATGGTGTTGCTTGGTGTTGAAAAAGTCAGATAATTTTCAATAATAGCCTCAAGTGTGGAAGACGTATAATTGATTTAAAAAAACAAAAACAAAAAACACTCACATGGGAATTGTGTCTAGCTTGCATGTGCTGAACGTACACATACACGTACACTACACGTACACGTACTCGAAAACTTTGCACGGTTGCCTGTTCATGCTGAGAGCGTTTGTCACAGACCAAGATGTCTTCCAAGCCCTCAGCTGGTAAAAACTGCAGCATTTCAGTTTTTTTGTTTTATTTTTGGAAGACCTCTCTAAAAGAAAAAGGAAAAAATAGAGAGCCTAAAAATAAAAAATCCTCATACTTGATAGATGCGTGACATTTGTGAATGAGACCTGTCGAATCCCACTTTGTACTACTATGCTAATGTTTTCCACCAAAACCAATTCACTGCACAAAGGAGTCCACATTTGATTTTGTATTTAGACTGATCGTGGAACATTTAAAGTGCCAGCCTGCTGTTTTAAAAAAAAAAAATCAAAGTCTAAATACAAGATTTGAACTCCCTATAGCGCGGTGGATCATTGGCGTTGCGTTGATAATTACTGTAGCTCAGGATTAGTGAGTTAAGATTCCTAGCTAGAGACACGGCGGGAGCCTGGGAGGAGATGCGTTCAGTCTAAAAGTTTTCACAACTGCAAAAAACCCAAACTAGGTGTGAGAGTAATGATTTAATGTAAATGCCAAACTGTGGAGGACATACTGGAGGGTGATCGCCACAGGTCTAGGATCAGTCACATACGGGTCTTAAAGGGGCACAAACAGGCTATGAAAACATCTCTGATCAGCTGCACGCCAAAGCCAGTGAATCTTGCTTTTTGAAGACCACTTATACAACAGTTTATGTAACACCCTTGGCATGTGGATGGAAGATTCGCTGCAGCACCCTCATTGGCTTCTAGTTTATAAGATGATATATTTATTTTAGCTAATTTTCCTTTACTTTTATTTTATTCTTCGTTTAAACCCCCTTCGGGTTATAGGTGTCCATATGCAATTTTCTCTTCATTGTTTTTAGATTTCAGTGTTGGTGATTTATTCAGATACAGTATTTTAGGTTGTTTTAAACTACTAGTTACGTCATTAGCAGTTTCTCTAACTTTTTTATTTTTATTATGTTTCAATTGAGCTTCACTTCAGATGGCAAAACCTCAACCTCCTCAACTAATTAACTCATCTTTCTACAGGTGAGCGAGTAGCTGACACGTATACAGCGTAAAACCTCACAGTTGACAATGCATTCCTTTTTTTAATACATCTCTGTTATGTACAGTCATTTTGTATTATTTTATATCATATTCTTCTGTAATCGTCCGGTGCACAGACAATCGCTATACACATGTCAATAAACCTGTTAAAAAAAAATTGAATTTGCTCTGTTCCTCTAGCTCACTTCTGAGTACTTCTCCAGGAAATAGATCTGCATAAAGTCAAGAATGTATTCTGTATTGTATTTATTAAGCAGAAAAGTAAATAAATGCATGTCATATGTGCTGCTAGCAGCAGAGGGCGCTGGCTACAAGCTCTGAAGCTGACAGCAGGGCACACACACACACACACACACACACACACACACACACACACACACACACACACACACACACACACACACACACACACACACACACACACACACACACACTGAAGAGGTTACTCTGAGTTGCATCACCTCTTTAGCAGTTTTGGCAGTCATGTTGATCACCACGCAAATGTGATAAGACGCTTCAGAATCACAGAACGCTTGATTTGAAACAGCAATTGAAACGATTTAAGTTTGTTTCTTTGAAAAGTATTCAGGATTTCTGCTGAAAGACTCCTGAAGAGACCCACTGAGAGTGGCGTTACTTCGAAGTTTGTTCAGACATTATTACCCTGTTGAACCTTGCGGAAGAAGCTTTTTTGTCTTGTCTTTTCTTTCAAAGATTATGAAACCTATTTCATGGGTATGTCAGTGACAGTTAATTCATTCCAAAGAGGTGGTGAGAGAAAAGCATAAGCTGAAACTCTATGGAACATACAGTTTGAACAGAAGTACATAAGTTGTAATAAGTGATGCATGTCCTTAACACATTTGGTAGCATTTTGTTATACTGTTTGCCTAAATGCCCCAATAATAGTTCCAACCTTTTTCCAACTCAAAAGGTTAAACTTTTCTCTGGAGGGTTTATTTAGCTCGGCACAGAAAACTGCCAGACTGATGGTAGCGACCTTTCAATCACAGTAAGCCCGCCCGAAAGCATCCCCTGCTTTATGGTCTGTTCGTCTTTAAATGGACAATCATTTACTAAACGAACATCATGCTGTATTGAAGAAGACTTGAAACTAGAGATTGAGACCATAAACCCATGTTTACAATGTTTACTGAGGGAATAAATCAAGTAAGAAGTGGAGTCATTTTCTCATAGACTTCTACACGATCTGACTTCTTTTTGCAACCAGAGGCGTTGTCCCCTGCTGGCTAGTAGAGAGAATGAAACACTTCAGCTTTCAGACCCCGAGGTTGCTGCCTGGTACAGACAAGGGAACAGGGTAAGTCCTTGTCTTGAAGAGGCCCCTGTCCAAATCCAACTGTTATTTTTTTTAAATAATAGAAGATATTGGTCTTAAATGTATATTCCTACATTAATTTGGTTTGAATCATATTACCATGTTAGGAAATAGTGTACATGCTGCACAGAGTAGAGGGGGATCTCAGGGGTTAATGGGGGCCCAGCAGCGCCTTCCTGCCCCGAGGCACCCTTGCAGGTTGGTCCGGTCATGCTCAGTGTGTGTATGTGTATATATATATATATATGTGTGTGTGTGTGTGTGTGTGTGTGTGTCATGGGACCTAGCATAGATGATGGAGGCAGGGTTTAGCAATACAGTTCAATTCTCAGCGGAGGGATTTGTAGGTTTTGATCCCAGCTAATTAATGTGAAACCCTCAATGGGGAGTAACGGGTATCTGGTTGGGAAGTTTGAAGGGGACTGTGTGTGTGTGTGTGTGTGTGTGTGTGTGTGTGTGTGTGTGTGTGTGTGTGTGTGTGTGTGTGTGTGTGTGTGTGTGTGTGTGTGTGTGTGTGTGTGTGTGTGTGTGTGTGTACATGCATATGTCTCTGTGCGTGCATGCATACAGACACAGCCTGTGAGGAGCATGTGAAGGCATGAGTCGTGTGTGAGTGTTAATCAACGACTCCGATATCTTGCTCTCTGCGGACTCACTCTGGAGGTAACTGCGACGTTTGTGCCATTGTTTCATCAATCCACCCATTAACTACAAACACTGGGAAACTTTAATTAAGCTGGGGGGCCACAGACGATTAATTAACTTTAAGACTTTCACTTCTTTTTCTTCCCTTCTACACATTTCACTAAGTCAGTGAGCCGTAGAAAGTGTTAATTTAGCCACATAATTTACAAATCCAATTAAAGCCAATATTAAGGCATCACAAGCTGCTGTTCTGTGTTCTCTCGTCTTATAAGACTATTCTCTTTTGTGCCTCTACTCGCGGAGAATACCGGCACACGTAAGCTGAGCAGAATGTATTAAACAGGGGTTAAGAGTTGTAATAAGTTTGATTATTTTATGGAGTTTATTATGCTGTGTTATCCTGTTAGGGAGGTGATGTTGTGGCGGTGGGTTGATAATCCGGACCGTCTTGTGGTCTCCCACTCTGCCGCCGTGGAGGCTGTCGTCACCGTTTGGGAAGGCCCGACTTGGATGTTTCAACACCTGTCATATGGTGCTCATATATTTCCTTCACTTTTCACCTCCATCTCCTCCAATCAATGTTATCCAACCACAACCTCCATCCCACTTTTATATATACATAATTTAATTCAGCTTTAAATTTCACATACAGCATTAGAGCAAGGTGACGCTGAGGTCATGTCCTCTAATTTACATTAAATAGTCAAACACTTGCACATGGTGGGTATTAAAAAAGCTGATTCTTGTATTTCAGGCTATATTTCATTTTAATACGCTTTGGTGAATTATTTAGTATTTAGTATTTCTCCACTATATAAGATCTTATTCCTTATGCAGTGTGATGGAGGCAGAATTAAGGCACTCAGGTGGGAAGTATTACATAAAGTATGATTTAACAACTAACAATTATTAGATATAAAAAAATCCAAAGAATATAATACATTTAAATTTCTGGTAATTTCTGCATTGGGTGAAGCAGATCTCATGGCCTCAGTTTTATTTAAATGCTGTTTACCATCCTGGCTGTTAGAAACACAGATCACTGTATATATATATATATATATATATATATATATATATATATATATATATATATATATATATATATACATATATATATATATATATATATATATATATATATATATATATATATACGCAATAAAGTAAGAGAGGCAGTACTGTGTCTTGCAATAATGTACTGTTATTGAACTGTTATTAATGAACTGTACTGTTCAAGGGTGTTGTTAGGCCGGCAAACCCTTGAACTGTACATTATTGTAGACACAGTACTGCCTCGAGTACCTTATTGCTTTTATAATACGGGTACCTGCGACTTTATAAATAGTACTAGTAAGCTCCCTTTCAGCACAAAATAGTTGTAGCCACCAAACGTTGTGTATCGCATTTCAGCAACAGAGAAAACAGTCCCGGGACGCACATACGGGACTATAAAACTGACTGCCTGATTTAGGCCGGTTGAAAGCAGGGTGGAGTATGACACGCAGCCACCGATGTAAAGAAGTGCTCTCGCAGCTTCTGTCCGTCTTTTCTCCGTCATTTTTCCCCTCCATGATGTTTAGAGAACTTGCCTCGCGTCGGGAAATTACCGACGTAATTATCTCTCACTAGAAATTATCATGATTTTGTGGTCAAACCCTTTTCATTCCTCATCTCATTTTAGGGAGGACGTGACGTGTGTGTTGTCGTTCGTTATGCTAGCGTTATGCTACTGTGAACACTCAAGCAATACACCTGCAAGTTAAGGAAACCAACGTCTGCGAGTCGTTACTGCGGACGTTACAATATCAAAGTTTACACGAACATGTTTGGTAACTGTCAAGCTTGAAATGACAACTAACGGTCGCGCAATTTAAATCTAGCTGTTATTTTTAAGTGCGCACTGATATGGAACGCTCTAAATGTAAACAGGCTGTACAGTACTTTATGGCTGAATAAACTACACCTCGTGACTCACTCTCAACCAATCAGAATGCTTGATTTGATCTACCCATATTATAAATATACATATATATATATATATATATATATATATATATATATATATATAGGGAGAATTATCGGGGTCGGGTGCTATGCAGACCGGGCGGCGGGCCAGGCAGGAGACCTGGGCGAGCCGATCGCCGGCAGCATAGACTAGCTCTAGGGACGTGGAACGTCACCTCGCTAGCGGGGAAAGAGCCGGAGCTGGTGCAGGAGGTGGAGCGGTACCAGCTAGATTTAGTTGGGCTCACCTCCACGCACAGCATGGGCTCTGGAACCAAGCTCCTGGAGAAGGGTTGGACTTTGTCCTTTTCTGGAGTTGCCCAGGGTGAGAGGCGCCGGGCGGGAGTGGGGATACTCACGAGCCCCCGGCTGAGCGCCACTATGTTGGAGTTTTCCCCGGAGAACGAGAGGGTCGCCTCCCTGCGCCTACGGGTTGCAGGGAGTAAAGCTCTGACTGTTGTTTGTGCTTATGCACCGAACAGCAGTTCAAAGTATCCGGCCTTCTTGGAGTCGGTGGGAGGGGTCCTGGAAAGGGTGCCGCCTGCCGACTCCATAGTTCTCCTGGGAGACTTCAACGCTCACGTGGGCAATGACAGAGAAACCTGGCGGGGCATGATTGGGAGGAACGGCTTGCCCGATCTGAACCCGAATGGTGTTTTGTTGTTGGACTTCTGTGCTAGCCACAGTTTGTCCATAACGAACACCATGTTCGAGCATAAGGTGGCTCATAAGTGTACCTGGTACCAGAACACCTTAGGCCGGAGATCAATGATCGACTTTGTAGTCGTATCATCTGATCTGCGGCCGTATGTCTTGGACACTCGGGTGAAGAGAGGAGCAGAGCTGTCAACTGATCACCACCTGGTCGTGAGTTGGATCAGATGGCGGGGGAGTCGGCTAGAAAGACCTGGCAAGCCCAAACGTGTAGTGAGGGTGAACTGGGAACGTCTGGCGGAGGATCCTGTCCGGGAGGTCTTCAACTCCCACCTCCGGAAGAACTTCTCACAAATCCCGAGGGAGGCTGGGGACATGGAACCCGAGTGGACCATGTTCAAAGCCTCTATTGTGGACGCGGCTGCTCGGAGCTGTGGCCGGAAGGTCATCGGTGCCTGTCGTGGCGGCAACCCGAGAACCCGGTGGTGGACACCGGGGGTGAGGGAAGCCGTCAAACTGAAGAAGGAGGCCTTTCGGGCCTGGCTGGTCCAGGGGTCTCCTGAAGCAGCTGACGGGTACCGGCAGGCCAGAAGGGCTGTAGCTGCGATGGTCGCGGATGCTAAAACTCGGGCATGGGAGGAGTTCGGGAAGGCCATGGAGAAGGACTTTCGGTTGGCCTCAAGGAAGTTCTGGCAAACCATCCGACGGCTCAGGAAGGGAAAGCAGGGGCTACCCCAGGCTGTTCTCAGCAGGGGGGGGGGGGGAACTGCTGACCCGGACTGGGGACATCGTCGGGCGGTGGAAAGAGCACTTTGAGGAACTCCTAAACCTGGCTAACATGTCCCCTGGAGAGGGAGCAGCGCCAGAAGACTTTGGGGTGGTTTCTCCCATATCCCTGGCAGAGGTCGCTAAGGTAGTCAAAAAGCTCCTTGGTGGCAAGGCGCCAGGGGTGGACGAGATCCGCCCTGAGATGCTGAAAGCGCTGGACATTGTTGGGCTGTCTTGGTTGACACGCCTTTTCAGTGTCGCATGGGGTCGGGAACAGTGCCCATGGACTGGCAGACCAGGGTGGTGGTTCCCATCTTCAAGAAGGGGGACCGGAGAGTGTGCTCAAACTATCGTGGCATCACACTGCTCAGCCTCCCGGGAAAAGCTTATGCCAGGGTGCTGGAAAGGAGGCTCCGACCGCTTGTCGAACCTCAGATTCAAGACGAGCAGTGCGGATTCCGTCCCGGTCGTGGAACAGTGGACCAGCTCTTTACCCTTGCAAGACTACTGGAGGGGTCCTGGGAGTTTGCCCAACCAGTCTACATGTGCTTTGTGGACTTGGAGAAGGCTTTCGACCGGGTCCCTCGGGGGTTTTTGTGGGGGGTGCTGCGGAAGTATGGGGTGCCGGACCCGTTGGCACGGGCTATCCGGTCTCTGTACGCCTGCAGTAGGAGCTGTGTCCGTATCCACGGTAGTAAGTCAGACACGTTCCCGTTGGGTGTTGGCCTCCGCCAGGGCTGCCCTTTATCACCGGTCCTGTTCGTGACCTTCATGGACAGGATATCTAGGTGCAGCCAGGGGGCGGAGAGGATCCGGTTCGGGAGTCTCGGGATCGCCTCTCTGCTGTTCGCGGATGATGTGGTCCTGTTTGCCTCCTCGGACTGTGACCTCCAGCATTCACTGGGGCGTTTTGCAGCCGAGTGTGAAGCGGCAGGGATGAGAGTTAGCACCTCCAAATCTGAGGCCATGGTGCTCTGCCGGAAACCGGTGGATTGGTCCCTCCAGGTGGGGACAAACTGCCTACCCCAAGCGAAGGAGTTCAAGTATCTCGGGGTCTTGTTCACGAGTGAGGGTAAGGTGGAGCGGGAGATCGACAGACGGATCGGTGCGGCTGCAGCTGTAAAACAGGCGCTGTACCGGTCCGTCCTGGTGAAGAGGGAGCTGAGCCGGAAGGCGAAGCTCTCCATTTACTGGTCGGTCTATGTTCCAACCCTCACCTATGGTCACGAACTCTGGGTCGTGACCGAAAGAACGAGATCTCGGATACAAGCGGCCGAAATGAGCTTCCTCCGCAGGGTGGCCGGGCTCACCCTTAGAGATAGGGTAAGGAGCTCGGACATCAGGGGGGAGCTTGGAGTCGAGTTGCTGCTCCTTCGTGTCGAAAGGAGTCAGCTGAGGTGGTTCGGGCATCTAGTCAGGATGCCTTCTGGACGCCTCCCATTAGAGGTTTTCCAGGCATGCCCAACTGGTAGGAGACCCCGGGGAAGACCGAGGACACGCCTCGGGATTATATCTCCCGGCTGGCCTTGGAACGCCTCGGGATCCCCCAGAATGAGCTGGAAAGTGTTGCGGGTGAGAGGGAAGCCTGGGTCGGCCTGCTGAACCTGCTGCCACCGCGACCCGACCCCAGATAAGCGGCTGATAATGGATGGATGGATATATCTCTCTATATATATATATATATATATATATATATATATATATATATATATAGACAGAGACAATCAATGCATGTTGATGTTTAAATTACAAAATAAAAGCCCTTCAAAATCGCATTTTTGAAGTAAGCTCATGAAGGGGATTTTGAAGAGCTTTTATTTTGTAATTAAACATCAACATGCCTTGATTGTCTCTGGGTGACATCTTGAGGTAGTCTACTATTAAGTGGAATTTGTGGAATTTACTTTCAAATAGCTTTTATTTTGAAATTGCCTTCACCGGAAGTGTCCTCTTATTTTATCCGAAAATCTATGAGCGGGCTGGCCCGACTGTGTTTTTTGAAGTGAAGGCTGGCCTGACCGCAGTGTTTGGTCCAAGTTTACTTCCTGTCTGCTATACTGCATTATCAAACATTGCATTGCATTGTTCAGGATGTTTATGTTATGAAAGTTCGAAAAAGCCTAAGTTATGATATAACAAATATATACAAAATAACATGTAGCCTAACATCATCAAACGTGCAAGACAAAACTTCCAAATAACTTAATAGTTTAGTTTTTAGTTGAAATGATAACACTGGTGAAAACGGGCGCAGTTAAACGCCGCAGTGGGAAGCCCCATCCCCACACTGCGGTCAAGTTAGCCCACATCCGCCGAGTGAGCCGCAATTGCAATTCTAAATGCACCTCTATTCAAGGTGTTACGGTACGGGGGCCAGCTCAATGTCACAATATTCAAACAGCTCTAAAAACAGATCCATATACTTGTACATACATATTCCACTGCAGGCTTGTTCAGGGGGACCTAAGCTATGCCCATGTGCATGGCCTCCAAATATTACTGTACAGTTGTGGAGAAAATTGAATTCAAAGGCAGCTTGAATTTCATAATGATATTCATAATTTCACAATATTCAAACAGCTATAAAATCAGATCCATAGACTTGTACATAAATATTCCACTGTAGGCTTGTTCAGGGGGACCTCTGCTATGTCCATGTGCATGGCCTTTGGGACACAATTGGACAACATTGTTGAGGAACGACAAAACATGGCACTTGAATTACTCCACCATCAGATGTGTGACAGCTTTTCTTCATATTAATTTATATTGTGATATTGTACTACAAAAGATGTAACATTTCTATCAGTTCCATAGACTTTTACATAAATATTCCACTGCAGGCTTGTTCAGGGGGACCTCTGCTATGCCCATGTGCAAGGCCTCAAAATATTACTGTACAGTTTTGGAGAAAAGTGAATTCAAAGTCTGCTTGAATTTCATAATGATATTCACAATTTCACAATATCGCAATATTCAAACAGCTATAAAATCAGATCGTTAGGTTTGTATACAAAACGTCCAGTGCAGTCTTGTTTAGGGTGACCTCTGCTATGTCCATGTACATGGCCTCCAAATATTACTGTTCAGTTTTGGAGAAAATTGAATTCAAAGCTTGCTTAAATTTCATAATGATATTCATAATTCCCCAACATTCAAACAGCTATAGAAACTGATCCTTAGATTGTATATTGAAATTCCACTGCAGTACTGTTCAGGAGGACCTCTGCTATGCCCGTTAAGACGTCATATAATATTACGTAGACATTATCGAATTGATCGTCGAAATTGAGAATCGACACTTAATGGAAGCGTTTGTCTTTTTAGTCATTTTGTAAAAAGATACATTAATAGTTATATTGTTAGGGTTTGGCTTTGGCTGGGCCCAAGCCCCATTTTCTAAACAAATATTTAATTTTATTGTCATGTTCATCGCTTGTAAAATGTTATTTTGATTGACTGACAATCAACTATAGCACAGGTACTATTTGAATTTTACAGCTGCCATGGTACAAATGCAAATAAAATAGCAAGGCAGAGTACATGGACATATCCGAGTGGCTCGGATGGACAATAAAGTCTATTTGTCCAATTTAAAAAAAAATTTTTTAATACACACATTCCTCGAATTTTTTAACAAAATAAACCATTTTGTTTGCATTTCCAAGATTAAAACAAGGGGTGTCCCAATTGCGGAGGGGTGAACCGCGATTATTTATATGGCTCTGGATGGTGACTTTTGTTACATAACGTTCCAATTCTCTCTCTACCCCCTCATTTCCTGTCCACTGTCAATGAAATCTTCAAAATGCCAAAACTAAAACTTAGGTCCACAAATCAAATGAATTAAAACAACACATTACCCATTCAGTGACTGGAGGCCTCGGAGTGGGTGGCTTTTTTGCCGAACACATGGCACACTGTGTTTCGATGTCAAAAACTAATGAAAAGAATTATAGAAATGTTACATCTTTTGTAGTACAATATCACAATATAAATTAATATGAAGAAAAGCTGTCACACATCTGATGGTGGAGTAATTCAAGTGCCATGTTTTGTCGTTCCTCAACAATGTTGTCCAATTGTGTCCCAAAGGCCATGCACATGGACATAGCAGAGGTCCCCCTGAACAAGCCTACAGTGGAATATTTATGTACAAGTCTATGGATCTGATTTTATAGCTGTTTGAATATTGTGAAATTATGAATATCATTATGAAATTCAAGCTGACTTTGAATGCAATTTTCTCCGAAACTGTACAGTAATATTTTGAGGCCATGCACATGGACATAGCAGAGGTCATCCTGAACAGGGCTGCAGTGGAATATTTATGTACAAGTCTATGGAACTGTTTTTATAGCTGTTTGAATATTGTGACATTGAGCTGGCCCCCGTACCGTAACACCTTGAATAGAGGTGCATTTAGAATTGCAACTGCGGCTCACTCGGCGGATGTGGGCTCACTTGACCGCAGTGTCCCCACTTTGAGTTTTGCACACGGACGTATGACAGACCTGAATTCTTGCCATGGTAAGTTTCTCCTAATAATTTCGGTCTAATTTTTTAAATATATTTTGCGGTTCCATCCATAACATGTTAGTTTAAATGTATTTAGCTGTTTCTTGTAGACAATTTATGAAATTGCACGTGTATGCGAATACAGAATTATATGTAAAAAAAGTTTCTCCTACTGAGCAATTAAACCAATATTTTTGTCATTTCAGCATTTATATAATATGCATTAGTTATTATATTATAATTATATATTTGTGTATTTATATCATATTTAAATATAGTATAACTTTGTATACTCTCCATATACTTTTAGCAGGTTTTGCTTCTGAAACTAGTGAATTAAAACAGCTTATATAAACAAATGAACAAGTTAATTACTTACTTATTTGTCCTTGTTGAGCATATCTCTTCCATAAAGTCACATCCTGTGCATACCAAATTAATGGCCATGCTATAATTTGTGCATTTAGCTAGGTAGCTAATGTAGAGAGCTACATTGTTGTTGTGAGGCCTGTCGTCATGTTGTAAGCCTGATGGTTTGGGTTGCCTCAGCTGAGAAATGTGGGTATTTATCATTCAATCTAATGTGACTCACTTTTTCTGTGGTTTTTGTGATACCTCAAGTCTGCAGCTCTGATTTAATATTTTATGTGTTTATATATATATATATATATATATATATATATATATATATATATATATATATATATATATATATATATATATAATGCTTTGTCTTTCAGTTTCCTGTTTAAGATAAGAGATAAGATAATCCTTTATTAGTCCCTCAGTGGGGAAATTACAGGATTACAGCAGCACTGCTCACAAGTGAATAAAGAGTAAAGAATAATAAAATAAAATCAAGTAATATAAATAAGCAGTAAAACAGTAGAATATTAATATACAGACAGGATAGAAAAGCATATATAAAAAGTACTTAAACGTTAACGTATTGCACGTAATATTGCAGCAGGTGAATGATAAAGTGACCAAGTTCAGATCAAAGTGTTCAAAGTGTTCGATTGTCAAGTGGTCTACTGTGAGCTCAGTTGGTTGTGCAGCCTGACAGCAGCGGGAAGAAAATACTTTCGGTACCTCTCCCTCAGACACCGGGGATGAATCAGCCGGTGAATGAAGGAGCTGTGCAGCGCTGCCAGAGTGTCCTGCATGGGGTGGGAGGTGTGGTTCATCAGGGATGAGAGCTTAGCCATCATCCTCCTGTCCCCCACCACCTCCGCAGTATGCAGAGGACGTCCCAGCACGCTGTTGGCCTTCCAATTTGATGTATTTAGTTTGATGTATTTAGTATTTTGCTTTTGAACCTGAACCATTTGTCTTTCGTACTCCTCAGTTTTGCTCCCAATTGTTCCCTCTGCTGCTAAATTGATGTACAAATTGGTCTCACGCTCAACCGTTCAAATTGAAACATTGTATTGCCCGTTGGCATCTGATGCCGACATGCGGCGCTTTTGAGCACAAACAACAGTCTACACCAGGCGGCAGATGGGTCGAAAACAAACGTGAAATTTAAAGTACGTGTGATATTCTGTCCCGTCGGCTGTTTGGTACTCTCATTTAGCCGAGTTAACGTCAACCAGTCTCTTTTCCTGAACCCAACTAAGCGGTTTTGTTGGCCAACTTCCTGTGAAGACAGACGTTCATTCTGGAGAGAAACTCTGCGTGTAACGAGTGGAAACCGACACTAGAGGGGAACCTACAGGCGTGGACACCAGTGTGTTTGACGCGCGTTGGAATGTAGGCCAAGCGTTCCTCTGTTCCCACATCTTCCCAAACTTCCTTCTTTTCCTCCCCGAATCTCACTGCTCGCTCTCAGCGTGACCAATAACAGCCCCGAAGAGGAATCGTCGTAATTCCCCGTAAATGACAACTAATGAAGATGGTATTTCCCCTCATTACTTTGTGTCTTTGAAGGGGGTTGTGTGGGGGGGCGTAGGGCTTTCGGTGGAGCTTGGTTGATGCAAGTATGTTTATTTCACTCTCTGGTATCCACTCACGGAAAACTAAGTGTTCCTCTTTTCTTTTCCCCTCCACTCAGCACCTCCAACAGTCAAGGATGAGCACTCCCCTCTTATGGCTGTATCAAGCACACGCCCAATTAGCACCGCATGGTAGGTGAGAGCCATTTTGAAAACATTTCTCATTACACCTTATCACTGGGGCACAGAGGGGGGCGACATGAAGCAAATTAGAGGGGGTGAATGAGAGACGGAGAGCGGAGAGAGAGAGAGAGAAAAAGAAGGAGGGAGGGCTAGAGACATCAAAGCGTTCCCGCTCTATTTAAATTGAGTGATCTTCTGTGAAAGATCCCCACTACATAAAGATTAACCCCATCCTCTCTCCCTCCCACTCTCACACAGCTAATATCACACACCCACATACCCTTGGATTTATGTGTCAAGGGTTAATAACTATGAGGATAAGGACACTGGAGGTGCTGTGGGGGGTAGGGGGTCAAGTGGGGTATTCCTGCAAAATGCACACGTGTGCATGGGCATGTGTATGTAGAATAGGTCTGCATGCATGTGAGGATGTTTGTGTGTGTGTGAGCACACAAGAGAGGGAGAGAGACAGTCTACATTTATTCAGATATTTTCCTCTCCGTTGTAAAATACAATTATGTCTTCGTTTTTACAAAATGTCTGCGTCCACATCAGAACGCATAAATGACTCCAAACTGATCAGCCGGGCCAGTAGGTGGCGATGAAGGCTACGTCAACGATGCGTCAAAGGGAAAAAAAACAGAGAAAAGGTTCTGAGCATGCGCAGTGAGCTTGTTCTCCTTTGGCGGTGTTAACAAATAATAAGCCATAGTAAAGCAATAGGTCATAATTTGTAAATATTTATTTGATAGTTGGTGCAATGGCAAAAATTAAAATTGAGAGTAGCTGCGTCACCGTACAATATAAGGCCCAAAACGCTGATTGGGCGTCTTGCATCTCGGTGGCATCTTTCGGGAACAGCATCTTGACAAAGGAAGACTCTGAGGAGGTTTCGAGTGTCCACATGCCACGGACATGGCAGAGTGGTGTTTCTGTGGTTTGAGCTCTATAAGAAGAACAGCAGGATTTGCATTTCCTTCTGGTCCGTTTTAAACCGTCTTAGCTGGTTGTCGTCTAAGTGGAATCATCCGTTATGTTGAGACGTCATCGTTTCCCAAAACGCTCAGTTCTACATGTCCACACGCAGACAAAGTAACCAGTTTTTTTTGATCGTTTTAAAGAAATATCCGTGACCTAAAACTCTTGTGTGTACGAGAGGCCAACACATGGAGGGAAATATCTGTTAAAAAAACAACTACAAAACATCTGTATACATGTACACGGGGCCTGAGAGCCCTGAGAGCCCACATGCAGGGAGGTAGAGATCACACAGCACGTGAGAGGGGCTCAGTTTCATCTCCAACCGACGGACTGACATGTTACAAATCCCACCAGCAGCAGCACTGAACAGACCTGCCAGCTCTCACACACACACACACACACACACACACACACACACACACACACACACACACACACACACACAGGCTGTGTGACAGTTGAGCCGTTTCCTGTTTTCCACCAGTTTCATCATGTCTTTTTGGCAAAATGCAAATCTTGCTTCCTTTTCACTACATTCTAGAATGGGAGAGTTGCGTTTGTGCCATATGTACGTGTGTGTGTGTGTGTGTGTGTGTGTGTGTGTGTGTGTGTTTATTAGCCTTTTCATTTGCAGTTGGTATGTAGGTATCTATCCGTTTTCCCCTGTTGTCTTCAGTATATGAAAGAGTGTATTCATGTGTGTGTATGTGTGTGTGCATTCTGCGCCTAAGTTGCCTTTCTCTGTCTGTGTGCGCTCAATCCCGCCCGGTGGATTAGTGACGTCGGTGGAACTCACCCTCTCCCTCTGATAAGGCCACGCGCCGCTGCCTCCCGCTCTCTGCTCCCCGCGCTCAATTTCAGATAGTGCTAATGGAATCTGTCCTGCGCGATTGTAATGCAAGCGAGACTCATTTTCCACGGAGCTTGGAGCTGTCAGCTTGGCAGGACTGTTTGGGAGGGGGTGGGGGTGTAACGAAGAAAGGGTTGATGGGAGGACGAGGAAGCAGAGGAGGAGGAAGAAGGGGTGTGAGAGTGTGTGTTTGTGTGTCTTGACGTGTGTTATGGTCGGCCTCCTCCCTCTTGTCAGGAAGCTGTAGAGTGGCTTCTCACACGTAGTCCAACACACACACACACACACACACACACACACACACACACACACACACACACACACACACACACACACACACACATTCCCAGGTGCATACAGTACAGGTTGCCACTAATAGTTTGAGTATTGTTGGTAGAAAGATAATTTGCTGTTGATTTTTATAAATGTTTTGATGCTGTGAGCGCCACAAAACAGATGCCAGTTTACCAACATTGTACAGGAGTAGACGCACACGCACACACGCATGCGCACACACGCACGCGTATACCCAGACAAATCAAACCACAACTATTTGCATGGCTACACAAACACCATCTTTTTGGGTAAATTTGGTATTTGGGCCCTTTTTAAATTTGAGTCGGGATCAGTAGAAAGGATAAAACTGAGTTTGACGGTTCATTAGTAATTGTCATTATTTTGTCAGTAAAGTCTCAGATACAGTCAAACCTTTTCACAGCAGACAAAGCTGTGTTGTCATACTGGGAACAGGTGTCGTCTGCTGAGTGTCCCAGTAAGCCGTGACAGTGAGCCAGCGTGCAAAATGGAGTTCAGCCTTCATTACAGTCATTATGTACACCTGCATTGCTATACTTAGACATTGTTAAAATGTCTTCCACAAAAAATGTACTGTAATTTCAATAGATGACATGTCTTGAGTTTATCCAGAAACTGATAATACATATAACCTGACTATATTCAAAATGTTAGATGGATACATTTATTATTTGTGTTCTACCGAAAAAAGTTTTAACATCTGAAAATATGGTCCAGTCCATCATTGCTGAAACCAGGGTCCAGCTTGGGCAAGCATTGTGACTAGATTCAACCAATACTAATATATACTTATTTATATACATATTTATTTATATATGTTTTATATTTGTAAAAAAATAAAACGATCTTATATGTATTTCACAAATGTAATCCATTAATGTTATGTCGTCTAAGGATTTTTTGAAATCATGAAAAACAATATTGATTCAGATCCATGAGTTTATTTTTAATAGGCTTGGAAGGAACATTTTAAAGTTGAAAAATATTTTTCTCCATTGTATTGAAAGGGACACTTTAAAAAAAGTTACCACCAACCTAGTTTGGCATTTCTGTACTGCAACTTCTTGTTTCTTATTACCCGCCAGTTACACTGATACCAAGATATCATCAATAAACTAATATTGGCTGATATCTTGATCTGGAAGATTGGTCTCTAATTGTAAATAACACGTAATAGTTGGTAGGTGCTTCTGTCCTGGTTTGTGCAATAAGGACTTCAACCGATTTGGGGAAAGCGCTCTCGCCGAGTTATCACGAGCTTCAGTGTGGATTACGTGTGGATTATTTTGTTTTTGTTTTGTTATTACATTTTATGTTAAGTTACATTTTTCATTGCAAGAATTGCCGCCTAAATCATGATGCAATATTCCCTCAAAATGTATTAATGGCTTACATTATATCCATTACGCTGTGCATACAACATTTGTATTACATTCTTGGCTGTTTTTATTTAATTTTTGTGTTCAATTACCAGCAGTTATTACGTCAGATTACAGCGTACTGATGCATTTTAAAAGGACAATTAAAATTAAAATAAACTTTTAAAGAAAGACTCCCCTACAGACAAAACAACAATTCTGTCATAATTTGTGATTTTGTGTGTGTGCTTTGAACGTGTGTGATTTGTGTCAAATGTTATGAAGCAGCTGTATTTTTAAGAGCAGCCTGCAGCTGGCAGTGTTTGCATTATAAACTAAGAGAATGGTTGCTGACCAATGAGCTACTTTCCATTCTTGCATTTTTATCTATCTGATAATTTACTGTATTTTGTCCCTTTTATATTCATCCTTTCTATCTATTACCCACTTATTATTATTATTATTATTATTATTATTATTAGTTTTCAAAAATGCATCCATGACTCTTTACTAGAGACATGATACTTTTTTTTCCTTTCGTGAGCACCGACTGAACTAATTCCTGAGGCTAATTCCTCATAACAATTGTTGGCATAAACTATGTTTCTGCAGAAGAATTTAGAGAGAAATTCAGTCCCCTCCAACCAACCACAGGGCCGGGGAGTTCAGTCGGATAAGTCCTCACAAGTCGCTCTGCGATGCTCATTCTCTTCCTGTCTCGGTCTCTGCTCATTCAGTGCTGCTCAGCTCAGGCAAAGGAAGGAAATACCAATTTGGCCGCGCTTCAGGGATTACAGCGGTAGTGGGCATTTTTAATCTGGGACAGACTGTGGCATTTGTCTGCACTTAAAGCTGTCATCAGTCCTGCCCCATCTATCGGCCTGTCACCCCCATCCCATCCCATTAAGAGAGAGGAAAAAAAAAAACATGAAACACGGCTGGAGCTGATTAGCCTCTTTTAAAATAAATAAATAAACAGTAACCTAAATCTCACAGCCAGGGCTTTACACAGCCAGAGCCCCCCATTACTGGTACTATGCCCCCTGGGAAGAGTTTCGCGTCAACAGACCCTCCTCCTGCCGGGGTGGAAGACGGTCCCCATCACAGACATTAAATGAAACGTCCAAAAGAGGGAGGAGTGTATTGATATGTACAAATAATGTGTAGAAGTCCAGGCCGTGGGTCAGACCGGTGCCGTTTACCCTGATGCAGCTGAAGAAAACTTCTAGGGAAGAGCAAACAACCTCTAATGGCCTCAAATCGAGCATTATGCAAAGAGCGTGAGGACACGTAGAAATGCTCCTGCACACACACACAAACACAACCACACACACACACACACACACACACACACACAGAGGTGCACACATGCAAAAGAGCATATGCTTAATCACCACTGGAGTTTCCCAGGAAACACATTTAAAAAAGCGTGGAATAAATCCTCTCGAGCTGAACATTAGAGAAGTGCAGAGTTCAGCTCTTACAGAAAAAAGAGGCAAATCATTATCAGAGAGAGAGAGAGAGAGAGAGGGAATCAGAGGTTGAAGGCGGCGAGATGTGATACTGAGGAAGAAAGGCGTCACGTTGAGAGGAACAGACTGATAAAAGAAGGAAGCCATCAGCGGAGGAAGAGAGAAAGGGCCCCACAAATTGGCAAAGGGAAGTCAGGGTCTCTCTGCTTTGCATTTCATTTACATGGCTGGCCGTATCGACCAATCGGATTGGGAGCGCAGCCCGTGGCTTAGGAAGGCGAATAAAGACTCCAAATGCCTTCACTGCTCTCATCCCTCTCTCTCATAATACCCTGTCTGCCCTTCTTTTCTCTCGCTCTCTCTCTTTTCTCTTCTCACTGTCATAATACCCTTTCTCTCCCCATTCTCTGCTCTCTGACGTGGTACTATAAGTAGACCCTGTCCGATGTGATAGTGGGATGAGGAGGAGGGAGGGGGGGTGGGGGGGGAGGGGAGGAGGAGGAAGAAGAGGGGAGCTTGCAGGGATGACTTTGCTGCCACCCACAAAAAAAAAAAAATTAAGATGTGTGTGTGTTTGCGTTTGTGGGCGCATGTGCACACATGTTTGTTTGTTTTCTTCATTTTTTTGCTGATATAAACCAGACACAAGCAGAAACACTTTCATCCCTTGTTTGTTGTTGTTGTTTGGAGGGTTCCTGCGGCGCTTACCTGCATGACACAAGCGATGTAACTGCAGCAGAACATTTTGTTTACCTGCCAAATCCATTGCCGCAGAGAACACGCAAAAAAGAGACGCACCAAAGGGAAACATAATACATGCTAATTAATTTATAAACGCTCTATAATTAATGGTAGTAATGTCTGTGTAATTACATATTACACATGGTAGATGATGATTAACACTGATGGCTATCATGTGACTTTTTTGACTTGAAATCGATGGTGCATTTCCTCAAAGGAATGTATTAGTGTGCGCACACACACACACACACACACACACACACACACACACACACACACACACACACACACACACACACACATAATTATACACTTGAATTCATTTGAATAATGTAGACAGACGCATTAAAAAAATGACCCCGGGCATTTCTCACAGAAGATATGCAACCACTTAACGCTTAAACACATACTCACACACTCACACACTTACACTCTCACAGAGACCTTGAAGATATCATTTTGTGCCATATTACGAGTCTAATAGTTAACCTTCCAGGCCAAATCCTCCTCATAACCTTCCGTCCGATGAGACTGGATTGTATTTGCTCCTGTCATTTAGATTCATTTTTTTAAATAGCAGTACACTATATAAATGTAAAAATAATAAATCACAACTACAAATCCTGTATTCATACATTCTCTGAAGTAGAAGCACAGAAAAATTATCTGGAAAACTGTTCTGATAGTCTTTATTGGGAGCTACAATATTCTTATATTTTAAGCCCACTCGGCATCAGGAAGACACAAGTGTCCCACCAGAAATCACTGCTCTTCCCCCTGTAATCCAGTGACGGGCCGTGGTTTTGGACGTACGCCTGCTGTCTAACCGGCCCCCCCCCCCCCCCCCCACACACACCACCGCTGTAATCCACATTGACGATACCAATCTCAAACGTGCGGGCCACTTTCCTTTTCCGCATCAACTAAGAAATACGTCGTCATATCAGCCGTCCCAGCAGGGTCTCTGTAAAACTCAAGAGGAGTTTTTGTGTGGACGAAGGCGTACAAGTGAAGACCAAACTGCTCGGTTATGAGACAGCTGAGAGAGGCATCTTTAGAATCAGCTGGAGAGGCAAAGACACACCACCATCATTTAACACCAACTCCGACGGACTGACCACATGTGAAGAAAGCCGGTCTCACCTTTACCGAGACTTAATCTCAGATCCAGCGGGGACTTGGAGGTCAGAAAAAGAGGTGTAACACAGACATCAAGATCAGCCTTTTCCAAAAGTTCGATCGATGGCAGCAGCTGTGAGGATTTTGCTTAAACCAGAAACACATTGAATAAACAGAATAAAAGTCCCTGCAGGAGCTGCGGATTATGAAGAGGATGACTGTGCTACTAAAGACAAGTGTCAGCAAAGAAAGGAGAGACTCCCCACCAAGACAGCCTTCAACAAGACACCTTCAACCACCAGCAGCACCAAGCATCCAAAGCCTCATTGCAAGTCGGGTGTGTGTGTGTGTGTGTGTGTGTGTGTGTGTGTGTGTGTGCGTGTGTGCGTGTGTGTGTGTGCGTGTGTTACATTACATAAAATATGAATCTGCAAAGTGACAGTCCAGCTCTCAAATAAATGAAGAAGAAAAAAAAAAGCAAGATTACCTGTGAAATGAAGTGGAGTATAAATAAGTGCAGAACATAGAAGTGCTCAAGTAAAACCTCTGACTTTTTAATGCTAATATAACACAAATATAATCACCTACTGTATGCACCTTTTCCACATTAGATTGTACAATGTTTCCCCAAGAAGAAAAAAATAAACAAATTTTAACCATAGACTGATATAAGAAGTGGAAGTAAGTACATTGACGTCACCCATTAGTTTGTGTATTGTTGTTTTGAAGCCTCAAGTTTGGCTTTTTTGTCCGTCGCCATCTTGGATTTTGGCCGTCGCTATGTTGGCTTTTTGCAACCAGAAGAGACACGAGAGGGTGGAAATAAAGTGAGAAGTAGAGTCATTTTCTCATAGACTTCAACACAATAAAACAATAAGGAAACCTGGATCATTACGTGTTTAGTAGCCACAGGACACATGGCCACTCAAGGCTCAGTGCCTTGCTCAATGGCACTTCAGCAACTGAAGATGTGAAGAGTCTCATCATTAACACTGGCATATAATTTACTGTCATCATCAGTTATCTTCATTACCGCTACTTCCCTCCATGTCAAGGCTAATCTGTTTGAACACCTCACTTGTCATCATCATTCATCAACTACATCATCCTCATTATCCTTTTTTCTACACACACACACACACACACACACACACACACACACACACACACACACACACAGTGCCCCTCATTGCTGTTAATCATCAATAACAATACCTTAATTGTCAGGGAGGAATGTTTACAAAGAGATAGCGCCCCCCCCCACCTCCTTTACCCTGGCATGTGAGCCCCTCCCCCAACACCGCAGTGTGTCAGTGTGCCACCAATTACTGAGCGCAATCTCAATGAGGTCATAACGGGATGTGGTCATTAGCAAAACAAACCCGCCGACCCCATGGGGCAAAAGGAGGTGAGGAAGAAGAGGGGGAAGACAGTGGTAGAAGATCTTCACCCCCCCTCCTCTCCCCCCGATATCCCACCATGACTGTTTCTAAACACTCAAGCATTGGCCCCGAAGGCCTCTGACACAGCAAGTGTAAAACGTCAAATGTTTTTTATGAATGTCCCTGAAAACAAATAGAGCTCGTAGTTCTTTTTTTTCCATTCATCATTTGTCTGTCCATCATGATCACCCCACTATAATATCTGGAGAAAAATGTCATTAAGATTTATTTGTATGACACTGAAAGCCCTAAATTACATCATCCAGACAAATGTCACAGTGATGACTAACATCCCAAAAACTACTACTCTCAAGCCTCTGGATGTTGCTCGATGTAATTCTTTTGTTTTATCACTAGTGACATGTTGTGGTTTCATGTCCTTGAAATTACACCCCATTTACTTTATATGGAAAACGCAGAATGTATTTATTCATGAAGCTGAAATTAGCCATATACGTACTTGTTTTTGCAGTCAAATCAATCACTTTGATTGATTTGTTAATGAAAAGTCTGTCTTCTGAAGTTTAACATTATAATTATTATATATATTGTTTCTGTTTATTCCATTGTGTTGTGGGATTAGATTTTGTTTTTATTGAACGCATAAAGTCAGGGGAGCTTGTAAAACAGATCTGCAAAGATGGGCAGACGTCAAGATATCCTGATTTGAGTCATATTTAGAGATCCCTGATTTTCATAGAGGTGTTTTTAGAGGCCGTCTGTGTCTCACTGTGACGAAATGCCCCTTTAAATTATTTTTGGGGAAGTGAGTCGAAGCTCTCAGCAGGTTTACCTGTTCACAATAATATTAAAGAGAGAAGCACCAGACTTTCATGTATCTAACGGGTTTGAATTCCCAACGTTAACCACGTGTACCGTGCGATGGGAAACACAGTGTGTTAGAAAGTAGACAGAGACTTGCTTGGTCTACGCCCACATTAATACGTTGGACACATTACTTGTTTGAATTAAAACAGGGTTTTAAAATGAAAACGATCTACGTTTCAGAAATTATTTCTATTACTATTTTTACTATTACTATTCACATACACGGCGGGTAATGTTAACGAGGATTTACAGAGTTTGCTCAAAAGAATGGGCTGATCAATGAAAGCTTATTGTTCAGCTGTGAATGTATTTTAAGGATTTTGGAACTTCTTGTATTGCTAGTCAAGAATAATATACCAATATTGACTCTTTTCTTTATTGTTTTTCAATATAATCAAAAAGAGTATAGAAAGAGCCTATCAGAGTTTTAATAAAAGTATTAGCGTTGATCAAATACACCCTGTGAAGAAGAATTATTATTGTTTGTGTTGACGCCGCTATGCTGTTGTTGTTGTTATGTATTGTTCTGTTTTGAGGACCTTTCTAGGTTTCTGCGTGTTGACGTCACAGTGTTTTTATAGTTGAAAAGTAGGACAGCAGATCTGTTGTGGGTCTCTCTCACACACACACACACACACACACACACACACACACACACACACACACACACACACACACACACACACACACACACACACACACACACAGATAACTCACTGAAACAACAAGTCCAGAGAACGGTGCCATAATCCTAAATAAACACATACCATAATGAATCCACAGAAAAGGTCTACAGTCCACAATCTCAATCTAAAAGCATCAGTCAACACAACCGTAAACATAATCTGCCGTCTTGTGCTTTGCGTCCAGCGTCATTGTTACCCAAACTATGAAAATATTGAAGATGCTAAAAGCGATTAGCGACACTGCGTGTGCGTCTGCGTGTGTGTGTGTGTGTGTGTGTGTGTCCTTTGTTGGCCGAGGGCATATTTGTGTTTGTGTATCTCCATTGTGACGCGTGTAATCCGCATGCTCTCTAATCCCAGAACAGGTGGCCAGGCGTGTGGCGGCTGTGGGGGTGCAAAGAGGGCACACTCCTCCTGCTCTCCTAATCACACACACACACACAAACACAATCACACACATATGATTGATCAACAAACCCCCAAAACACAACACACCGTTTCGTGACGAGACTTGTAACGCGTGCCGGCCTTTCCAGGTCGCCGCCTCACGCCGTGCGTCCGCAACAGACACGCTTGCCTTTCAGGAACTCACCGCCGCCCTTAACAGGTGGGCGGAGGGAGGCGGGGCAGGGATAGGAGAGACATCTGTCAACAAACTCTGCCTCCATCCTCCTCCTACTGTACGACCTCTCCATCTGCCCAGATAGAGGCATGGTGGGCAGGAAGGTAAACGATGCGTTGGAAGTTAGGAAACTGTACTCATCAGGCCTGTCGTGTAGCATGCAGTTTAACTTTTGATTCGTCTTTAGAAATTGTGTCCTACTTGTCTGTAATTGCAGTAAAGATGGAGGCCCCTTGACCTCTTTATTGTAACTGCAGTAGAGGAGAGGTTTGGCAGTTGAGGTCGACATGTGTGTTTAATAAGTTATGCACTTAGTTAGCTGTTACTGATTTGACTGTATTATCAGGAATTCTCAGTTTTCATTATATTTATTTAAGATATTTTAAAATGTTACGTATCCTCTCGCTGTGTCGCATCGGGAACAGCCCTTGTCTAATTTATCGTTTTGTCAAAGTTAACGACAACAGTGGCATCGAAAAAGAAGACGTTTATCGTCACTCTGCACACCAAATCTTTAGTTTAACCTGCTCAGATCAAACATTGCCCAACGAGGTGTGTTTTTGATTTCATTATTTGTCATTTGCCCACTCTGCCGCCTCACAGCTTCCTAAACGAAGCATCGCTCAATCGTCTGTTTGCGTCAAATGCTTTTATCTTCAGCTTATGGATGTAAATTTGGCCATTACAGTAAATGCACGTAATCTGTTATTACAACATCTCCCTTTTGCTCTTATAAGGAGATTTATGTGTGTTTTTCTCTCTCTCCGTGCTAATGGTCTGTTCTCATGAGGGCAGGAGTGCTTTGTTGGCTGGATGTCCACTGTCCACATAATCCAGGGTCGTGAGGTCCGGAAACTAAAAGGATTCTTTGGGGTCAAAAAAAGAGAGAAAGAAACATTAACTAGGCATTAATTTTATGTAAAGCATTAATTCTATGATGGCAATTCTTTTTTTTCAATATATATATTTTTTTTATACATATGCTGGGATTTTCTCTAAACCTGTAATCAGCTTTCAGCTTTGTGTGTGTGTGTGTGTGTGTGTGTGTGTGTGTGTGTGTGTGTGTGTGTGTGTGTGTGTGTGTGTGTGTGCAACATACTGTATTGTGTGTTTTTACAGCCAGCGCTGTATTTCCTCAAATGACAGTATCTCGGCATTATTCATATTTCGGCTCACATGTTTAACTCCAGCCATATGGCGGAGACACCCAGCTCAAATCGTAGCCCCATTGGAAAGTCATTTAATTCAACATTTCACTAATTTTTCACTTTATAAGAGGTTTTCATCCATTCGTAACAGGCTCAAGTCTTGAAAATCAGTTAATTCTACTTAAATTCAGTTATTATTGGGTGAGATTAATGCACAGATTATGATACAAATGAGATAAAGTGTTATGATTTTTTTTTTAAACTGGATCGTGCTCATTGTGAAGTAATGGGTTTTTTTCAGTCCCGATAAGAGAAACCAAACAGCTGTTAATTTAATTTAAAAGGACTTAAGAAAAGAAGGACTGCAGATATTTGAGGATGAGGCCTTTGTCCGTGCACAATGTAGTTTACATGCTCTCTAAGAAAAGCGTTTACTGCACAATAGCTATTTTTCTTTATCACTCATACAAATGCTTTTGTGTTTGCCAGAGGGTCCTTCTCCTTACATGAACATGAAAAGTGTGCATGCAGTGTGCCGCACTTGCAAAACATAAAGTTAGTTATTGTTAGAAAAATGTACCCGACACCTGGTGGTAAAATCATTTAATCAGGACATTTATTCATTGCAAAGAGGAGGTGGAGACAGATCAACACAACATGGTATTTTAATTGCGTACCCTGCACTGCTCTGCGAACGGGTGAATTGTAACCTCTTAAATACATTAATCACAGAGTCCCTTATGACGTCTTCGGTCTTATCCCACATGACGCCTTTGCTTAGATTGGTATGCACCCATGGTCACAAGACAGGCAAGGGTGTGTGTTCTTTAAACAGAGACACAGAGATACCAACCTGTCTTATGACCCTGGAGACCAAGTTAACAAGGAATAGTTCAATCTGAAGTCACAAGCCTTTAACATTATATGATTAATAAACAGAACATATGATTATTAATAGAACAGTGAAACAGTAACTGATTAATAGTAAATACGTTTTTTTCCTCCAACAGTTATTGAGCAGCACTCAGGAGGTCCAGCTACTGAGTGTCTTCTGCAGCAAATTCCAATGTTCCGTTATGATTTTATATAAAAAAAACATATGATTAGCTGTTAAAATACAATGAGGAATAAACCAGTGGTTCCAAATGTCTCTCTCTAGTAGTCTCTATAGTTTTCTTTGTCATGTTTCAGAGATCTATGAGTTGCTAGCAGTTCCAGAATTAGCCAAAATTTCAGAAAAAGCAAAGAATAGAAAAAAATAAATCCCATATATCTCTTTTCATCTCATCAGTCATCAGCAGACCCCTCAGATGTATCATGTGACCCTTTGGACACATCCTCCCAGGGGGCTTTTTTTTAATGCAGAACAGGTGCGTTCACTTCTGTTACTTTGATCACATTTTGCTTGATAATAATACTTACGTAGAATTTTGAACGCAGGAAATCACCGTCAACAGAGTACTTTTGCATCGTTGTATTTCACTTTTACTGAACTACAGGATCTGAATACTTCTTGCACCCCTGCTGAGCACTTTCGGCAGCAGCGACATTTGAAACAAACACTTCCCCCTGGAGCTCTACTTCACTTTGTCAACTCTGCGTCTCCTTTTCAAGAAACAATTTACGAATGTGAAAACAGCGTTTTACATTCGAGCCGAATGAGTTCCCTTTGAGCCGGCGCCGCGTGCCTTCATCCGCAGCCCCGTGGCATTCCTGGATCCCAATTAAAAGAACATTTTGCGGCGCTTTAAGTCCCATTAAAAACATCACATGGCAACATTATAGCGTGTGCATCTGATAGAATTGAGTTTAATCTCATCAAATTGTGTAATCCATGAGATGAAATCACTCGTCACATTACGTGGCTTAACACAGATATAGAAGGTCATAAAGAGTTACGGCTGTGTGTACTTTTAACCATTTACCATATTCCTCAACCGCCAGTCTGACGAGTACAGAAACACTATTGTTTCCTTCATTTAAATGAGATCCCAGGACCGCTGTTGTTGGAGATGAATTATGTATGCATTGATATGTGATAGACGTCGTCTCTCGGGGAATGTAGGACACATACTTATGCATAACAATAGTCTTTAGTTATATTCTCACCAACAAATAGTCCGTTTATCTCCTGTGTTCTTTTCTGCATAAAAGAAACAACATTCGGATCATCTTCAGTTTGTTTTATGCAACTGCTGTCGTGAAATCAGGTCCATCACCAACTGGCGGTTATACTGTATTCAAATGTGCAGGATTGTTGCTCCAGTACTTTCACTAATTATTTCTTCTTAAAAAACAACAAAGTCATATGCCTGTCAGTGACATTGCACTGGTAGCAGCGTCGTCTATTTAAATTAACTCTGATAAGCTGCTATACATCATGAATTGTTCATCATAAATGTTTTTTGATGTTTTAAGTCATGCCTTCCTTCTTTACTAGACATTAATTGGCATGTTGATTTGTTCCCAATCGGCCCGTTGTATTGGTCTGACTCAAAAAAACAAACAATCAGTCAATAAACTGACTACAAAAAGAGCCACAAGACTACAAAAAGAGCTGCAACAACAGGCTGTGGGATGTGTTTTTACAAAGCTGATACGAAGCCAATCTAAAATATTTTCACGTCTAAATCAGCCATTGCTGGATTTAGGCGGATTCAGATGCAAAATAGGTGGAATTTTATATTCAGTAGTTTATTTCACAGATATACTAAGTGATATAATAGTGAGTTAGGGGCTAAAAAAAGAAAAGAATGAGGCAAAAAGAAAATATGCTGTTGCTTTCCAAAAACTCATATTGGCTGCATTTGTAATGATACAGACCAAATCATTAATCTTTCCAGGCAATAATGATCGTATATTGTTGTTTATTATAATTATTATTATTATAAGGCCAGAATAGCCTATATATGAATTGCATATATACAGTCTATATTTGCCAATAGATATTGCCAAGTGCAATCATTGAATAAACTATTTACTCCTCCTTTACAAGTACGTTTTTTGAAATCACGTTTGTTCTTTAATTAAAACAGAGTTTAAACGGTTGATTATGAAGCAAATGAGGAATATAGGATACAACATACAATAACAACTCCTAAATAATAAATAGCCTAATATAAATAATTAAATCCCTTAAAAGCTGATAATAGAGACTGAACCAAAATTACCATATCCTTATATCTTTACAGTACACTGATGGTGTTCAGTCAATGTATTTGGCTATTGATATTGCTTTTATTGCTATTAAAGCCTCGGTATCTCAAAGAAACTCCAAGGCAATTTACTAATAATATTTTAATATTTTACAATGGGAGATTTAAAAAAGAAAGAAAAATGTATCATGTAAAACACACTAATTCAGGCCTACAGTGCCTTAACTTCCTTTACCTTCCCATAATAAAGTTTATCTGATACATATGTGCATTGTTCATATTCTCTGTATTCTCATCTCAGTATTGATCTGCTACATTTCCCCGTGACACTGGAGTATAATGTGCTGGAGTTTGGAGGTCTGTCACCAGTGCGAGACGCCCCTCCAGCGTCGGTCGGATCCTCTCCGCCGGCGGGGGAACCTGGGAAACCTCCCTGGTGAAGCGGTGCCTCGGGGGGTCGACGGCTAAATGTGCGGTCGCTGCAGCCAAGAGGAGGCTTCCGAGGCTCTTTTTTGTGTATTGTTTAACATCCTCAAATGCGATGAGAGGATTAATGAAGCGCGTCTGCCGGACCCATATGTCCCCTTCAGTGCCGCTTGTGCTTAATTAAAACCGAACGGATACTCGGGGGCTCCGGGTCCTCCTGCTGCAGGAAGCCTGACTTACTGCCCTCTGCTGACACCCATGGAACCTGTTGGGGCTTCGAATGTGACAAATAGGCAAATGTAACAAAAAAATATGTATTTAGTTTATTCATGAGCACGCTTTATATATATATATATATATATATATATATATATATATATATATATATATATGTATATATATATATATATATATATATATATATGACTGATGGGGAGCACTAATCTTTATAGACGTGATTCCTACATTATATATATATTTCCATATGAATTATTGTGTTCTTCGTCATTTGTTTTGTTTTATGTATTGATTTAATAGTTAATTAAAACTTGTCTTAATTTAGGTCAATATTTGTTTGCATGATCTAAAGCTTGTGCCAAACCCAAGTCCTGTAATTACAAACATATTATCAATATTAAAAAAACAACCGGGTTAAATTGACAATGGTATTTGCAGACTGCTCGTTTACAGTCAGTTGTTTGTCGCTCTGTAATTGTGGGTTTAATTCGGTGCTAATTGGGGGTCAAATGGACAACAAAGCACTTCAACGGCAGCAAGAAGTCACGCCACAGTTATTAGAAGCCTCTCTGACGTCTCCTGTCACATCCTAATTAGACTGATATCAGGAGCCTTTCTTCTTCTTCTTCTTCTTCTTCTTCTTCTTCTTCTTCTTCTTCTTCTTCTTCTTCTTCTTCTTCTTCTTCTTCTTCTTCTACTCCTTCCTCTTCTTCTTCTTCTTCTTCTTCTTCTTCTTCTTCTTCTTCTTCTTCTTCTTCTTCTTCTTCTACTCCTTCCTCTTCTTCTACTCCTTCCTCCTCTTCTTCCTCCTTAATCCATGCACGAGCCCCCGGACCTGCTCAGGCTCACATGCTCTCCCTAAAACCCCAAAGAGACTGCCTGGTTTTACGTCCACACAAATCCGTGCCGTGCACTAATGACAATCCCTGCAACAGATGTCTGAATGCACATTGATTTGGATCAAGCTCATTTTGACCAAAGGATGAAGAGCAAAGGCTTCAACATTTGAGGCCGCATATGATTTGTTGTAATAGCCGCGTGTTTATATAGTGCAATGATTTAATGTTCCTTCTGTAAGTATATTCCGTTTTACCCACTTTTATGTGGATCATAAATTGAGTTATTGTTTTCAGCCTTAACGCACACTTTTTCTTTTGCCGTTTTCTTTGCTGTGTAACTTTAAATTCAAGATTGCTCCGTCAGCTGCAGAGCTCATTTCACATTTCTCCGTGTGAACTGGCCAGCGGTGAGCCCTGAACCACAGAGCAGCCGTCAATAAAAATGTTGGATTATCCTCTTTCTGAGACGGGATTAACATAGCTCTCACATAATTCACATTCCTCCCTGGCTGGACAGAAATCAAGGACTCTAGTGATGTAGTAAACTTTTTGTTTTAAAGGGGGCATTATAATGACGGTCATAATAATGGTGGTGATCATCACGAGGATTCAGTTTACTGACACTTTAATATAAGATTCGTGGCAAATCAAAAAAGGTTATGTATATAAATGAATATGCCTGTTTGCATGTTGTGGTGCGTTGTGTGTTGTGTGCAGAAACCGGTGGTGAAAACATGAAGAAACACAGGAGATTTAGATGGATTTACACATGCAGCCACAGTGTTGGGTCAGCTCAAGTGGTCTTTATTGTTGTTTACTGTGTTTGTGGCCTTTACAGCTCAAATTGACCTTGCTTGCTGGCTCGATTCACTCTGCACTCCCTTAATCCATTCAGCTAACACGTCCTCGTAATAATTTATCATTTAAACACTCGAGACAGGAAAATAAATCTATCAAATTCACAGCTGGGTTTGTGGGTTGCGAAGAAAACAAAATTGCATACAGGTGGTACAAAGAATCACAATTTTTTTTTAAAACAAAGCTAACACATGGGGGAAAATAATTACAAAAAACACATAAGGGACGTTTATGCTCACACGCAACAGACTGATTGTCTCTTATAACTAGTTTTACACATTTCTCATAAATTAATAGTGCATCCAGGTTCATGTCAGAGCTGCGCGCACACACACACACACACACACACACACACACACACACACACACACACACACACACACACACACACACACACACACACACACACACACACACACACTCATGCGCAACGCTTTGATCAAAGGGGCCCTTCAGCGTGCCAACAAAATTAAAAAAAAACAAGAGAAGGGAGTCTTTAAGGAGCTTAGAAAAAAAGACCTATTCCTCACACTCAACCAAGTTAGGCTTACTGGATCTCTCGCTCTTTTGATCCTTTCTCTTTCCTTTTGGTCAACACATTTGTTCCGTGTCCTTGATCAAAGTTGGGGAGAAGTCGGTCTGAATGTTCAATAAGTTAACCCAACAAGGGAGACAACCGGCTGGCAGTCCTGCTCTGCTCTGCCCGAGGTAGAAGTTGGGGCCAAAAAAACAAAAAAACAACAGAAAAAAACGCTGCACTTGCTGCTCCCAACCTTGGGTTTTTTAATTTGCCTGCAGCTTGGGGGGAGGAGGGAGGGGACGGGACGGGGGGGGACGGGATGGGACGGGGGGGGGGGGGGTCTCTTTTTATTTTATTTCTCTCCTCTCACAACACTTGGAATTTCCACGCTGCCTGGTCTTTGTAATCCAAACAGTCCGCGTTGAAATTGAGCTTCCACGAGGAGGCCGTTTGGTCCTTGTAGTCCAGGCAGTCCGCGGCGCTGCTGAAGCCCAGCCCCGCGGCGCCGTACGCCGACGAGGAGATTGACGACGCGTTGCTCAGGTGGCCGGAGACCCCGTTGCTCCCCATGGGGCTCATGGCGGAGCCTGCGGCGGAGAGCTGGTGGTGCATAGGCGAAAGGTAGGAGCCGCAGTCCATCCCGGGGAAGTAGGACGAGGAGCCCGTGTAGCCCTGGTTGTAGCCCGACGCCTGCGTGTAGGCCATGGGGTAGGAGCGCTGCATGCAGGAGGAGGAGGTCGACAGCGGGTCGGACAGCGGGGAGATGGAGGCCGGGCTCCAGATGGACACCGGGGCCGCGCTGCTGCTGCTGCTGCTGCTCACGGCCGGGAGCGAGGTGCTCGAGGGCGGCGTGAACTGCCCGCTGGCTCCGCTCTCCGAGCTGGCTTCTCGGACAGGGGAGCTTTTCTTCTTCACCGGCTTGCTGACCGCCTTGTTCTGCGCTCCACTTTGGGTTTGCTGGGCCTGTTGGCGGTGTTTGGCCCGTCGGTTTTTGAACCACACCTGGGGGGTGGGAAATAAGAAAACAATTATTAATGTAATTTAGAAACTTTGTCCCTTTTGCTGTTTCAAGGTTTTAAGATACTTTGCAAACCATGCAGTGCTAAAACATTGAAACGAAATACAAGTTCAAGTGTTCACAAAGGCACATAGCTTTCCCAGAAAATTATGTCGGCTGTCATTTTTCCAACTTTTCCATTATATTCACACGTTCCTTATACTGTAACCTAAAACGTGAGTTTCTAACTCTGCCCTTCATAATGGGATTCAAACTCAGAAACGGACAAGTCTCGCCACAAGCAGTTCCCGTTATTAAGCACTTGAAATGAGTCAACGACGAGGACACTTCGGCCTGAAGTGGAGCTTCTCGCCTCTCGAACAGATCATTATCGACCTTCCGTGAATAAGACGGTGTGTGTTGGGGGCTCACCTGCACTCTGGATTCAGGCAGGTTGATCTTTAAGGCCATCTCCTCTCTCATGAAGATGTCCGGGTACCGGGTCTTGTTGAACAGGTTTTCCAGCAGGTCGAGTTGGGCCCGAGTGAAGGTCGTCCTCTCCCTCCTCTGCTTGCGAGGGGTTCCTGAGAAATTGGAGTATAAGCCTAAATAACACAGTTTGACTTCAGAGGCAGCATAATAAAAAAAATAGATATGATCGATTATTTGATCCCTAGGCGAAACGTAATAGTCGTTAATAAAGCAGTTGTTAATGTAAAAAATAATACTACAATACACGTTGGTCACGTTGGTCATTTGCGAATTATGCAAACTGGATATATATATATATATATATATATATATATATATATATATATATATATATATATGTATTTGTTATAACCCTGGTGTATATTACCGTGGTATCCCACTGAAGGGTGCAGCAGGTCCACTCCCGAGGTAGATAAACTCAGTCCGTTCACCGTGTACGGCGGCTGCTTCAGATAGGACATCATGCTGGCGGCCGATTCGAAGAAAAACGAGAAAAATAGGGCAGAAAACAAAATGTGTGTTGTTGTTTTAATCCTCTCTCTCGTCTCCGTTTTGGTGTTTCAGCTCGTCCGGATCAACCTGGAGCAGGGCACAGAACAGGAACGTGTTTTTAATATATATATATATATAAGGTTGCTGATTTTCGTCGAAAGTCCGCGGAGTTTTACGCGCAGCCTTTACGCACCGCGGAGGGTTTAAAGAAGTGGGCGTCCTCCAAATCGCAAGGCTCTTAAAGGCGAGTGGAGACCCCCAGCTGTCCCTGCTGGACTGAGGATGCTCTGTCTGGCTGACAGGCGTTTACGCCATCACCCCCCCCCCCCCCCCCCCCCCCCCCTCTACACACACATACACTCTAACTGCTACTATAACTCCGCCCCTTACCACCCCCACAAACACACTCCTCTCCTCCTCTAGTACCACCAAAACAAAACATTGTCGTTAAAATGCGCACACTCTTTGGGCCCCAACCGGGCTCCCAATTAGCATATACCCACAGGTTAGGCGAAGCTAAATAGACAGCTGATTGGGGGGCCATTTGCAGAAACAAAGCCCACTGTTGACCGATAAGTAATGCTGATAACAAAAGACTTTAGGGAACAAACAAAGAAGCCAATTCTGCAAACTGAGCGCTCATTCAAATACAACTGAGCGTCTTCATTTCTATATATCGGGCCCATTGTTGGTTTCCACTAAAACCCTTGTACATTCAAATTAAACGAAATTAAAATACGAAGAACAACTTTAGCAAATAATTGGAAACATGGAGACATTCCCCAAAGTGAATTCTGACTGATATTTGACACTCCTCGCGGCGATTCCCCTCCTTTCCTAATGAATTGCTCCCAGTAATTAGATTTGGAAGGTGAGACTATCTGAACGTGTTGATTAGAGAGGAGCACTTAATCTTAATCTAAACAAACAAGGAGATGGCCCACTAAATGTCAGTCTTATATTTTACTTCATAAATAGTGTACTTTGTTGTTAAAAGGACCACAAACGAGGTCTATTGACATTACAATTACAGATAACAATTATTTAAAGTGATTCAATATTTTACAATAAAAATTAAACCCTAAATTATATTGACAAGGATTACTCGGCAATGAATAGAATACATAGTCTGATATAGGGTCTCTACGGAATAAATAATTTGTGAAACACGTGTACCTTTTTATCCTGAAGAAATATAGGAGATTAAATATGTATATAGAAAATATTAATCTAGAAATTAGAAATACAACGTAATACATATGAATTAGGTAATACAAAAAATTGGCCTAGTAAGAAAAACATACTAAACAAAAAATCCAAACAAAAAATTCCAATGTTAAATGAACCGTATTACTTAGTTTGTGTCTCTTAGCAGCTAATTAGTTACTCCGCGTGCCTGTCGTAACGTTCCCATTCACGCTTACCTGTGGCATAAAGTTCCCAGGACCCCAGGGTGCCTCTCTCTAGCCGGACCCCTCGTTTATAGAGCCAATAACGGCCACTCCTACACTCAATCTGTCACTTGCTCCACACCCGTTCAATAATAAATACCATGCCCGGACATTAATTATTATTGGCTACGAGAGATTTTTTCTTCTTTTTTTTTCCTCCTCTTCTTCTTTCTGTAAGAAATTAACGAGATAATCCGGACGGCACGCGCTGGCCTGATTAAGGGACGCCAGCCACGACTCCGCATTCAGGCCTCCTTAATTTTCTGCGTCACGAAAATAAAACAAAGACTGGCATTGTATTTATCAGACCAGCTGACTGCCAGACAACCGACCCCCCCTCATACCCTCCTAACCCCAGCACAACCAACCCTACAACTCACTTTCCCAAACTGACATATGCACGTTTATATGACCTTTATTACTTTTATTTTATAATATTTGAGTTGTTGACAACATTCAATATTTAACTGTATTGTCTAAAATAACATGTATTCCAATAGCTTCTGTAATAAACAGCCTTTTCTTTTAATTTTATACGCTATGTTTTAAAAAAAAAATTTTTTTAGTTCCGTCGGACTACAACTTGACTTCACGTGTCCACTCCTCCCTCCTACACGGCTGAATACACCCACAGTCTGTAGTCCAACATCCAGCAGTTGGAGTGTATTATCCGGAGTCGTGGTCCGCTCCACCGGCCTGCTATTACTCGGTTGAATGCCTCTTTGCTCCGCGCGTGAAACCCACAGAGGCCGGAGGGAGAAAAGTTTCCTCTTAAAAACACGCCTCTCCAATTATCTCCCTGTTGGCTATCTGCATTTCCATCGCACGCAGCTCCTGGTGGCTTTCAACGTCGATTAACACAAACAAAAAACAACTAAAAACAACTTATCACTTAGCTGAAATACATTTAAACACAACATATCACCCTGCGTTGCAGCGAAAGGTAAATAACTAAGTCACTTACTTCAGCTGTTGATGTTTTTTATCTGTTATATAAAAACGCCTCTCTCGGCAGAGTGCAAATCAAGCGGCTCTGATTATTCCTTCCCCACTAAGCTTGTTGGATGCGGATAATACGAAGAGATTCTCAGTATTTATTGAGAGAGAGAGACTGCGAAGATTTTTTCTTTTTTTTGCAGCCAATGAAAATGAGAGTAACTGTGATGGGCTGAGGTGTGAAAGGATGCAGCAGCTGGATGGAGGCAACATCAGCTCCTGAAGCGCTCATGATCTTCCTGCTGCCATTTGTTAATCATTTTATATATATATATATATATATATATATATATATATATATATATATATATATATATATATATATATATATATATATATATCCATATATATCCATATATATATATATATATATATATATATATATATATATATATCCATATATATATATATATATATATATATATATATATGGATATATATATATATATATATATATATATATATATATATATATATATATATATATACTGCCTACACCCTTCTCAATTACATGTTATCTGCAGCAGGCGATTCCAAGTGTTTACACGTGCACACATATAGTTACGTTGATCCAGAGCAGCCAATCAGAGCCGAGCACCTGCACGCAGCTTAGTGACGACCAAACAGTGGCCGATATAACCCGACACAGACCCGCGTGCATGGGAAAAAGCAGGAGATTTGAGCTGCAGCTTGATTGTCAAAAAAAGCTGAGCGAGCTAAACGGAAACACTGTTTTGTGGCGAGAGGTGAAAATAACTTCTCGGGGATCTGTCACGGTTTGAGTCTGTGTAACCCTGTAAAGGAGATTTAAGGGGGGGGATGTACGCCATGCACCACTTCGAGGTCCTCTTTCTTTTAAGGAGAGACATGGTGGTTACAATTAAAAAAATAAATAAAAAACTAATACAATTCCCCAGTTTATTTCTTACATTAATTCCATTTTGTACGTGTTTTTTGACAAAGATGTGCTAATTTCCAGACCAAAAATCTGAACAATTGAATGAAGGCAGGTTCAAAATTCTCGTTTCATTTTGTTGACATATTAGTCAAACATGTTTGAGTGGATTTTTTGTATCACTCCATAAATCAGAAAATAACTGGCATAAAACGTTGTTTTTTTTTTTTGCCATGTCTTTAGGAATACAATGTTGAATAAATCAGGCGATGAATGATAAAGGAACAACTGTGAAACCCTTCAGAATATATGAAGGAAACTTGATGTAAGTGCTACTGATATCTGGCTCATGAATGAAAAAAAAGACACTTTAAATATATGTATTGTAAAATTACAAACATTTAGAAGACAATGGAAGACACAATTAGACTTCTGATTACGAGACAATTATCATATATAAGACAATTCTATTTCTAAGCTTTCTGACATGTGGTTTATATATGCAAATTTGGCATGATCTAATGCTAACTTGAGAAAATACACATTGAGACACTGATATACAGTAAAAGCAGTCAAATATACACCTACATGTATATTTTGGATGTGTTCTTGTTATGTTATGGATGTAAAATAGCCTAAAATCTCAAAATTGACCAGTGCATGAAAACCAATGTTTTTGCCCGAGGCCGCAGCCTAAATTATGGGCTGTGCGTTACTTATTTAATTTGCTGGGTTACACCATGAACCACTTGGAGGGGAAAAAAGCATTTCTCTGTCACCCCCACCATTACACCCCTTAAATGTGTGTCCAGAGGGACTTGCTGCATTTAGCATTCAATGAAACGTCTGAATGGAATTGTGTTAATGTAATTTACAATTCAAGTCTATTTTGACCAAAACTTTGGCTTCGGCAGCCCCGGACTGACGGTTTTGATTGACGCCCCCAAACAAGCAGCAGGTTAGAGAACTAATTAGGAGTCTACATGCCAGATGAACAGGCTGTGAGGCTGCCGGCTTGTTAGACAAGCCTGAAATCAATACGACCTTTTTAAGGCTAGTGGACTCTATTGTGTCCAGACCCATTGACAGTAGCCTATTGTTTATGATTTAGTGCAATTATATAAAGTCAGTGTTATCGATACAGATTCAAATTAAGATTTTTTTTATATATATATATATATATATATATATATATATATATATATATATATATATATATATATATATATATATATATATATATTGCATTTTGGTCATTAGGGGACTGAAATAGTTTTAGGTTCCTTTTTAAGTTGAGTTTTCCCCATTTCCCCTCAGCGATAAAACAAACAGCCGATATCTGGTCCCCTTGTTGTCCCACAGCTATGTTCTTGGCTCACTCACGCAGAGCCCTTTCATCTTCAGCTCTGATATATAATTCATCGGAAAATATCTAATAGCCCTGGGGAGCGTTTCAGCTAAACGGGGCCGTGGTTGTAAAAAAAGGTGAAGTCGCTTGTTAATGTCTGTGGCAATATGCCCTCCCCCTGTCTCCGGGCCAATTGACGAAGTCACGGTTTCTCCTGCTGTTAGGGAGACGAATTGAAGGCTAAGAATCGTGGGACTGAGATACCGCTCTCGCTCAGCGTGCTGGATAATACCGGCTGGCATCAGGAGAGCGCGATGTGCTGCTTCCTCTCTCCTCCAGCAGCTCTTTGTTTGCGTATAGGAGTGGGTAATATGGTTACAGACCATAAACGATAACGCAAATCGGAGGAATCCTTTCTATGGGATTTTATCTCCTAAATCTTCTTCTGAATTCATATTTGGAATACACCTCATCTGGAGTATCTGGTTCCATTATTGCTTCTTATGTTCCGTGTTTGCATACATTTGATTTACTAGTCATTATTATTGGTATTTTTTAAATTTCAAGCACTGTTTATTTCCATAATCTGTTTGATTCAACATTTTAAAGGGGCATTCCAGTGATTTAAATTACGGGTCTTGCGAGACACATTTTAAATTCATCTTTTTATCTCAGGATGTAACTGCTACATAGCTTATTGTTGGATCTACAGTTTTTTCCTGCACCAACCATTTCAGTTCACTCTAGCTGACCATCTCAAGGTCAAATCAATGACTTGGCTCGCTCAACCGAACCCATTTTTTACACACTGATACACACAAACACACAGAGTAAACTGTATTGGACATCATGACTCCTTGCTTCTTTTTTCTTTGCCATCTGCTGCGTAGAGCTCACTGATGAACTTATTGATGAATTTATTGATAGGCTCAGCGGCGGAAGCGATACATGTCTCGACGAGCGTCCTTGGATATTGAACTTCTGTAATATCAGAGGAAACTACATAAGCTTCAGACAGAAGGTGGTTTCTTTTTTTTTTTAGGAAAACAACAGAAACATTCTTTTCAAATGTTGTGTTAAAGGCCTATCAGAAAGTGGCACAGTGAAATTAATTGGTGTGTCTTTGCAAAATAGACGGGGCTTCATGAGGACTAGAACTATATAGCAACTAACATGCTATAACTGTGAACATGCTAGTGCTTCTCAGTCACAACAGCGCTCTATTTTCTCCCTTTGGCTGTTTACTCCCTCTTGCTATGTTTTCCTCAGAGCTGTGCATCATTTCACTGTTGGTTTGATAGCTTGTTAGCTCACCGCCAACGAGACAAGACAAGCTAATAATAATATGGGGGGCTGGTCTGTGGGCATACGGCATGGGCGGAAGCGCGGCCGTATATCAAGTATATCAAATTTCACCAAAGTTGCATTTGACAGTTAACATTTGCATGGACTTACTTTGCCCGCCGAAGCAAATCCACTGACACTGTAACAGTTCCATCCAAATTAATTGGAAAATTGGCCCTGCAGAATTTCTAATTTACAAACGACTTGCTGGATATTTTGGTTTGATTTTTTCTCTGATAGCTGAGTGTACTGTTTTTTTAATAACCTGCAGTATTATCACCCTTTAACCCCATCTTCACCCACTACTGCATGGCCTACATCAGACCATATTCATGCCCTTCATTGAGATACATCCACCACTTGTGGTTTGCCCAGGAGAGGGTTGAATGTGTTGTCCCTGCTGGTACCTCGTTAACCTCCCACGGCCTGTGTCAAGTGTTAGCAAAACTGAGAGGCTTCATACCTGGGTATTGGTCAGCATGGACCGGCCCCGGGAGCCCTGGACCCCCCATCGGGCGAGGGGAGGGAGGCAGGCGGGACAGAGGAGGGCCAAACAAAAACACAACCTGGCACCCCCACGGCAAACAGCCCACCTACTGTCAGCCAGCATCTGGGGCCCAGCACACAGCCTCTCTATTCTCATTCTGATGCCGGCAAATAGTGAGGAACACACACACACACACACACACACACACACACACACACACACACACACACACACACACACACACACACACACCCACACACACACATTAGTAGTAGTCAGTGGCCTGGTTCATACAGCAAAATGTCCCCTTGCATACAGATTCACTCCTCACAAAACCTGCAACTGAATAAAAAACGATCTGGTTTCATAGTTGTTTTTTGCTGAAAAATAGTTTTGAAACAACCAACTTTGGCAGTCTGTAACTGCAGCTAATCTTTTGTGAAGAGGTTCAGGAGAAAACATACACACATGTAGCTTTTTGGGGCCCATGTGAATGCTTTGAATGCATTGTTTAACTGTACTTTCAAGTTGATAAAGGGCATGTGGAGAACAAAGTTTGGAAATTGCACGACAGAAAGAATGAAGGACGGGAGAGAGTGGGGGAGAGAGAGTGAGAGAAAGAGGGAGGAGGAGTGTAAAGTTAATCCAGTCTGAATCGATGGGCCCGGCTGCAGGAGTGACACTGAAAACAGTTTTTCTTTTCTTTCTTTTCTCTGCAAATTTGCTCTCCCTCTCTCTTTGCTTCCTCCCGTGCCTCTCGCTATTTTTCTGCCTTCTTATCCTTTTTAATTAGAGGGGCTATTCTGCTGCACAGAGGACCTTAATCCCCAACTGACCAACAATGCAAAAAGCCAGCCTTTGAACAGCCGACCTGCACCCCTCTTGGCCCCCCCCAAAACTCCCCACCACCAATCGCAGCGCTGCCCAAACACTCCACTGCTCCCATCGGCTCTTTCCCTTCTCCATCTCTTCCAACATCTCGGACAAAGCGCTTGCAAAGCACTGCAAAGAGAAAGTGTCTGAAAGAGCATTTCAATATCCGCCATTGGTGCTCAAAAAGCTTTGGTTTGGTAGCGGGACAAGGCCGAGGTCAAATGGCAGGGGACTCTGAAAGAAGAAAGTTACTAAAATAACCTGCTAACATCTGAAGTGTCTGGAAAAAAAAGCTAAAGGTTACAAAGGAGGGACTTCAATAGAGGAAGGAGTCATTCTAGAGGAAAAGGTTGCACCTGCTAAGTGTCAGAGAGGCCAAATCAGCACCTCTTTAAACTAATTTAGCTTTTTATGGCCTTTTCTTGATTTTTATCAAGTCATTAAACACTTATTTCTCTTTGTTTTATATGATGTATTCTGTCTCTTCTCATACCCTCTTTACTCTATCTTCTTGGTTTTGAGAAGCGCGATAGAATTCATGTTGGCCACTCGCTATGTTTTGTTTCATCAGTAATGGATTAAATTTGAAAGCACGGTACATGAACACTTAGAGAATTGTACTTTGAGAGGATTTTGACTTACTTTCCCGAGGAAGGAGGAGACTAAAGTCACAGATGGGTTAAAGATGGCCTTGTTTCGTTGAAAGGGAAACAAAATATTTAGTAGAAGTAAGAATCTTTCAGAAAACGTGCAGGTTAGACGGAGCAGTTATAAAGAGCAGAGGCTGAAGCAAGTTCCCCCACTGGGTCTTATTTCCATCTGCATATTTATCTCGAGGTGGAGATTATTAAAACTGATCCTTTTTTATCTTGTTGATTACATGCGGCCATTATTAGTAAATTACCTACAGATTGATAAGTCTCAGTGGCTCAGTGAGGGGAACAAACTCTGATAAAATAGTCATCAACCAATGTGCTACAACCTGTTTTATGCATTTAATCACATCGTTTTTTTCTTTTCTCTGTAAACTCAGTTAGTGGTTCAGACTGGTGGTCCACATATTTAAACTACAAGAGGGCGAAGTAATTAGAATCTCTGTCAATGCTAATGATAGCAATCAAACTCGGCCTAAGAGGAGCTGAACTAATTTTCCTGTAATTTCGTTCAAGCGGATTTTCTGCAAACATTTTGCCAACATAGCAGTCTGACAAATTGCCACTGGAGCACAGTGTACTTATAACGCGGCCCCGCCTGCGAATGACAGAAAAATGGATTTCCTTTCACCGCCGACAACCGCAGTTTCCTATTCTTACGCCGCGACATGCTGGCTCGACACTCCCTCACACAGACAGGGGAAAAACACAGGCCAGCCAAACCCTCTGCCTGGCTAATCACAGGCCCAATATTTCCATAGCAGGCAATTAGCATCTTGCTTTTATGTGCGAAATGGCTGAGGCGAGAGTGGGAGCGAGTCGGGGAGAGAGGCACGGCGAAAACAGAGAGAATAAAAGAGCAATTAAGATGTTGGGTGAGCGGAGGACAGAGACAGGCAGTCTGCTGCCGTGTGATTTGAGGCTTGCCGGCCCAGTAATTAGCCCTTCATTGTGAGATAATGGACTTGGCCGGTCTTCCTGGTTCCCCGAGCCGCCCGGGTCAACTCGACCCGGGGAAGGTCAAAGGGCACAATGTGCAGTTTGGCTCCTATACGTCGGTGTGTGCGTGTTTGACTGTAAATGTTGTTGTTGCAAACCATCTTTCAAGACTTGCGTCATCGAGTATTAAAGTCAGGAAAGCAAAGAACAACAAAAGGATAGAAGTCTCAGCATTCAGGTAAATTAATTATCTGCCTAAATCTCCAAAGGTTTTTGGGTAAATCCTGGGTCTGCTTTATCCTTTTTTTCGGAGGGCGGGGGGAGCGTGCCAGGGAGAGAAGCGCCTGGCTTTTGTGGCGTTGGGAGTCATCGCTCTCTCGGCCTATCACTGCTTTCTCCCGCCATCTTTAGAAGAGCAGTAATCTGTGAACCCTGAATCATAAGCTTTGGGTAAATCTATGTAATACGGGTAATTCGATGAAGCAGTATTTTCCTGGTGCGAGGCAAAATCCTGTTGACTATTCAAGGATTGAATCATCCAACAGTAATGCCATTAGACCAGTGCCACGGATTCCTCGGAAAATGCTGTTTAATTGCCAGTAACCAGCCATTGTTTGGTGACGGGTAAACACTAGCCGAGAGGAGGTGGATGGGATGGGGTGGGGGTTGCAAGTGAGGAAGCGTGTGAAAAAGATGGCCCCTTCGGCTTCAGCCAATCGCCATTGAGGGACGGATTTACTCGGGCTGGATGAAGCCCGCGTTGCGGAGTGGCAGAGGCACTGGCTTAACTTAAGTCTTCAGGAGTATAAATGCAGAGCAACTCTTTCCTTTTAATACAGGATTTGCTCAACAATGCGATTTGGGGGGGAGTCTGTTCAAGATAGACATTTTTTTTTTTGAGTGGCTAGGTTTTGAAGGATCAAGCCTTGTTGCTCACGTTTATTAGCTCGGGACTCCACAGCTCAGGGATTGTTGGTCGTTGTAATCGCCGAGCAGTTTATCCATGTTTGTGTTTGGCTTTAAATATATGCACCCTGACACTAAGTCCCATTCTTTCCACCTGTGTTGGAATTCTTTAAGAACAATAACCCCCACCTACAACCAGCTGTTTATCCTAAGCCACATACAAAAAAGAGCTGACATTAACTGTTCAAATCATCATGAACTGATCTAAAGCTACTTGAGGAGTGTTTTCTTACTTTTACTAGTTAATCCAATTCTCAGCACAGAGGGATTTTTTTATGAGAATTTGAAAATTTTGAGGATCATTGTTGTCCCTCGGCGCGGCCCCCTGCTCTCAGGCCCGTCCTGCAGGACGCAGATTGGAAGTGAGAGGTGTGGCGGCCGAGGCTCGCCTCCATTGTGAGCCGGTGCCTGGGAGACGAGCAGCGCTGCCAGACCCGACACTGATTGGGTTTGACACTGCGTCCAGGAGGCGAGAAGAAGCTTTTCTTTTGCTCTTTTTTTTCTATAAGTAAAAGAGAACCTGTTTTGTATGAAAAGCCCCTCCTCTGCTCTCCTCTCTCCTCTAACTCCCCCTGGTTCTGTTGTGCTCCTCGCCCTCCTCCTCGGTTCTTTCTCTCCTCTCTTTACGTTCCTATATTGACTCCCACATTTTCTTTTTCTCAGATTAAGACCAGTGGACTTCTGTTTCTTTTGTCCTGCTCTTTTATTGTCCCCGTCACTTGGATGTTGACCAGTAAATTTGATCCTTAGCATCACAACATTAAAAAATGCACTTTTGTCCTCTATCTCTATCAGCAACAGTATTTACCACAGTAATTGTAATTCCAACCATTGAGGAAAACTAAATTTGTCTCCTTCTCTAAGCCTGAAACTCTGCCTCATGCTGAGCCCACTCTGTCTTCAGGTGGACACTTCGCCTCATAGGGCTCTTTAGTCACCATGCCTCGGGCTATGATCACACACTGCTCAACAACACAGCACTTTTACACAGGATTTATCTTTCAATTAACTATGCTCGAGGTACATTTTGTACCACTTCTGCTCAAGTGGTACATTGTGACCGCTATTTGTGTCTTACAATGCAATTTTTGAAGGAATAGTTTGTAGATTGGCCAGGTGACGGTTAACTTAGTTTAGGGCTGAGAACAAGGACGTGTTTTCAACCCCCCAAACTGGGATCCTCAAGTGGTCAAGTCCTCAAGTGAACGCCGCATATTCATCGCCAGGTACTTTACGATGGAAAAAGTAAGCCTACTAAAGCTCCAGAGCAAGGACTGATGAAGCACTGTTCAGATGTGTGGTGCATTGCTTATGTTACTATATTGGGTTAGATAATAATGAGTGGGATAGAACATAGAAATTGTCTATGAAAACAAGTATAATATTATTATCACATTTTTGTGTTTTACAGATATTTGTCGGGGCTCGGGACGCACAGCATCAGGAGGTCTGGTCGCCAGAGCTTAGTTTAGCTTAGCTTAAAGACAAACAGAAGGTAACTTGGCTCTGTCCAGAATCCTCCTCCCCAAAGCTTGAACATTATGTCTCGTTTTTTTAGATAGATAGATAGATAGATAGTTACTTTATTAATCCTGCAAGGGGAAATTGTTTCGCTACAGTAGCATTTATACATACAAGTAAAGCAATATTAAATATAAAAATGCACAATATATACAAAAGATAGCATATAATAGAGTTATCAAAAGCTTTGAAAATGTTATAGCTTAGCTAACGTCTCCGGCTGTATGGCTTCGTATGTATTGTACAGACATGAGGAGTGATATCATAACTTCTCATCTGACTGTAAAGAAGCATAATTCCTAAAGTTCAAACTACGTCCACTGTTTACCACTTTTGCAAATGAAGGCTCATAAATGTAGTTTCAACCCTGAGGATTATGGGTAAGTGAGTTTAAATATCCTCATAAAACCATGGTTCGAGCGCTGAAATAGTAGAATGTGGGAAGTTTTATTGGTATTGATTAATCTTCCGTGCTGATCACCGGAGAGTGCAACCCTTTCGATCCGCTTAATAGAGGCACTAATGACGAGCTCCATTAGTTTAATATTTGCTTTTATCGCTGTGCCCTTAGATGACTGTAGCGTTTCATTAGACATGTCTGCCTCATATCTCACTTTGCACCCAGAGGAAACTGTGAAGGGATTAATTTTATGATGGACCCCCTGCCTCCTCCTGCTTCCCTGCCTCCCTCCCTCCTCCCCCTCACTCCCTCCCTCCTTCCCTCCCTCCTCAGCTCAGCTCAGCTTCCAGCCACGGCCAGGGGACCCAGGAGGAATAGTGTCTTTGTCGTCCTGCCGTTTTTTGGAGTTGAGGAACAAGAGGAGTTTAATCCTCATTGTCCAGGAGACTGCAAAGGGTGAGGGGGGGTCCTCCGGCTGTAAAATGATCCAACTGGCCTCGGATAATCCCCTCCTAACCCCCACTCTCCGGGCCTGACCCCCCTCCCGGCCTTAATTCATGCCCCCGTATTACCACAATATCCCGCTACAAACACAAACACGCATCTAAAAATATAGAATGTGCCTCTTAAAAAAACACAAAATCTGGCGAATTGTGAAACAAATCACACAATATCGAACGTTTTATCCACTTCCTGTCTCTTCCTCACACTCATAATAATAATGTCCTTCATAGATATGCAGTAAGTGGTTTAGTGGGGTATGTTTAAGTGGGATTTAACTTAATCACCTGCACATATAGAGGCTTAATCAACTAGTAACCCATCTTCCACTCTGGGGATCCTCGCCACCAGTAGAGGTGTCTAATCAACTGAGACAACATGTGTGTTGTGAATTGAAGAGTTATTTTAAGAAAATAAATAACAGCCTGATTTTGCACATAGGCTGTGGTGACATGTATGAATATATGTGTGTGTGTGTGTGTGTGTGTGTGTGTGTGTGTGTGTGTGTGTTAGTGACAGAAAATGAACAACAAACGGCCTCGTGTCATAGTGTGATTAGGAGTGGATGTGTAAGAATGTGTGTGTGTGGGTTGACAAAAAATAAAAACCTAATAAATAGCCTTGTTTTATTGTTCTTCACATTAACTGAAGGATTATTTCCAGATCAGGCAGGACAGGGCTGGACGTCTATTTGACGTTAAGTCTTTCCCCAACGAGACGGATGCTCTCCAGTCTGCACAAATCTTCTCCTTTGAATTTTCCTACCTTTGCGCACAGACCCCTCCCTCCCTCTCGATCTCTCTCGCCTTCCCGTCTTTATTTCTCCTCTGTTTCTCTCTCCCCTCCTCTCTTTCTTTTTCTGCGCTCCTCCCTGAGTGACAGCTCAATGCCCAGCTCTCCCAGGCTTATCTAGCCTCAGCAGATGGTTGACTTGGATCACTGTTCATACGCCACGATCTGGCCTGGTGATAAAGACTGTTACCGAGTGAATGTATGCTATCTTACTCTTTTCTTCCTTTTACTCCTTCTCCTCTCACCTCCTCTTGATCTGCTGTTGTTTTCTCCCTCTCATCCATCTCCCTTTCATCTTTTTATTATGCCGCTCTTTCCATCTCTACCTGGACATGTCTGCTGTTCTCCTTGTCGTGTCCTCCACCACTCCTCAACTGTGCACTTTGTCCCAGCACCCCCCGCACCCCCTTTCTCTCAATCCTCCCCTCTGCGTCTCCTCATCTCCATCCATCTCTGTGCATTGGATCTGGTGCTGCTTGATTGTCTCTGCTTCCCTGCTGGGCTGGCGCCTGTCTAAAGGGCCCCAGGACCCTCACACACTGAGGGGCGCCAGCCATGCCAGAGATGCCCTCTCTCCCCTGTCCTCTCCCTCCTCTCTCTCCTCCCGTATCACTTCATCTGGTCCCTCTTCATCTCCACGGGACAGAAGAAAAGGTCAAATTGTGTGTCTTTTGGCTCTTCTCGCTCTTCTCTACAAATCAAAGTTACACATAAGTCGGCATCTTGGTGCATATTCTTGCGCACATGTATGGGGAGAAAAAACGCTCCTGTTGACCACTTTAATATGTTTCAAATTATTGTAAATATGTGCCAAAAGTACAATGAATAAACAGGTAACCTTCAAAGTGCTGCAGCCTGAAGCTTTCCTACAGTCACATCTTCTGTTTTCATTCGTTTCATTTACATGATCACTGCATTTAAGCAACTGATGTGCACTTCACAGGCTGGAATTGCCCATTTTATGTACTTCACTTGTCTGGACTGGTCATTTGATGTCCTCCTCACATGTTCTTCATTCTACACCGCCAACCCACAAAGCAAAAGGAGAGGGTATAGCTGCCACTCACAGATGAAAGAAGGGGACTGAGTGCTGCGAGCGATATGAGCGTGAACGTACAACACAGCACCATGTATGGAAACGGAGAAAGAGACTGGCAAAGACATCACTTGCACGCTACTCCATACATTAGATCAGCTCCTTGTGATGTGTGCCAGTGTGGTATGAGAGGGAAAAGACATGAAAGTAAGAGGAAATTGTGCCAATGTAAGGTGGCTTCTTGAAGAAAAGATGTTGAAATGTATCAGATAATAGGCACAATGATGCCAGCAAAGGCGTTCATAAGGAGGTGCCACCCCATATGTGGTAGAAAACCTCCTCCCCTGCGATGCACCAGTGGGTCTATCTCTCTCTTCAATACTCCAGATTGTATTGCAGCCATCTTAATCTGAACGGTGGAATCTGGCAACCAAAGCGGAGCACCTGCATCCGTCTAGCCCGACCTGCTTTTGTTCTGGTCCGACCTCCTAACTTTAGCCCCTAATTAACCCAACGGAAACTAATTAAATACAGCTCTAGTGGACCAGACGCCAGACAGAAAAAAGACGAAGGAGGAGGAAACAGGCAAGTGAGCAGAGCGAGGAGAGAGTGAGCCAACGAGACAGGCAGGAGTAGGAGAGAGGGGAGGAGAGAAAGAGGAGATCCAAAGCTTGGCCTCCAGCTTCAGACACACAGGAAGACAGGGACAGGGATTCAAAGATGGAGGGTGTTCGGGTGTCATTGTCAGCCTGGGTTGTCCTGAGCTCCACACTGACCTCATACTTCTTCACATGCTGCCATTTTTCAAGCTATTTCGGGGTTCTTTCTCACAGATGAGTATGGTTGCCAACTGCTGTAATCACAAGCACACCAGTCACATGACGCAACTGATGCCCTGGAGATATTTGGAAAAGGGTAGAGACAGGATGGGGATAGCCACGGAGAGACAAGAGCGGCGTAGAATGAAAGCAGGAGGAGGAGGAGGAGGTGGGGAGGAAGGTACGGGACAGGATTGTGGGAAAGAAGATATCTAAATATGGGTTCAAACCAGCCAAGTGTCTCTGGCACGACGCTGCTGCTGCTAGTCCCAGGCACGGCTCGCTAAGTGATAGAGAAAGTAATTAAGAGAAGCCTGTTCAAGTAGATAGGCCTGTAAAGGAGATTTGAAGAGGGGAACTGATTGTGCATGTCTGATTCCAGCTCTTCAGAGAGTTCTCAGCCCCAAGGCTTAGCTTTCAAAGGGCCGTCTCTCTCTCCCCGTCTTATTTCTCCGTTTCTTTTTTTCTGTAACATATATCTACAAACAAAATAGGACTTTGTCTTTCCACGTATCAAGCACACATGTGTTTTTTTATGGATGGATGTAGGACATAGAGAGGGGGGGGATTTAGCGCTAATCAAGATATCTATCTATTATATAATGTATGCCATAGAGCTCAATAGACGTTTCCTCTCATTGCATATTGGACTTGAAAGTTCACACAATGTCTTTTCCAATAGGGAACCCCCCTTTGAGTACACGGACAGGCTTACAGGCACGATAGAGCAACACTGCCACCTACGATGGGCAGATACACTTGAACTAAAGTCTGTCTGCCGTCTCAGTCTTGGAGACTATTGGTCAAGCCCAAGGTTTTTCCATTTGCAAAGCAGCGCCGCTGTGCCTGTTTTTATTTTATTTTGTTTGAACGTTTCCTTAATTATCTCCAGAACCACATCATTGTTTAACTTTATTTAAAGTTCTACAGTTCCACAACCCTTGTGAGAAGATACATATGGTGTAAAACATAATTAAAGTAACTGTTAAGTTTAAGTATTTACGTAAACTCCGCCGACTATACTGCTGCCCCGTCAGCTTGCCGCGGCGGGCGTAAGGTTTCACTAAATCCATGATAAATACCCTTTACAAAGTCGGATTTTCCTAACAATCGCATCTCAGTAATTGTACAGGCTTGTGGGAGTCCAACAAAGTAATCAAAGTCCTTACAAACTCAATTTTAGTACCTGTAAAATCACAAATCGGCCGGAGGTTTCTTTTTCTTCTTCTCTGTCTCACAAATCCGCTTCCTGTGACTTACGTGTACCCCCCACATTTCTAGAAACACCTCACACAGCAAGAGGGAAGGCTTAGGCAAATTTTAATACCCAGCATTGACTCTGGTGAGACCATGTTTTGTCATAAAACAAGTAACCTTTCTATTTTTGAACTGAACGACACGTTTTTTTTTACTAAAACACCTTCCCAATATATCAAAGCTTGGTTTTACAGTGGTATTTGCTTATTGGTTGCATATTCTGATTATTTAGGTCCTAAGCTTTCCAAAAAGGTGACCTATTAGTATTTTGGATGTTGGTAAGGGCCTGAACCATGGAGTTTGTAAAAGTTTGGCTACTTTTTTGGGCGGAAATCTAGCATAGATCATGCTGGACATTAATAGTTATGCTCAAAATATGTTAAAAAAGTGTTTTTTTTGAAAATATACATTTTATTCACAAATAAATTCTGAAAAAAATGATATAAAATAATACAAGTAATATAACTCATTTGGGGTTCATACGACTACTTGAATAAAATAAAGACGTAAAAAAAGAACCATATTTGAGCCTCAGGTTTCAAGAGGTTAATGAGTCCATCATCCAAGGTCAAACACATACCAAATGTATACTGAACAAGGCTGTCTGGCAGAATTAAAGATTTTAAAACACCAAGCATGGACATTTGTATTTCTTATTTTCGTTTCCATCAGAATAACATGCATGCTTCTACACAACATGGGGGAAAAAATAATCTGGGGTTACTTCAGTGATTTTATTTAGTCAGAAACCTTGTTAACACATGTGTTAAAATCATTAGATAAATGTATAAAGCAGGATTTTAAATGTCGACTGTTGTGGCTTGTATAATGTCGTATTCTGAGATAACTCACAGGTACAGTGAAGATACAGAAAGTGATGAAGTGAAAACTACAACATTTCCCTCCGGAAAGTAGTGGAGTGAAAGTATTAAGTCTCACAACTGTATTAGGCTTCTCAAGATAAATGCATATAAACTGGCGTGTACTTACTTTCCAGAATGATAGCAAACTGGTAAGGAAAGGCCACCGAAAATAATCTACTGGTGACATCTACTGGAGAAACTGCAGTGTTGATGCAAAAAGTTAAAAAATAAAATAATTAATAGATCCAACTAAATCCTCAATTTAGTGTCCTCTGCTGGTAAGAAAGTAGACAGGTCAACTTCATACAACTTTCTAAGTTATCACGGTTGACACAAAACATTGGTGGTTCAACATGATGACAGCATGTGCAGATTATCACCTTATGAGCTGCACATGCAAACATATTACGATCCGATAATATGTAATCAGATGTATAAAATGGCGACAACGACTTTAAAGGCTATACATGATCGTAAAATAATGTTTTTTCCTGATCCTGACCCCACTCCATGTAACAGTTTCCATTTCTTATTTGTGTTTTTCTTCTCTTTCTATGATCCTCCTCGATATTTTTGTTCGAATTCTTACTAATGACTTTATTTAAATAGTAAGCATATTGGCCCTGGTGTCTGAAAAAAAACTTGCATCTGTCACGCGTTACACCACTGTCGTAAAACGTCTCTGGCTGCCGTTGCAATGGCGTTTGCTGCGACAGCACTTTCCGGCAGCAGGGAAATTGAGGAGAAAGCAGCGACAAACGTCGCAAGCGGATACGTTACCGCCTCAAATATCCTCGGATTTATGCGATATTCGGCAAACTAACGTGTATATTGATTGTATACACCTTCGCCTTGTGGATGAGCTCGTGTTCAACGTTTTCCAAGCGTGAATCTCCACCTTAATGCGGTGGGATGGCCACAGTGCCGCCTGGGCCTAGTAGCGCACTGCCCGCATCCCCGGCTGAAATTCCTCCTTTCCCCGGGGCTGGGAGGGCGGAGCCGGCAGGGGAAGGCGGAGAGCCGGCCTGCCACAGGGAGGACTGTGTGCCCGCCAGTACGGGGAAGCCGTCGGAGCCGGTAAGCGAGATTAATAGGCCGGTTAATAAGAAGCAGAACAACATGCTTGCCCGAGCTAGCCCGGCGGCGCTGCACCTCAAAATGCCAGCCCGAGAACAGCAGCAGCTAAACGGCTTGGCCAGCCCGTCAGAGGAAGCTGACAGCCACCAGCACGCGGGGAACCGGCCTGACAAACCGAGACCGTCCGCGGACAACTGTGACAGCAGCAACGAGGAGGAAGCTCCGGCCGCCAGAAACAATAATGAGCGTTGCCAACACGAAGGCCACAGCCCCTTCTCTAAAAACGGCCGTCACTCTCCTTTAGTTAACAATAGCATGAACGGGATGCCGGGTTACACAAGAACTGAGGCGGCCCGCGGCCACCCGGGGGACGAAGGGAACGAGGGCTTCGACCTCACGGAGCCACCGAGGCCGCCAGACGCCGGGCCCGGCGGAGAGGAGAGCCCCGCGGACCCGCAGCTGCAGCCGCCGGTGGCCGAGCTGGCCCGGCTCGACCTCAGCGGGTCTCCGGGCCGAGCGGAAGAGGACAGCCATGGCATCCGCTATGTCCGCTACGAGTCTGAGCTTCAGATGCCGTGGATCATGAGACTGATCACCAAGGACTTGTCTGAGCCTTATTCAATTTACACCTACAGGTACTTCATCCACAACTGGCCGCAGCTCTGCTTTCTGGTGAGTATGACACTGAAACCATCTCAATGTGAGGATAATACATCAATAACTCTGTTCTTCAAGTCGAAATAAAGTGTGATCCAGCTCATGGACTCCCTAAAGGTTACGTAAAGGTGCATAGCATTACTGTGGCTGGGTGTGACTGCACACTTATAGCTTCCCATCGACTGTCAGTGTGTCTCTAGGCAGCCACACTGCGGACACACACACACACACACACACACACACACACACACACACACACACACAGTATACAGTTCATGTAAGGGTCTTTTGTCCCGTCACATGTACGGGAATTCAGACACGAGCAACGGTTTTAAACCCTCGCATTCCAGTTTTAGTTGAAGAGTAATGTGCTGTTGGTGTTTCCTCTTCCACAGACATTGTCCAGTCAGGGGTTTCCACTTTGACAAACACTATCCTTTCTTTGTTTATCCTCTGAGCCTCAAGGTCATAAACTCAGTTCCAGTTTGTCCGGAGCAATCCATGTGCAGTAAGAGGAAGTGTCTTGAAATAAAGATCAGAGGTCAGCCGGGAGAACGAGCTGAACTGGCAGGATGACGGGAACTGTATGTAGGCTTTTCCCGTAGACACTCAGAGGCCCTAACGTGTGTGTGTGTGTGTGTGTGTGTATGTGTGTGTGTGTGTGTGTGTGTGTGTGTGTGTGTGTGTGTGTCACAGGCCATGGTGGAGCAGGAGTGTGTCGGAGCCATCGTATGTAAGCTTGACATGCACAAGAAGATGTTCCGCCGTGGCTACATCGCCATGCTGGCCGTGGACTCGAAACACAGAAGGAAAAGCATCGGTGAGATCTGGACCCTGCATGTCTCGTACAAAAGAATAACATTTATGTATATACACATTTGCTTATTAGCAAGAAAAACAAACTCTCCTTTTAACAGGTATATATTATATATTATACGTTATAAAGAATAACATAAAAGTCTGTCCTTTTACAATGTGTAGCGCCGAGACAAAGTTGCGCAACAGCGTCTTTTGTGCTTTCTCTGACAACCAAATCTCTTAATGCAAATGCAGTATTTAGATAAGTTATGTACTGGGGGTTGATGTGTAACACAATACTTGAACCTGAAGGAACATGCATTCACGTTCTACTAGCAGACGTCAAATGCTCTTTTATGAAAAGTTTGTGTTTTGTTTATTTTGCGTGCCATCATTGACTTAGGTCTCTTCTGTTTCAGGTACTAATCTGGTGAAGAAGGCCATCTATGCCATGGTGGAGGGTGACTGTGACGAGGTAAAATGCATAGACCCATAGGTTCTTTAGTACAGCCACAGAATATTGGAGAAAAGCCCGAAATGCACATTTTGTGGTTTTTATGCCCGATATTGAGACACACACACAAGCTGCGTATTCACTCACAATGGTGAACTCAAGGACAGTTTTGCATTTATCAAACCAGATCGTACAGAAAATACTCTTAATACGTAAAATAACAACACATGAAATGATTGAAATACATCTGTACATTGGGTCCTTGGTTTGGTTTGGCCTCCGGGTGAGCACAAACCAAGAGAACAAAAACTGTGCTGCTTGAATTTCAAGGACCAGTTCTCGTTCCCCGTCCTTCACTTATCTTTTTTTGCTGGTAACCTTGGAAGGATACTCGGCTGCTGCGAGCCTCTCAGTATTTTCTCTCCACAGACTATTTCACGCTCTGAATAACCACACACTGACTTATGCACACAGTAGGTTTTGAAATAATTTTGAAACCTCCATGTATTGCAGGTGTTTGAGGTCGAAATGAGACTCTGTATGAAACTCTCTCAGATCATTTTGGTGACTGAGACTAAACGACTGACGAGGAATCAACTCAAATGATTTTCATGTTTGTGTGATTGCGTCATCACAAGAGTACCAAGATGACACCCTTTTATAGGAATTAATTTTTCATCAATTAAGCTGTAACTGTATTGCAAGCTGTGTTTTTCTAGCTCTGATGCTTGTGTATCAGATTCCAACAAAACATTACAACGTGGCTATAATACAGGTACAAGTGGTTTTACAGGTTTCCTTACCACTTATCACTTCACACCTTTACCAACTATTTTCCAAAGCCAACTATACATATTAATACATTTAATCTTCCAGGCCCCATTGGTTTGGGATTTTGTGTATATATATATATATGTATATATATATATATATATATATATATATATATGTATATGTGTGTGTGTGTGTGTGTGTATATATATATATCAGAGGTGTAAAGTAACGAAGTACAAATACTTCGTTACCTTACTTAAGTAGAAATTTTGGGTATCTATACTTTACTGGAGTATTTATTTTTCAGACGACTTTTTACTTCTACTCCTTACATTTTCACGCAAATATCTGTACTTTCTACTCCCTACATTTTAAAAATAGCCTCGTTACTATTTAATTTTGGTTTGTTTTCATTCCGGCTTGTCATCGTTCAAAAACACACACACAAAAAACCTCTCCGCCCCGTTGCGAACAGATACGTGCGCGCGCACACAGGTGAGCACTGAGCACACACAGCAGCGGACAGAGACGTCGACAAATATGTCGCATAAAAAGTAGACCGCTATATCTGCGTTTTAAACGCTCCCAGGGTGAAGATGCAACAGCAGCTCTCCTGTGAGGAGCAACCGGAGTTCTCCTCGCACCGGAGCAGCTCGCTGAACCCGGAGCAGCTCTCCTGCTCCAGGTGAAACGAGCCACGGTGCTCGTGTCTTCTACCAACAATGATCTGCTGGCTTCATGAATAAATACATGGAGAAATGCCTGTACTTTCGGGTAAATGGTTACAGTACGCCGTTAACAGGTTACACTTGCGCATGCGACTCTATGCTAGTACGCAATTTTTTTTTTCCTGCGTTTTGCCAGAAGTCTCCGTGAGCTCGTCTTTTCCTGCTGTTGCGTTTCTCAAAATAAAAAAAACAGATCTAAGCTCAATATTGATATGAATTGAGAGAGGCCGTATCAAATCTACAACCCCGTTTATAACATATGTGTAGAGAGGAAAGCAGGTCACTGCTCCACTAATACTGATACAACGTGATGGTTCACATATCTGCACTCATTCTGTTTTGTTTGGCAAAAAAAAATGAAAAGCTTATTGTTTTCCACAGTGAGCTATTTAGTAGAAACTAAATATTAGTTATTTTTTGCACAGATAGAACTTACACAAAACATTGTCTGATGGGGCAATCTGATTTACTTGTAAGTGATTGCAATTTTCTTTATTCTGTTACTTATAAAAGCACAGATGATTCACACAATTATGTTATTTACAGAAAAAGTTTGAGAACCTCAGCTTTAAGTGTTTGTGTCGGAGTCGCCGCCGCCGCCTATTTTGCACAATTACAATACTTATAGGCAACTAGTTATCATGTCTTCCGCTCCATGAAACGCATGTTAATGCTCAGTAGTACACATATGGTACTTTAATGTATTTGCATTGTATTTGTATTAATGTAACATGACAATGAGTTCACTGTACTAAAATGTCCCCCACAGTCACCAGATCTCAACCCAATAGAGCATCTTTGGGATGTGGTGGAACGGGAGCCAACATTTCTAAAGAATTGTTGAATCAATGCCACGTAGAATTAAGGCAGTTCTGAAGGCGAAAGGGGGTCAAACACAGTATTAGTATGGTGTTCCTAATAATCCTTTAGGGGTGTGTGTATGTATGTATGTATATGTGTGTGTATATATATATATATATATATATATATATATATATATATATATATATATATATATACACACACACACACACACACATACATACATACATACATACATATATGCAAATGTCCTGGACTTCTACAGTCAGTACGTCTTTAGAGTACTGACTTGCTTGTGAATACAAAAACCTCCAGATAGTTAACTTTTTAAAGGTCTTCCTCGGACGCACAAACAAGAAAGATCTCCTTCTTGCAACTGCATTACTTTGTGATAACAAATCTTTGACAAAAAATATCTGTTCCTGACGTTCTTCATAGAAGTGCAGTGAATGCAAACAAAAAGCTACTGGGGAGTGGCATGAGGTACTTCTCCATAGCCGATGTACATCTATAGCCGGTGTATCTCTATAGTAGATGACGGTCGGCACGACGCTAGCTTGGAGAGGCAAACCATTTACCACCGTGGACGAGGGCAGCGGCAAAATATATGTGAGACGCCGAATTGAAAGGCCCATCCCAAAAAAGTGTACGCTATGATTAGAATATGTTTTCATCACTTTACCTTGACTGCCACTTCTTACTGGGAAATCATCTTAAGCTCTCTTCAAAGCCTCAGCCGCCATTGAGGAAAAACAGACATTTTAGCTCTCAGAACACAGCTGGTCTACCGATGCTTCAATCAGTTATTTTGTTTGCATTATTGTGTGACTTGGCTGCATCCAAACTAATAGAAGTCTCACAATAACACTAACTAACTGATCAAGACGGCAGTAGAGCAGCAACCTCTGTATTCTGCGAGGTAAAATTACTGTTTGATTTTTCAATAGTCTGGCAACTGTTTTGCTGTCTTTCAGCAGAGTTAACGGACGGATATATTCTAGATATAGTGTACCCTTAAACTTAATATAGATTTTTTTTTGTTTTAGTTGGACCTTTTATTTGTAGCTAAAATATATTTTGCTGACATCCCAGACCCCAGCAGTACGTTGCTTTGCTTCTATGTGGTCTATTTCTCTAAAGTGGGAGCGTGCCAGCCGTCATCTACTGTTGACCTCATATAACCCCACTTTAAAACATCCAAACTATACCGTCAAGTATATACTTTAATAGTGGTACTTGTAATTCTGTATGCTGGCTCATTGTCACACTGGCATGACTTACTGGGACGGAGATATTGTTTGTGCTGTATTGTGTTATGTACTGTGCTTTTCAGTCAAAATGTCTGCTCCATTACATGGAACACTCACTGTAGAATAAAGACAGAAAGCAGTGGGTAACAACTTTGACTAAGGTGTATTTCAAAACTGTCTAGTTTACTCATTGAAGCTATTCTTGACCAACACCAGCTGACCCTGCAAACTGCACATAGCATATAAAATGTCAGGTGCTTTAAAGCTAATCGATTGTCTTTTTTATTCAACATTTATTCATCCAGGATAATCCCATTGAGATTGTATATCTCTTTAACAAGAGGGTCCTGGTCAGGATGTACAGTTCTTTAAAAAACAAACATGAAAAGACAGACGACAGACTTAAAATCAACCAGCAAATCGCACCAACAAATTCTGAGTCCATATTAGGACAAGGACATTCAGTGCTCAAATGATCCTCAATACTGTTTTTTTTTAATCTTACATCCTTGCGAGGTAATCTAGTTTAAAATGTCACTCTTCCACATGACAAGATGAGGGTCTGAAAACTTTATAAGCGTTCTCGCCAAAAAACGGTGTAGGAATTAGGAATGACGTGCATAATTTGACCCCAAGAACAGAGGTTGCAGCTGCAGAGTATTTGGCGTCAGAAGGGAATAAAGATAAGGAGGCACTTAATATGTGTAATATGGGCATATACAGAAAAATGTACCAATGTTGTAGAAGGGGGGCAAACCTACTTTCTCATTCGGACAACAAGGACGTGTACTTTTAACCCTGTGTGCTAAACCCAGCCGACTCTTAAGTACTGCAGACTAGCTTTCTAGTTGTTTGGTTTACAGAGGCTGAATCTCTCGAGTTCCACTTCTGACAAACATATCTCTGAACTGAGCGAGCAAAGAATAACTTGATATTGATGACAACCAATGAGCTAAAATTGGGCGTCAACCTCCGGGTCTGAAAATGGAAGCCAATTCGTAAGTGCCTGAAACATTAATTCCTTCTAATGGCCGTCAGGGGCAGAAGTCTATGAGAAAATGACTCTACTTCTCTCTTGATTTATTCCCTCAGTAATCATTGTGAACATGAGTTTATGGTCTCAGTCGCTAGTTTAAAGTCTTCTCAAATACAGCATGATGTTCATTTAGTAAATATGGGTATGCTTTAGGGCGGGGCTACGTTGTGATTGACAGGTCTATACCACAGCGTTGTCTGGGAGTTGTCCATGTTCTCATCTTCCAACTTGAACCCTTTCACAGTGTTTTTAAGTTCATGAAAGTTAATTGTAATACTCTGGCCGACTTCATATGTATTGTTCGATTGTACTTAGCTTCACCCTCTTGTGTCACTTTTGGTTCCAAAAAAACAAGATGGCGACGGCCAAAACACGGTATTTGAGGCTTCAAAACTGTAGTCCTCAAACCAATGCGTGACGTCATGGTGACTATGTCCACTTCTTACATACAGTCTTTGGCTGATTTCAAATAATGTAACATTTTCCTTTTTAATAGGATGAAACGTGCAAAACATACTGTTTGGGTCCACAACAGCCAATTACATCTTTAGTCCCAAGTTACACGGTTCAGTCAGTCCTCTCGTGTAGGAAACAATACACTGACATGTCCATCTGTCTGTCCCCAGGTTGTATTGGAGACCGAAATCACCAACAAATCAGCCCTGAAGCTGTACGAGAACTTGGGTTTTGTCAGAGACAAGCGGCTGTTCAGATACTACCTGAACGGAGTGGACGCGCTGCGGCTCAAACTGTGGCTCCGCTAGAGGGAAGAAGAGGGGACGGGTGAGGACGGAACAGCGGGTGCTGTTCACCTCGTACGCTATCGGCATGACAGCCTCAGCCCAGCCCTGGTCATTTCACTCATTTACACACAAACACACGCATACACACCTGTGTACAAAAATAAGGACACGCAAACCTTTTTTTTTGTCCCTGACCTCTGAACAACTATTGTTTAGGACTGACATCCCACCTGATCTTCTCATGACCCTGAGACTTTCTGTGAGCAGGAGGGACTAGATGACCTCTTGACCTTCAAGCTTGGATGCCGCATTGAACCGGGGACGCGAGTGAGTCCGAACCCCAGAGGACAAGGCACCACACCGAGTCCTCCTGCGGAACACGGGACAAAAAAAAAGAAGACTTAAATTAAACAGCAACACGTGAAACAAGGAAGCCGGGCAGTTAAAAAAAAGTTAGAAGAAAATATCTGTGGAGTTTATTTTATGGTTTCTTTTTTTAACCTTGTGAGTTGGTCGGGGGCGGAAGAAGCTACAGTATGACTGTTTGTACTGCCTCATGTTTTGTTTGTTTTTTTGGTGGGGGAGTGTTTGGCTTGATTTTCGTGGGCACGTGTTTGTGGTTGGTTTCTCCGTGAGAAAGGGTTTTTGTGCGACTGCGTAAGCGCAGGCTGGGTCCGAATTGTGCATAATGTCTGGTTTTTGTTTCCCATCCTGTCCAAAGGGCACGGCAGCTCCGTGCTGCTGTCTCCGTCACCTGCCTCAGCCGTGTGTGTGTGTGTGTGTGCGTGCGTGCGTTGAAAACCCAGTGTGAGGCTAAACCCCTTCCTGTGTTTGGTGTCGTATGTTGGTGCAGAGCGGTTGATCGAAAACAAATCATTCCATATAGCACACCACCTTGTTGCTTCAGTGTCCTTCACTCGATCTTTCATCATCAAACCCTGACAGTATGTGCAAGCAATTTGATTATTTTATTTTTATTATTCCTATATTTGCAGATCATAACTAGTTTTTCCCCCCCGAATGCACTGCCAGCCGCTGCGAAATCCCCCCCGGCCCCCGAAAAAGGAAAAAAATGATTCTTTTAAGAGACTCCTTGCCAATGATGGTGTGGTCAAATGTGTCCCAGCCGTCTCAGTTTACTTTTTGAATTATTATTTTTTGGGCTTATTCGTCTGTTCTCCTCAATGCAAGTGCCACTCAATCCATCAGCGCACTCGGCCACAGCTGCATTGATGAGCTCGTTAACGGGCGCCAAGCCGAAGCCTTGGCCCGCTTCTGGTCCGCGCTCGGCGCCAGAGGTGGAGTGTTGTGTAACGCTGGATTCGTGTGTGTGTGTGTGTGTGTGTGTGTGTGTGTGTGTGTGTGTGTGTGTGTGTTTTATCTCTTGATAAAGGAAAAGGAAAAAGGAAAAAAAAGGACAATAGACAAGTATTCTTAGCAGATTATATTTTATTGTTTTTGTTCGCTTTCAGTTTGTTTAGATTGTCTAATATACACCTGTTATAACCTCATGCTGCTCATGAGCGGCTGAGTCCACAATGCACTTCCCAGGTGCCCTAACTCGATGCACAACCAACCTCGCTAACATTTTGAGATCTCAAAACCTGTGGATGCACCCGGACGTTCCAATCCACACAAATATGCGAAGAAAGTCTGTTTCAGCCGCTTTTTTTGTTGTTTTGTTTTTCTTCTTAAACGTAATATGAACAAAGGTCAGATGAGCCTCTTTGGAAATCGCTGCCGTGTGTATGTGTACGTATGAACGTGTCCGTGTGTCCTGTTATTTTTGACAATGGTGTTGATCTGTTAGACTTTTATTTTGCTACTTTCAGAGACCCCCACACAGGAAAAGCATAGCCTTCTGAGGTGCTGTGTTTTGTTCCGGCCTAAGCAACAAATCACACACTTTATATTTTTTAGCGTTCCAGGGTTTCGAGTTAGTGTTCACTGTGATGGAAAGGGCCGGAGACAGTTTGGTTCATAGTTGAGGGCAGAATAAACCCTTCAATTAGCTTTTTAAAATTGAGAAAGGAAGAAAAGGAGAAAAAAACCTACGCCACAGGTGTTCATGCAATTTTTTTTTAAGTCAACTTCAAATTATGCAATTGGAATTCTGCATGCTTTTTATCCTGCCTGCAATATTCAGAGTAGAAAGCAGCGCAGGACACACGGTCACGGTCAGTAAAATCTGCTACAAACAAACAAACAAACAAGCAAACGTAGATGACTGATGAGTTACAGTAGTCTCCGTGAATGACGCCACAAAACCGTGTTCGTGTTTTAGGTTTTTTCCCCGTTCAACAGACCAGCTGAGATGTCTCATCCCTGGAGTCCAGGACTGAAAGATAGTAGAGAAGAGTAGATGTTTACAGAGTCGCCACCCTCATAACAGTGTCTGTCTGTCTGCATTTGGAACAAAGGATCAGATGACCTATTCTTTTTTTCTTCAGATTTGTATACGAGTGTTGTTCTTATTCCTTGGCTATATTGAGAGCATGTTTTTTTGGGGGGGGGGGGGGTTGAATCATCTGTTTGGGAAGGGAGGGTTGGTTTGGGTTAATCATTATTTTAATTTTCTGTGCTACTTTCAGCCCATCTAGAGGTGTAACGAGAACTTGAAACGGGCAAAACGAAAAACGCTCTACATTGTCACCAACTTTTCCTTTTACTGCTCATCTGACGCTGTTTAAATGATCACCCTGTGTAAACTCCCCCTGGTTTATTTTGGAAGTTTAAATCTTCTTGTCTCTGTGTTTGGACACTTGTTTCCCCTCCTGTGTGTGTGTCCCCCTCCCTCTCACTGTCTGGGGCTCTTTCCTCTTTAACACAGTGACTACTGATGTGGATGAAAGGACAGGTAACATCTTACAAGGTGAACCCGCCTCGTTCACACCAGCTATCAGTATGTCTGAGAAGGCGTTTTAGATTTTGAAGGAAACGTGTCTGTTATTTTTCTTTTTTTTCTTGGTTTAACTCCTGTGAAACTCTGGCAGTTCCATGTTGGCATTACAGCCTGTCGCAAAGAGCCGAAGGGCTCCGTTTAGCTTCTGATCACAGACTGAAGGGCTTTGTCATCAATATAAATTCATAGCCATGGCCTGTGGTGTTGCACAGTTTTACCCATGCAGCTCTCGCTCTCTTTCCCCCTCCTCTCTCCGACGATGCATTTGGAATAAGTTTTGACTTGACATGCCAGTTCAGTGTTCACAGATGTCGGAGGCCGTTTCTTTCCTCGTCCTGGAGGTCCGCTGTGATATCCAGGTGGAATATTATAACAATCAAAAACCTACTTCTCCGTTCTCACCCGGGGCGACATCTGCCATCCTGCAATTCTAGTTTAACAACTATAAATTCCCCCCAGAAACCAGTGTGTTTTTTGGCAGTCACGCTGCGCCACAAAAAAAAGGCTGTGATCCCGTCAACCAATCACAGGGGCTTCCTGTAGTCTTTTTGTGTGCAAAGGGGAGCGCAAAAGGTATTTTTGCATGTCACATTTCTGTTTCCCCTGTTACTCTTTCCTGTCTCCCCTCTCTTGATTTTGATCTGGAAATGTCCGATAGCTTTTATTTAATGTGGAAAAAGAACACAGAAATAAATTATTTGATTTTTTTAATGCTGTAAACCGGGTTATCTTGTCTGCTGTGTGGAGTGTTTTTTTCATTTACAAACAGAAGTCACCGCTTGAGCTTTGCTATAAGAATGAGTCCCAATCAGACGTCTAAAGTAATTGTTTATTTGATCACGTTTCATATTTACGTAAAGAGACACACAAAAAAGTCTCCACTATTTTACGCCACACGTACTCTAAAACAGTATTATTGCAAATAAACAGGCAGTTGTACATAAAGCATATCCGATGGCTTGTGAAATTACAGAAAATATATTTCCCTTGAACAAAACGCAGGACTTTGTGTTGATGTCATTGGTGTTACATACATGGCTCAAAGAGCAGCTTTCAGATATTTTGTTGCATACTTTCCCTTTTAATCTACAGATCTTTTTATTACACCATTTCCTCGGAAAATACGACTTGTTTTAACTACATATCGTTGCATCTCAGCAATGTGATTCTTGTGAGTCGTCCAAAACATCTTTTCTTGCCCTTGTCTGAACCGGATTAAAGCACAAACGCCACGATTGTGCAAAAAAAAAAAGGAGCTGGTCAAAAGTAATCCACTCGTGGAAATATGAACTTCTTGGTCTTCAATGTTTGTGCTTTTCCAGCTGACAGAAACCCTTCATTCAATAGAAGTCTCTGCAACGGGCAGAGTGTATGAATAGACTTTATAGTCATGCACTTAAAAAAAAAATGCGACAAAAGAATAACTTCTATCAGTTATATTGTACATCAAAATCTGTTTTATGCTACATACTTTCACAGTAACTTAAATTAACAAATTCCTTAGAATAAAACATTTACATTACGACAAAAGTACATTTAAACAAAGTAATTTTGATGATTTGTTTGTGAAGGTTTTCTGGAAATCTTTTTTTGGGAAACGCACGTCTTCGCTCAGAGATGAGAAGATAGAGGCCACTCGTCTAACTCGGCAGGAAAGCAAATAGGTTCATTTCCCCAAATCTTTCTTTAAATATCCTGTATGTGGGGTAAGAAAAGAAAACTTAGACTGATCCCAAGTCAGCTACATATACAGTACATATATATTTACATTATGTAACGTAACTCCTCTACAGCCCTTTTTTCATTTTTTATTACTTGACAGAAAACCTGCTGACTCACACTTTTGCCTCTCCTCAAACAATTTACCAGCAACACCATCCTGCCAAAACCCCGCTAATGCATTTAAAAAATAATAATTACAAGCAACAATATCATTTTTATGTCAAAGTGCATCCCGCCAGCGCTGCCTAATAGTTGGAATTCAGACGTTCAGAAAAGTGCTGACGTTGGTACTTTCATGTTCAAAGCTGACCATTGGTGCAGCCCGTGCAAATTGTCCCCTATAGGCCACAAAGTCACACTGGATCAGATGAGTCACAGACCAAACAGCCCAGGGTGATTGGAGATGCGGTAGTCATGGCGATGGGGGGGAGAGGGATCACCGCATTGGTCACCGATGAAAAGGTGCCACGAAGGGTCTCGTCAGAACTCGTCCTCGGAGCTGTCAGCCAGCAGCATGGCCTGGTCCTGACGGCTGGTGCCGGGCTCTCGAGGTTGCTGGGGAGCGAGAATGAACTTTACACAGAACATTAATACAGAACATTAATACAGGATCGTTCCTCAGTAACAAGTGGAATAAGTGCAAGTGGGGGTATTGACCTCTGGCTGCCGGACCTTCCTCCTCTGGTGCTTGAAGCTGTTCCTCCTCTTGCGGTGAATCATGCGGATGCTGTAGAGGGCGCCGACAATGAGCAGGGCCCCGGTGATGCCGATGCCCACGGGGGCCAACATCCCGGACACATAACCCGCCTGTCGAGGTCAAAGTGGAGCAGATTCGTCAACAAGACTAAATCCAGATTGCCTGGATTTAGTCTTGTTGACGAATTCCTACTCCAAATGATCAAATATAGTGGTGGTTAATTTGCCTGGATTTCGAAAGACGTCTAACAGATGAGAATAGAGAATATCGCCGGCTTTATCCATCATATCATTCAGTAAGGGAGCAAAGGAAAATTACAATTTTTGGACAGTTTTAGGGCAACGGGGCAGTCCTACCTTCTCTCTGATCAGCTCCAACCAGCTCCTCACTGGAAGAAAAGAGCCACAGGTTTAGCCCTATTTCTCTTTAAATGTTTCTGATGGCAGCAAGTGGAGGTGTGAGCTTTAAATACAGCATGGTGTTTAATTCGAGGGTTTATAATAGGGAGATGATTTAGGAGCCGTGTTCACTTACTCAACCCCTGGTTGCGTTGAACCCAGACGGGAGGTGGAGGTATGAGGCTGTATGGAGGCCGCGTTGAGGACGTTTTGGGTGTTTCCGTTAGATCCTCCTCGCTGTCATCCTCGACCGATTCTTCAGAGTTCTCCTCGTCCTCGTCTTCATCTGGATCCTCTGCCGGGAATACAATTAACATTGATCGACTCAGCAGCCACGGAAATATCACATTTACGATTCATAATACGAAAAGAAAAAAATGAATTTAAAGGAAATATTTTCAATTCACTCGCTTTACCCTCAGACTCCATCTCCTCCAACCCTGATCTGGATTTGTGCGCTGGCCGATGGTTCACCATGGTTACCGTTGTCATAGCATGCTGGAAGAATGAGAAGGAGGGGCCAGTGGCGGGCAAGCGCTCCTTGAGGTTCGGTGTCCTCGCAGCACCTACGGGTGGCACAATACTATCACTTTTAAACTAAGTTTTAGATGCATATGCTCATACAAATGTAGCATACAGTAAATTAATTATGTTGATAATGCACTTTCTGATATTATAATTACATTTACATCACGACCCCTACCATAGGTTGCTTTAATGTGAAGTACATGTGACATGTAGAAACAAAATGAGTCATCCCTCATGGTTCTGCAGAGCATTGTGTTAACGTTGAGATTCATTCATTCATTCTGGTGCTGCCACATCACCTCTCTCGGCGTGATCCTCCACTCCGGCTTGCAGCTGTGACACAGACGGACCCGAGGAGCCGATTGGCTCCAGGAGCTCGCCGCCAGACGTCTGCCAAGGTGACGTCCAGTCTGGCATCAGCAGGGACGGGGCATACGAGGGGCCGTCGCTGTCCTTTTCCCCGGTGACGAGCCGGTCCAGGTCCACCTCCGACTGAGGCATTCCTCCGGTCGCCATGGCAGCAGGAGGCTGAGCGCTGCCGGACACCCGAGTGACCGTTGCCCCCTCTGATGTGACATCTTCAAACGGCTCGAAGATGAGAGGCAGAGCCTCTGATGACATAGTGCCCTCTGTGGCCTCATCCTGAGACGGCGGGACCGTAGTGTCCACTGTAATTGTGTCAAACACAACATGCGTGGCACAGAGTTTAAGTTACAAAGGGCAGAATTGTTTGGGCTTTCTGGGAAAAGTCTGTGAAATACTGCAGTCTGAAACTTGTGCTCAGTTCAGTTCAGTGATTAAACTACAGCAAATAAATGAAGGTCTTGCTAACACACAACTCTGTTGACAGCTCAAATAAAAGACATCTCGTAATAACTTCACGCTGTTTAGCATTAGCAAAGCATGAGTAAACACTTAATTCATCATTTATAAAGCAGTGTTCCAACATGAACATTAATAACTCATTAGTATGCAATTCATAAACGTAATAGTTTAATAAGCGTGTCATTATAAAATAAGATAATATAAGATACTCATTTATTAGTCCCGCAGTGGGGAAATTGCAGGACTATAGCAGCATGAGAAACATAGTAAATAAAATAAACTAAGAAATATAAGTAAACAGTAAAACAGTACTAAAACCACAGTAAAAAAAAAAACGAATCCACAATAGAAGTATTGTATATACAGACAGAATAAAAAAGTATTTAAAAAAGTATTTATATTGCACCAGTTAAAGTTATTAAAGTGACCAAAGTGAATAAAGTGTGTTTTTGTGGTCTACTGTGAGCTCAGTTATGCTTCATGCTTGGGTTTTTCGTACTTTATAAATGATGGATTCCCCATTTGTAATCAAGAATGAAACATTTATAACTGTGTTTATGAATTGCATAATAATGATTTACTAATGAGTGTTCATGTTGGAACAATGCTTAATAAAGGATGAATTAAGTGTTTACTTATGCTTTACTAATGCTAAATACAGGCCTGGACTGGGACAAAAATTCGACCCTGGACTTTTTGGTCCAGACTGACCCACCACAATCCGCGCGCAGATACTGTGCATATAATCACACAAGCCCTTAATAACACTACTATACTGAAATGGGTCATTGTCTCCTTGTCTCTTATTTGATGTAATTTAATCTGAAAATGTCCATAGATAAGTGTTAAAAAAAAAGAAAAGCATGGACAATAAACCATAAACACTGACAGAAAAAAATAGGTAAAGCACATTTGAACAAATTGGAGCTTAAAGAAAGTATATTGATAGTTAAAACACTATAACTCTGGTGACCTGATTTGTAATTATTAAAATTGTGAAAAAGCAGATCTGCATGCTCAAACCACAGCACCATAAAATAGTGGTTAATTAATCAGGATAGTATATAATTTTCCAACATTTTAGAACTAGATTTACACCAAACGCTATTATGTCAAGTAAAGTTCATAGACAACGTTTCTGAACATTTAGTGAATGAGTGTTTATCCACAACATCAACATGTTAGCTAGCACACTCACCTGCTATCACCACCACCAATCTCCTCCGCCCCCTCCTGTATGTTGTAACTTGTTTTATTACATTATTTACTCTTATTGTGAAGAGAATGGAAACAGGAAGTGCTTTTACTTTGAAGGCAGAAAGTACAATGATACGTGCTTGTTGACGCTAACTAATGTTGAATGTTACGTGTGGAAAATATATACAAGTCTGGTGCAAGAGCGCGTTCTCAATGCTTTAACAGTTATACTGCAGTAATACTGCAGTTCACCAGTAAAGTGAGTCCGTTCATACCAGACGTGTCTTGGTGCTCAGTAGAAGCTCCACTTCATGACACTGTGCCACCATGACAGCGGGAGCCTCACTTTCACTGTCCGACGACACCTGAGAGGGACCCGCCACGCCCGGTGCAGCCAAAGCCCCGGAGCCGGAGGCTACACCACCGCCGCCGGCCCCCGCAGGAGCAAACATATATTTATATTTCTGCTCTTAGCAGCATCAGTTGCTTTTTTCTTTTCCCTCAGTTTTTCTGCACCGCCTTTTCGTGTTTTCTCCATTTTTGCTTTCTCTTCTCTCTCACAGATTGCTAATGATGTGTCATTAGCTCATCATTAAAGGTGATTGGACGAGGGGGTCTGGAAAATGCGTGGACGGGACTACTGGGCCTATCATTGGGCCACTGGGCCTCTTATGCCTCTTTACATACAAAAAAAAAAAAGGTCAGCCACTGCTGGCCCACTACTGACCGGCCCACCGGGAAAACTCCCGGTACTCCCTATGGCCAATTCACCACTGGCTAAATAGTGTGTAGTTATTATAAAGTACCAAGACATCTTCTGTTGCGAAGCAGAAACTGTATTTAGCGCTGAAGTATTCATGACAGTTTACGGCTTTCTGAAAGAGGAACCTCTTTGGACATGCAGTTTTCTCATTAGAGGCACTAGCGCTCTCACAAAGCTGAGTTCACAGTGGAGCTAAGACACAATGAAAGTAGGATTGTTTGAGAAATCGTTCGTTTCTAGATAAGAGGCGACCACAGAGGGGGCTGTCACCGGAGAAACTGCCACTGCATATCTCTCAGGCGTTTCCTTTAGTCCAAAGCATTTCTAAAGTTGGCTGGAAATGCGTACAATCCTTTTATATAATGCTGTTTTTTTTCCAGCTTCCTTTCTATTGGGAAGAAGCTTCATCAAACAGACAATCCCCAAATGGACAGCGGGAATACATATTGGCTCAGACAGACTGCTTTAATCCATTTCCCTCTGCCTCTGAATATTAATCTGCCTGTTTCTTTACAATAGTCTGGATGGGGAGTGTGAAGGGTGGGAAAGAAGGAGAGGCCGTTTCAAGGGGGAATATATAGATAGAGAGAAAAAAGGGGTTGAATCCAACAGCCCATTCCTAGCAGTTGTGTGTTCTCTGTTTTTCTTTCTTTTTTTCTTTTTTTCTACATGCAGGCTCGAGTCAGGAATAGAAAGTAATTAGACTGCCACGGGTACCAGCTGGGGTTCAAAGTGGAGCGTGGAAAAGCGTACGCCTTTTCTTTGCCAATCATCAAAGGCAATCTCTGCCACTAGACGTGTCGTTTTCATTTCCGCCTCACTTTTTAATGAAGCCTCCTGAAACCTTGCAAACTCGTTCGAGCCAGAGAGAACGGGCTCTTGTGGAAGGAAGTCTTACAGGGTGACAATGCCTGCAGAGCATTACCTTACACCAGGGACTTTGTGTGTCTTAAGTTTGAACACGTTGAATAGTTGGGATTATATAAAGTTTTCCCACCCCCCAAAAAGGTCAATTTTGCATCCACGTTAATCACACTTTTCTAATCGTTCTGACTTACCTCCACTGGACCTCGCCGCCTCCGTCCACAGGCTTTCTGGTCCATCCTCTCTGGGCATCAGGTTTGGTCCAATTGCGGGTAACAATGGGTCTGGGAGAGAGGACATTGTTTCATCATGGCCCCAAATTGACAAATGTGTGGAGGTCCGAGGGAAGACAAAGACCGTGGGAGGGATGGAGCTGTGGGAGGCTAGTTTCTGTATCGGTGCGCCAGGGTTTGGAGGTTCTGTGGTGGGGAGGTCCTCCTCGCCTTGGTGTTTGGCCTCTCTGGCTGTGATGCTCAGCTGTGGGGGCTCTGAGGGGGAGGCTAAAAATCCATCTCTCGCTTTATTCACTGCTGTGTTCAACAGCTTTCTCCCACCTGTGGGACTTAACGCAGGCTGACTAATGACAGCTATGTCCTCATGTCTCCCGTCTGGATCAACAGACAGCACTGGACCTGCCTCCTTCTGTCTTTGAGCATCTCCCATCTCAGATGAGCTCCCGAACTTCTTTACCCGCCTACTTTGGCTCCATGCCTCTCCGCCGGCCTCACTCGGCCCAGATCCTCCATCAACGCTGCCCCCGTTCTCCGTCTGCGTCACTGGACCCGTCCCTTCAGGTCGTCCATGTGGGCCAACGCCTCCTACTGCACCTGCATTCAATATCAGGCCAGTCACATGTTCTGTGTCTGAGGGTTCAGACTCTTCACTTGTGGTGTGCATTGACCCAACAGTTGTAACCGAGCCGTCCCATGTGGGGGTGACGTTTGGGAGGTGGACAGGCGTCCCGTAGACACAGAGACAGGTCCCAGCCAGCAGGAGGCGACGGAGCCTCGCAGACATCAGCATCTCTGTCTCGTCTCAGTGCCTGCTGAGAGTGGACACAAATGATGAATGCTAATAGGCTCAGCTGAGATGTGAACAGTCTCTGCCTGCAACTTCCAACACCCAGCAGACACATGGACAGAGAGACAAAGCAGAGGTGGTGGTGGTTAAGATAGGAGAGAGGGCGCATAGTAAAGGGTCAGAATGCAAAGTGTATACTTGACACATATCCTGCGATAACCACAGAGAGCCAGATTCACTGTGCATGTCTGCGTGCCTTTGCATTCAATGAATATGACAGAAATTATTCATATAATGAGTAGTAGGCATGGTCCATGATCCAGATTGCCTGTCGTTGCACCGTTTTTGAATAATTTTCATGCAATCCCTTTTTCATTGCATGCTTCTGTTCATTTTGTGTAACCAGAAGGACATGTTGGGCACACACAGAGGGAGAGTGGCAGAGAGAGAGAGAGAGAGAGAGAGAGAGAGAGAGAGAGAGAAAGAGAGAGAGAGAGAGAGTCTGACACAGCAATCCTAACCCCCCCCCCCCCCCTCCCCCTCAGCCCCCCCACCCACCCTCCTCCCTGCACTTTACCTATAAATAGCACCAGGTTTTCTATCCTCTACAGATGGATCCATGAACGTTAGAATGCACACAGACCTGCAAAGCGGCAGTTTTCAAATATGCATGCACATTTGTCAAAATGCTAAATTGGATTTGGAAAACATAAGCAAACAGTTGTCTGCGGCGCAATTTGTTGCTTCACGTGACGTGACCACCAATAATCACCAATAATTCTGTAGAAAATGGAGAGGAACGACCACGTCTGGCGTTCACAGGGTGACACCCTTTCATATTGTCTGAGTCAGACACACGTCTGAGAGGAACGACCATCCAGCCCCGGCTATGGACACAGTCCAACAATGTCACAACGCAACCCCACTTTTCTGTCTGCGCACCTCCCCTGTGATCAATACAGAGAAACAGCCAGTATACGCTCATGCACCGCCTGTCAACACAATGGCTCGAGCATTTGGACCGCAAACACATTCACGCTGCGGAATGATCATTCTGGGGCTAATCACATGCACTCACGGAGACTACAATGCATTCCCCTTAAATAGCACCACCCATCACATTCTGGCTGCGAGAGCGCAAATGCATATTGGTAAAAATGTGATTTGAGTCGCGTAACAAATAAATACCTTCCAGAGTTCATGACGGGATCGCTGTGCCTGGAGGACGCAGAGTTTATCTTGTGTGAAAAAATAATAATAATACAAAAATCTGCTCGTGCACAGAAACAAATTCCGGAGAGTCAAGTGTGGGAAAGCAAGCTGAAGGAGAGGCTTGTTGTTGTGCAGCTTGTCGTCACTGACTGAAAGTCAGTCTTCTCTACGTACGTCCGCCTGCTCCAGAACAGAAGTGCTGCCACCAAATGCTTCAAATCTGCAGAATTTATGCAAATTGTCGCTTTCTAAATCGGCTTAAGCGCCGTATTGCCTTTCGAGTGCATCTATTCCTTGTCGTATGATCATCATTAGTTCCCTTGTTAGTTGTCTTTCCCAAAGAGGCTCCTGGTGGTGCTGAATGGACAGCTCCTTGACCTCAAGTTAAAGGTCGCCTGCAGAGAACAGCGGGGACCATTATTATGCTGAACATATTATATTAAAGTTTGTATTGCTGTGTTGATTTAACTGTCGTTAACTCTGTTACTTTTAACGTTTACATTAGCTTTAATGCATACATTAGGTGAGAATGTACAGGTGTTGGTCATACAATTAAAATATCATCACAAAGTTGATATTCTAACCTTGGACCTCAGAAAACACAGAGGACCAACACCAGCAGATGACATGGCACCCCAAACCATCACTGAATGTGGAAACTTTACACTGTACCTCAAGCAACATGGATTGTGTGTCTCTCCTCTCTTCCTCCAGGGTCCCAGAGTCTGGAGGAAGAGAGGAGAGACACACAATCCACATTGCTGTAAAGTTTCCACAGTCAGTGATGGTTTGGGATGGCAGACTGATGTCATGCCACGCCGCATTGCTGCAGTAATTCAGGCAAAAAGGCCCCCAACTAAGTATTGAGTGCTGTACATGCTCATACGTTTCATGTTCAGACTTTTCAGTTGGCCAAGATTTCTAAAAATCCTTTCTTTGTATTGGTCTTAAGTAATATTCTAATTTTCTGAGATACTGAATTTGGGATTTTCCTCAGTTGTCAGTTATAATCATCAAAATTAAAACATTTGAAATATATCAGTCTGTGTGTAATGAATGAATATAATAGACAAGTTTCACTTTTTGAATGGAATTAGTGAAATAAATCAACAACTTTTTGATGATATTCTAATTTTATGACCAGCACCTGTATGTTTCAAGTTCTGTATTGTCATGTGCACATCAATCACACAGAAGGCAGTCTTTGGAAATAAAATGCAATCTTAGATCTCAAGCTCCCTCCAACAATGCTCATTGATAAATAAGTATACAAATAAACACCAGGCAAGTAAAAATAGAATCTAAGACATAAAGTAGTGCAGAAGTTAGGGATACAATACGCACAGTATTATATCTAAGGCCTCACCGAGCACCCAACTTTACCATTGATAGAAATAGATAATTGTTTAATGGACAGCGGATTAATTCCTCTACCCTGGCCCCTTCAGTTAGCACAGTCATTCCTAAATAGAGCAGCATACCAGCATGTGCGGACACAAGCACTATAGGCAGGAATTAGGTGACACGCTGAAAACAGTTAATTCAATTCAATTCAGTTTATTTTATATAGCCCAACATCACAAATACAAGTTTGCCTCGGAGGGCTTTACAATCTGTACACATGACATCCCTGTCCCAGGACCTCACATCGGATCAGGAAAAACTCCCCCAATAAAGAAAGTAAAAACCATTTCACAGAGAAAAAGGGGAAGAAACCTGAGGGAGAGCAACAGAGGAGGATCCCTCTCCCCGGATGGACAGAAAAAATAGATGTCATGTGGCCAGAATGAATAATGTAACGGAATTACAGCACATTCAATGAATATGACAGAAATGGTTCATATAATGAGTAGTAGGCATGGTCCATGATCCAGATAGCCACGATCCATTAAGCAGAAGGAGGTAGAGAGGAGGGGCATCAGCAGGGCCATGGCAGTAGGCAGGACCGGTTCCAGGCCAGTTGCATTTAATGATATGGTAATGTGATATAATAATTGAATAACAAAGTAGATACTAATTTGCTTGTATTTCCACCTGATATTTGTGACTCATGTGGGAACAGACAAATCCTTAATATTAAGATATTCCATTGAGAGCCCGGCAAAGCTGGAGTGTACTAAGAGTTGGGTTGGGGCTATATAGACCAGTGGTTCTCAATCTTTTTTCAGTGATGTACCCCCTGTGGAATTTTTTTTCAGCCAAGTACCAGCGCAAAGCATTTTTGGTTGAAAAAACAATTTAATACACAGCACTGCGCCATCAGTGTCTGATTTAATTTAGAATATATACAATTCAATCTCAGAACATACACTTATATTATTGACTATTTATTAAATAACAATAACAATTTATGCTAATTTTAAATATATATATATATATATATATATATATATATATATATATATATATATATATATTTATTTTTTTTTTTTTAAATCTCAAGTACCCCCTGGGGGGCTTTCAACTATTACCCACATTTGAGAACCACTGACATAGACTGTGTAAAATAGGGTCTGGGTACACAGGAAAGGTCAAAGCGACTCCCTCTTGTGGTCCAGTGAAGTTACACCATCAGCATCAATGGGTTACATCTGTCTATTGTCAACAGTCAAAGGGATCATCATTACACGTCTTTTATTTCTAATACTATTTTTTTATTCAATGAAATTGTATTACAGCTTTTTACTGGTACAAATGTCCCCAGCCTGTACATCACATGGTGTTTCAATGCTTCAAAGAAGACCTATGGATGCTACACAGCACAATAAGATATCTGCTATAAATATAAACAGTAAAATTATGTATTATCTATACATTGTAATTATTTGTTAACTATGTTTTTTAGCAATATTTAAGTATGTTTGTGTATATAAAAAGTATATATCTGATGGAAAATATATGTTGAATTTAAGGTATTTTTTTTTGTTTAGGTTTTTACTTCATGTATTTGGTTGATTCACCTGAAATGTTTTTTGTTGCGTAGAAAGTTTTCATCAATAGTTTTGAGCCTATTTTCAATCAGGCAATTCCCGTGACGTCATCCCGGAGCCTATTTTCAATCAGGCAATTCCCGTGACGTCATCCCGTTTCTTGAGGACCCAACCCGACGCGACCGGAAGACAACAGCTTTTTTTGTTTCTCCCTTTTTGATACGATGAAAATTGGCTACTGTCAACCCAACGCTCATCACATTATTTAACAAAGTGATAATAAAATGCCCTTATTTGATGGCTTAGGAAGCGGAGGAGAGAAGACTGCGATCGTTATTGATTTAGGAGCCGCGTACACGAAGTGAGTAACGGCCAGGTCACGTTTATATCTGTTTTTATGATTTTTCCAACACCCTGTATTTTCTTATTTGGGTAAATGTCAGAGAATTTGTTAATTTAAAACCATAATTTAAACCAGGTTCCTTTTCATTATCTGTTGTGAGATAAACACAATAATATGTTAACTGTTAACTGTCCGAGTGTCCTAAATAGTTTTTATTAATTAACCTGGAAATCTGAAAGCTGTCTGATACTAAACGTCACGTGACCTAACATTACATTATTATACACGCATTTAGGTTATTTACAGTGAGCTGTTGTGAAATGCTTCATATATTTCGCTGGCAGTATGAATGGCTTCAATGGATTTTATGTCATCCTGCTGGAGTTGGAAGCAATTGTATAATATTATTAGGAGGAGAAACCAGCCTGAGGCAAGTCACATGAATATCAAGAGGACCGTTTACTTTTAATAATGATCTCTTTCTCTGCAGTTACTGTCCTACATCATTTGACAGAGCTGCACTGTTTTTTTTCTTCTTCTTATATGCAACTTACTATATTCTATGTAACTTTGCTTGCTGCTGCCACAAACAAATTTCCCCTTGTGGATTAATTATCTATCTATCTAAATAATAATTTAATATTTGTTGCCATTTTCCAAAATTACTATGTAGCCCTTTGACTTTGTATGCAGTCCCTTGATGTATTTGCATTACAGATTGTATAGGAGCCACACACAAAAAAGATCAACCCAAAAAAGAGTATAGATCTGAACCTTATCTTGTAGCTCTGCTGACTCTTTCCATTTCTTGCAGATGTGGCTTTGCAGGGGAAACGGGGCCCAGGTTCATCATTCCAAGCGAGATCCGGAAACCGGGACAGCAGCAGGTGAGAGGGACACTGCTGGGCTTTGCTGCCTGTAATCGTTTGTTTGGAAATTGCAAAACATATGAACATGTAGTGTCTCGCTTTCAGGCCATCAAAGTGGTTCAGTACAACATCAACACAGAAGAGCTTTATGTCATCCTCAAAGAGTTTATCCATTTACTCTACTTCAGGTGAGACTCTACTGCGTTTGTTATTCATTGTAAGCCGGCGTTCAGCATAATTTTTTACACAACAGATACCAATTCTACCTGAAAAATGGGAGTGATCCGGTCTCGTCGAATCAATGTTTGTCTTCTCATTTCTTCCAATCAGGCACCTGCTGGTGAATCCTCGCGACAGAAGAGTGGTCATCATCGAGTCCATCCTCTGCCCGTCTCACTTCAGGGAGACGCTCACCAAGGTTTTCTTCAAACAGTTTGAGGTATGAAAACCAAGCAGATCCATCTTTTATAAAAGCTGCAGAACATGTTTTGAAAAAGTGTTAATGCGTGTTACAAATGTGACACAAAAAAATGTCACAAAAGTGTTTTTGTTGTTGTGCTTTCCAGGTTCCCTCTGTGCTGTTTGCACCAAGTCACCTCATGGCCGTCATGACTTTGGGTATCAACTCTGCTCTGGTGATGGACTGTGGCCACACAGAGACGCTGGTGCTGCCGGTATCCTTTTCCTGTCATCTTTTACCTTTTTAAAGGAATATTCCCGCTCTTTAGGATGTGGATTTGTTTGCCTTCTTACCCGTAATTAGGAGAGAAGATTGATATCAGGTTAATCTCTCCGTTAGCTCAATGGTGAGAGTGGAACGGGACACAGAAAGACAGGAAGTAGAGGGAAATGACAAGTTACAAGAACAAAATGCAAAAAGGTTTATTTTATTGTGTATACACTTCATATGTTACCGCCTTAACTGCAAACACAGGTCTATGAGTGCACTCCTATTCTGCCAGCTTGGGAGGCTTTGCCTTTGGGAGGAAAAGCAATCCATAAGTAAGTAGCTCTAACATATTTAAGTAAAGTCTGTGACTTTACATGTTGGTGTACTATTTTACGCACACTTTTCTCTAAAAAGAAGACTTTTATTTTACACTCTGTTCCATGTTGATTGCAAATCTTGTGACTGTAAAACTGACCTTTTTTTATTTTTAAAGATGTGCCACATTTTTCTCCCATAACGTCATGTATGTGTATTTATTGTAGAGAATTGGATGGACTTCTTATGGAACAATGCACTGTGGACACCGACACCATCACAGGGCAGAGTGTACCAGCTGCCATTGGTAAATACAGAAATAAAACTATAAATTGTGTGTCTTTGTCTTTTTAAATGGATAAACCTTTAACTCTGATATGGAGTGATTTGTTTAAAAATGCAAAAAGCAAAAAAATATAATGGCTTTGATTTATTATTCATAATAGGAACATGTTTCCCCTTCTCAATTTGTGAAATTTACACATGCACATAGTCCATTTTAGAGTTTTATCTCCATAGATGTATTATCGCGTTGAGCTTTGAGCTCTACAGCTGCAGCAGAGTGAAAGAAGCTCAACATAATAATGCATCAATAATTGAGACAGACAGCCGGTGGACTCTCTCTGCTGGGCTGCTGAACCAACTGCATTTCTGCAGTAAGCACAGATGGGCTGAGATCTCTGCAATCAACCATTTACACTCGAGGAGAAAAATAAATGTCCAAAATCTCTCCATCCAGGAATTTGTAAATCATCTCTATGACAGTAGTGACAACAAGAAGTGTTTGTTTTACACCAAGCAGTCATGTTTTTCATGCACTTGTCTTTGACTTTGCTGCAGCGTCAGCGCACACTTTCCCCAAACGCCTATTCCGCCTCGTCGTAAATCTACCTCTTTGTGAAGTTAACAATGTGGCTGATTTGTCGGAAAATAGAAGCGTCACTTTGGTTTATGTCTTTTTCATCTTTTTCCCTCAGGGACCATCCCAGAGGACACTGTGGAAGATATCAAGGGTAGGTTTTGATTGAGTTGTTTTCGGGTTTAAAATCCGAACCCCTCGCTTTTGCTCCCTTGAGGGCAATGCATCAAGATTTTAATTATTCCCTTCAAAGGCAGCGTTCCCAAAAGCCAACAACACAACAGATACAAAGCTCTATTGAGACTGCGGCTGCTTCTTTCATCCGTCCACTGGAATATTATCCCAGCTGAGTGTTTCATAATGATGCATATATGTAATTTACTTGTGCTGCAAAACAGCCCTCATCAATAATGTAATTCAAGCTTCCATTAAGGATGTGCATCTTAAAACCTTTTAATTCATGACCGGTCGTTAACATTGCCTACATTCACTACTGATGTTGGTCAAATGTTCACCATTTGTTATGAATGTACTTCTGTTTTAGTTCTGATGTTTGCTTGTTTGTTTCCTGCAGTCAGAACTTGCTTTGTCAGTGACCTGCAGAGAGGCCTGAAGATCCAGGAAGCCAAATTTAACCTGGATGGCACAGCTGAAGTGAGGGACATGTTGTGTGCATATTGTTTTTTTATACTTAGTCAACTTAGTTATACTGTAAACCAATGTTTGCATTAAATAATGCATTGCTGTACTTGTATTCTCGTGAATGTGTTTGTAGCGTCCGGCCCCTCCTCCGGACGTTGATTATCCTCTGGATGGTGAAAAAATCCTGCACGTCAAAGGATCCATCAGGTACTTCATCAAACCCAGAGATTCAAGTTTCCCTTTGTCATTGTCCTGTAAAAATAAGATGTTCTGGTGTTAATGCTGCACCGTCCATCTGTGGGAAAATGCATTTGTCTTTTAACTTGCTTGTTTTCTTCACTGTGTGTTTACATTTTTGTCACAAAGTTGTCCCTCATTAGATTGTCTCTCTTTTTTTTGGTCTCCAGGGATTCTCTGATGGAAATCCTGTTTGAACAGGACAACGAAGAGAAGAGTGTGGCCTCTCTGATACTTGACGCTCTGGTCAAGGTAGAGAAAAGTTATCTGTTCTATATGATGTGGCATGTTTATAAACAGTCACTTTCGATCCGTCACACTTTATTAACGTAAATAAACTGTAAAAGAGTTTTATTTTTTTCAGCAAAGATCTTCTTTGTCAAACCAGGAACAGATATTCTTAATTATGATGTTGGCGAGTTGACACCTTTTTAATCAGACATCCGAATATCTTTATTCAATCTTGTGAAGGGCTCATTTTATGGGTGGAATATGGTCTCCTTCAAAAATCGAAGGCACTCAGTAGGGGCTGTGCCTTAAACGGACCCTGATGAAGACCTGTGTTGGTTGCAAGGCGTTGAACATTTAAATACATTTTTCCATTTGTAATAAAGGCATTTTGATGTTGCGCAAACTTTCCAGTGTGGCTTTCGACGGGGAACCCTCCTAAATGTACTGAAATAACACTTTTTTTATATGCCTGTTTATTTAGAAATGTCAACTGTTTTACACATGGCCCCCGTCACCATATTTTGGGCCTTGGTTGACATTATTTCTTTTGGATTTTGCCTAACTATTCCTCCTCCCTTTTGCTCGATTGCACTTTGAATTAGTTTCTCCCTTATTACGCTGCTTCAGTATCTTCAGTATTTTCGACAGGAGGAACAGCGACAGCCCAGTTTCCTTCTCCGTATTACACAGTGTGCAGTTTGACTCAGTGTGGTTGCTATGGCAACGCTCATCTGAGGCCATTCCTTGTAACCGAGAGCAATTTTTGTTGTGCCATGTAGGGAAGACAGCCTAATTAATCTCAGAGGGTGCAACAACAGCAGACGTTACACAGCCTCAGACATTTAAACACCGATCTGTGCACTAGTATATCAATGTATAAATTGGGCTCTGCGCACCGTCTTTCATCCGTCTCATTTAGATTGCACATGAAACCCATAAAGTGCTGTCCTGTAGTGGTCCAACCGGCTGCTTCCTCCTGTCTCGTGTTTTCTCCTCCTGCGCTGGCCGTGGACTTGGATAACTGATAAAAGGGTGAAAGCTATGTCGATGATCTAATTCGGTGAATGCGTTTCCCCGCAGTGCCCCATCGACACGCGGAAGGTGCTTTCAGAGAACCTGGTGGTGATCGGCGGCACGGCCATGCTGCCGGGTTTCCTGCACCGCCTGTTGGCGGAGATACGCCTCCTTGTGGAGAAACCCAAGTACAGCAGCGTGCTGGCCAGCAAGAGCTTGCGTATACACGCTCCCCCTGCCAAGCCCAACTGCACCGCCTGGCTCGGAGGTCAGATATTTTTTATCACTACCTGTCCGAGGGAGTCAGCCCTTTTCAGTATTGTAGACGAGGAGATTTTCTAAGTTATTTATAAGTGGTCTCTCGTACCATTTGGAAAGCCCTCTCTGTGTATTCATACCTCTCTATCTACTCCTGCTGACATGGATCGTGGTTATCTGGATCGTGGTCCATGCCTACTATTAATTATATGAATAATTTCTGTCATATTTATTGAATGTTCTGTAACTCTGTTACGTTGTTCATTCTGTACACATGACATCTATTGCTTCTGTCCATCCGGGGAGAGGGATCCTCCTCTTTTGCTCTCCTGAAGGTTTCTTCTTTTTTTCCCAGTGAAAGGGTTTTTTCTATTTTTTGGGGGAGTTTTTCCTGATCCGATGAGAGGTCCTGGGACAGGGATGTCGTATGTGTACAGATTGTAAAACCGTCCGAGGCAAATTTGTAATTTCAGATTTTGGGCTATCCAAAATAAACTGAATTGAATTGAAATACTGCCCTTCTGCTCAACAGGCGCTATCTTCGGGGCACTGCAGGACATCCTGGGCAGCAGGTCGGTGTCCCGAGACTACTACAACCAGACGGGCCGCATCCCAGACTGGTGCTGCTTGAGCTCCCCTCCTCCCGAGTCTTTGTACGAAGCTGGAAAGACGCCTCCTCCGCTCATGAAGAGAGCCTTTTCCACAGAGAAGTAGAATGCGATAATTCAGACGATGTCCTCTCCTTTACTCTACGTACTAAAACAGTTCAGTAATCTTAAAATGTAACGTCTCAACAAGTCTTGTCAATGTCTTCAACACACAAACAGCTCCAGATGTTTTTAAGTCTAGTTAGTCGCATGTATGTTTTTTTTTGTGCACCGACTGTGAGCTGTTTTAAAAAAAAATTCAAATTATGGGATACATTGATATTCTACAAGGATTACAGTGTTAGAATCTTAAAAATAGGTTTTGTGCTACACGCATCTCTGACTTCAGTTTTCATCTGAAGTCTCATTGAGGCCGTGCCCGCTCTCGCTCCACTTTGTTCTGCATGTTGTTGACGACGGTTTAACTAAAAAATCATGTTCAGTAGAAAAGTTTCAGATGATTACCAAGTTACTCCATTTGTCAGCCAAACCGCTGAACATGTTGCTTTGCAGAGAGCAGAAGTTATTTCATGGAGATTTGACTGTATTTTGGTTTATTTGACAGTAATGTCCCATGAAGCCCCCCCCCCCCCCCCCCTCCCCAATTAAAAAAAACACTCATGTATTTATTATATATCAGTGTAAAGTGGTTGTTGAACTCAATAAAAGCCCTGTACACTCCAGCTGTTCTCAGTTATTCCAGCTGGTCAGAGATGCTTTTTCTGTTTTCTTTTTTTTTCTTTAAGTCATGACAAACATTCTAATTTACATTGGCGGCCTGGATGTCAATCAGTCCTGACCTGAGCACATCCACACTGTCCTGAGCAGTAAATAATTAAAATCACCTGTGTGTCCACCGTTGTTAATGTTGTTTTTGTTGTTGTTTACATGCTTTAAAACATCTTCCAAACAATGCAGTCTTGCTCTGTAACCTTTAAATTCAACTATTACAACAAATAAATACTCAGAATCCAATCCGACTTGCTATTTCTGTCCTAGATTGGCATAAAATATTCTATAGAGAAATATCTGATGGGATATTTGTGTGAAGCGAGCTTCCAGCCTAAACTCTGAACACTCCTAGTTCACACGTCTTAAAATCAGGCTACAGACCTATTTCCCAAAGCTAGAAAACAAGCAGACAAATGTATTTATGATGTCAGGAATTCCCTCGAAAATAAAGACACTGAATTTCTGAAGTCACATCGAGAAATACAATAACTCAAACTATAAAGGACAATTTTTCCTGACAGTATTGCCTCAGGGGCTGCTCAATTCAGTTTCTACGGTTCTCCCCAATTTGAGTCTGAGCTAGAATCATAGCGAAATCTCTTTCCCTCCTCTGGATGTCTTAACAACATGTGGGAGGAATCACTGTGTCGGTTGCCAGAATCAAGCTAAAAATACAGTTATGCATACACTCCCAAATCAATATAATACAGTGTTTATTTATCTATATATATATACTTGACTTTTCCTCACATATTCTTAATATCCACTCGCTCCTTTCTCTTCAGTTGTGTATTTCCTTGTTCAGCGAAACTTATTCAAGAAACCCTGCACTGTATACATCCCAGAATGGAGTTGCATCTGTTTGGCCTTTTGGGTCACAGTCATCACTCGGGTCTTGGTCAGTCTGGTCACTGTGGGCTTGGGAACCAGTAGCGTTACCCACAATGCACCTGCGGCCCAAGACTGGCAAAAAAAGTGTGGGAAATCTGAGAAGAGTTTGGATTCTCATTACAGGCATTTAAAATAAGCCTAAACACAGAGTGGAGACCGGGGCAGTAGATGGGCGTTAGAAGGTGTGCATCTGCCTCCCCAAAGCATTCATGTGATTGTTAGAAACATTTTCTCAGTGCCCAGTTTTTGTGATTTGTTTCATCTGTTTCCACGTGATGGGTCAACACTTTCAACTCCAGAGGGATTTGGGAGAGGAAAAGAAGAGCTCTGTTACTCTTTGGATGGTCGATTTTAAAGGCTTGGACGCAGAAGGAGTCCGGACCATGTTTGTATGAGTTACCGGATGCAAACTTTTAAAATTATCCTTTTTTTGGGATCATATAGCGAAAGACAACCACAGCCTTGCCCGTATCTGAGGCTATAGAGCCGCGTCATCCCACCTGCTGCTGCCTCCGCTCCAGCTGAGGGAAACCCCATCCTCCCTTGATGGACACTGGGACTGGAGCATCAGTGTGGTTCCCAGAGACAGGAAGCAGCAGCTGTCCATCTGACCTCTGTGCGTCAGACTGGGAGTCTGAGCAGGAAGGGGAAACCCCCGGATGGTGGTTGAGCTGAGCCCGGCCTGGAGGGAGTGTTGGCCCAGCTGGAAGACCAGGTTAAAAAGGAGCTTGCGCACCCCAAATCTGTCAGGATGTTCAGTCAGATGAAATCATGACGTTAAATCGTGATTATGTATCTGTATTGTGAACTGAATTTAGAGATTATTCAGATATATTTTGGAAGTGCAAACTCATCCTGAACTTATTTCACATCACGTTAAAGTTGACGTAAATATGACTTTTCCCACTTGAGCAACAAGCAGGTGCATCATCACAGCCTGCAAGGAGTGATAAGTGAATTTGTTTATCATCCATCTCCGTTATCTCCTCCACGGAGGCAGTTTTTCAAAATCACATCAGCCCAATTATCCCGTAAATCACGCCGGCTGTGAAGACACACCTGGGCCATGTCGGTAAACGCAGGAGCACATCTGTGCTTGTGATTCATGCTCTGCAGAATGAGCAAACTGGGCATTGTGAAATGGCAGCTATCACTGCAGCTAACTCATTTTGGCAACATAATTGCGAATCTGAATTATTTGTAACTGAAAGCCAGGTATTGTGTAACGGGAAGGCTACATTTATGAAGCAGTGTTTATAGCTCTCGTACCAGACATATACCAATAACGGGCATGTTATTGGAAATAAACACACGCTTGTGTATTTATAAGCCCAAATCTGGAATAAGTCATTCTTGCAGCATCAATGTTGATAACCTCAGGTCAACTGTGTCTGTGCCAAGACTTGAAATAAAGTGTTTGTTTCTTTAAACTTCTGAACGACAAAACATTACTTACTACGTTTTTTTACATGCAGGCAGTTTGTATTTTCCCACCGCTCCTGGCGGCCACTGGTTTTGATTTATGTCTGTATACACGTCCATGTCCTGTTTAAACCATGTAGCTTCAAGATGTCAACTTTTTATGAGTCATGAGTTATGTTTTTGTGATGGTTTGTTTGGCGCACAAATATAATGAAACACCTGATTCTTCATTTTAATGTGAGAAACACACATGTTTTAACTGAACAGGACAATACAATGCAAATCAATCAGCAGAGTTTGCAATCAAATCAAGTCTGAACTTGAAATGATCCTGCTCCATTTCCACAGGCAGAGAGAGAGAGAGAGAATCCCACTGAACTTCCGCAGAGTGTCGACTGACTTGTTCCTGATTGGAGGAATTGAGTGCGTTACAATTGGCTCCGGTCCCCCCTATACTAATGTATAGCGTTAGCTTTAGATTGATTTATCATGACTACTTTTCCCATTACAAGTATTTAAAGTTTTGTTTACTATAACTGAAGCTGTTATTTCTTGTTATGGCGATCAGGTATTATTATGGCTGCATTGATTATTGCCTAATATGAGAGAGAGAGAGAGAGAGAGAGAGAGAGAGAGAGAGAGAGAGAGAGAGAGAGAGAGAGAGAGAGACACTGCGGTAACTTATCCCAGCCTCTCTCTCTCTCTCTCTCTCTCTCTCTCTCTCTCTCTCTCTCTCTCTCTCCTATTAATAATCAACATGTATTCAAGGGGATTGCCGCGCCTGCTCCCAGCTGCTCGCGCACAGCGGGACAACACGCCACTCACCATCCTCATCACGCTGTTATTTCGACTCTTCCAGTCCTCACCGACCGGCCGGAGGCGAAGGGAGGGAGCAATTGTCTTTGACACAATGCAAAGTTTCATCGGACTCTCGCACCTCTTCTCGGTTCTTCTGCTGCAGCTGGCACCTGCACAGGTAACGCAAACTCACTTAAGACATGTTTTTTATTAAGATATAGGACATTGCACTTTTCGGTGTTTTAGTTTTAGTAAATTAATGGTTGTCATATTTATTCGTGGAATATTCAGCATTGTTATATTTATCAAAGTAAAATTGAATTGGAAATTAGTACATATTCAGCATTCTGAAGACGTAAGGTGGGTTGTTTGGACTCCTTTTAGCACCTCGGAGGACACAGTGAAGCTAACAGGAGTCACTTTTAACACATCTGCTCCACAGTCTGTTTACACACTATCTGTATTTTGTCTGGCTGTGTCCCACCATGACGATAATATCTGCATTAAGGGGGATTGCCATGTTCAGAGAATGTGGCATGTGGCACAGCAACTTCAGATGCAGCTGTTGCATGTTACTGATCCAGGTGGAGATAGAGAAGTGAAGGAGGAACAAGTCAAACCAGGGCTCAGCCAGGCTGACGCTCATGGTCATGATGAGGGTGTTATCCTCTTCATCTCTTTCTGATTTTGCAGCTCTTTCTCTGTGTTACGACATCTGGCCCCAGACAAGACAGATACATTCAGTGTCTCCCAGCAGGGAACCGGCTGCATGGTGTGAATATGGTTTGCAGTTTATGAGGAGATTAGACTTGTGTTGAGGAGCAAGCTACGGTCTTTAAAAGACTGTGGAATAACCAGAAATGTGTTTAATAGTGCAGAGGTGAGATGAGTTTGCTATTACAAGTTTAAAGTCACCTTTAAAATATTGTGAAATGTGTTTTTATATATATATATATATATATATATATATATATATATATATATATATATATATATATATATATTTCATCCACAATGCTGTGTGTAATAGATGTTGGAAGAGACACAGCAACGGGCATAAATGGAAATACTTTGCCCTACACCAAGGATAACGTTAAGAATAATAACTTTCAGTTTGACAGTTCAAATGCATTTGGTTGGAATTCAATTTATGTCAAAAACCTTTTTCGTGGTTTGTAATATTATATGAATGGCCTGCATGAAGTCACAGTGTCAGGGATAAAACCATGAAAGAAGTTTGTAGTTTGGGCTGCAGGAAAATGAGAAATTAGCCTCAAGAATCAGAAAAAAACCCAATCATTTGAGATATTAAGAAAGTCCAGGGTTCAGCTTTCCATTTTTATGAATCGCAAATGACCACCACATTAATAACTGGGGGAATCACAATGAATATATCCTAACTGGTTGTTCTAGTTTCCAAAATGTTTTTAAAATGCAGGTTTGCAAATGTCTTCAGTAACCCTTTGGGCATTTGTCTGAGCTTTGTGGAAGTTACTGAATTAGAGGACGGGAAAAAAAAACACGAGAGAAAGGGACAAGAGAAGACATTTTTCCATGTTTAATTATTTTCCATATTTTGTCCTTTTATAGCAAACCACCAGTTTCAGTTCATCATGTCCAACACTCTTTGGCACAAACTCACTTCCAGCAAACATAAATAATATAATAATAATAACATAATACTTTTATTTTTAAAACCCCACTGCTGGCTAAACTACGAAGCATTCCCTGCTTGTGACATTAAGAAGACAATGTTCCCATCAATGTTCACAGAGAGGAGAGGTGAGGAGTCAGAAAGAGATTGTTAATATTGAAAAGAAGACAAGAGCCAAGATCAACTTTTCACTTTGTGTTTCTACTCGATTTGGCATTCAAAAATCAGGAACATTGTCATTTTGAGTTTGGAGGCTGAGAACTTGGAGAAATCCATGCTGAGTCATGAAACTGCTCAGTGCTGCCTTTGTTTGAACTGTGTTTATTGTGTGTAAAACTCCCACGAGTAAAAGCAGCAACTGTTATTTGCTGTTATTCTTTGCATTCTTACAAGGTTTTTGCTTTCTTGTAATAATAAACCTTCTCGTATCACATCAGATTTTTCCTAAGGGCGGGCTCACTTTACTACTTAAACAGCTGCACAGTGGTACACTCCTGACACCGTGCTGCGTCAATGTTTTCACTGGATCAATGTGCATGCAGTCCTTTTTATCTGCCACAAGAGGGCCCTCTGCAGCTGCACAATGAAACTACTTGAAGCCATTTAATCTCTAGCTTGTATCAGTTTCCTCGTTGTCTGCAAGTTCTGTATCATGACAACCATGTTTGGCATTGATGTCAATGCCTTTATTAAATATATTTGAAGGGTCGATCTCCGTAGATGTCAACTGTTTCTAATAATTTTGTATGCATTTGTCAGATTTCACACCCTCCAGAAGATGGTCACTCAAGAGGTAAGGTTCGCACCACTGAATAGGCATTTCCATCTCCTCGCAGATTATCTAAAGACTCGGCTTGTCTCGTAGTGATGGTGTTCCATGAGGTGATGGCGAAGAGCATGTGTCGGCCCATGGAGCAATTGGTGGACGTGGAGCAGGAGTACCCGGGAGAAGTGGAGTACATCTACTTGCCCGCCTGTGTCCCGCTGTGGCGCTGCTCTGGCTGCTGCGGGGACGAGAACCTGGAATGCCAGACCTCCCTTGAAAGCAACATCACCCTGCAGGTGGAGAAAGATCTCTAATCAGACATGATGTATCAGAAATACCTAAAGAGAGATGTTAAAGATGCTGTTTATATTAAATATATGGCCCTTCAGTGATGTTTTTTCCTTGGTTTCTCAGGTGATGAGGATTCACCCCATGATATCTATGCACCATGTGGAACTCACATTTGTGGAGCATCAGAGGTGTGAATGCAGGTAACTCTTTCTAAAACACGGCATGCAAAATTTAGATTTTTTTTTTTATAACACACCTAACTGCCAGTTGTTTGTGTTTTTTTCTTCTTCTTCCTCGCCACTGTTTTAGACTCCGTCAGAAACAGCTGGATAATAAAAGGTCAGTGGATGAACTTTGAGTCCATCGGATTTGAACACATCAATATCTTCACTGCACTTTGCACTTCCTCCACAGCAGCAGCGAGTCTATCAAGAACAGACCTCGGAGGAGGAAACACAAGAAGACCGCCAACGGCTGTGGCAAGTAAGAGATGGATCGCCCTCCAGCGGCACACACACACACACACACACACACACACACACACACACACACACACACACACACACACACACACACACACACACACACACACACACTCTCTCGCACACTTCAGTATGTCTGGACATTTACAGCTACATTCATCACTGATTCCTTTCTTTCGCGCTGTCCGACTACCAAGGACAGATGAGATTAAAAAATGTCACAATATATTGTCTGCTGTGTTGCTCCTCTCTTTGGCAGGTCTGTAATCCACCGACCATTTATGTTGAGCTCGTGCTTCTCCGTAAAGCCATGCGTTTACGGCACAATCATAATAATAATAATAATCCAAGGCCGCTGACAATTCCAACCAAGGACGGGCCCGTGCATCAGATTCACGCACAAGGAAAAATAAATGCAGGGATCAGTAAAGATTGGTGGAGGGGCTCAGTATATTTTCCATGTCCCATTCTGCAGCCGTCAGAATGTGAATTGAACAAGGAATATACCTAAAAAGCGACCAAATCTATCTTGTGAACAAGGCTGAAAGGCATTTTTTTGTCCAAGGAATTCAGAGAAATATCAGACCGTTATTTTACAGTCCGATCCAGGAGGTGTATGTTCAATGAGTTTGGTATTTTGTTTGTCTGTGTGGTAACTCTTTTCACATGAAGGTCAAAAGGTCAGAATTATATCTCTGTCTCTCTTCCTAACTTCTGTCTCTGCTATTTAATAATATTAATAATGCATTTAATTTGTAACGCACTTTTCTCTCAAAAGAATCTTAGAGTGCCACAGAGCCAATATTTAGTCAAACTAATACAAACATAGTTAAAACAAACTATAATAAAAAAGAAATAGCTGACAACGATTTACCACAAAGTCAAAAATGTCTTCTTGAATAAAAAGGTGTTTAGGCCAGTCTTAATTTGACGAGGAAGATCGTTATACGTAACCAATCTTGAGTTGGTGTTCAATAAAGGCATCGCCTTTAATAATTACTTTTAAGCTGTAACCAGGTTTGTAGGGTGTTACAAAATGTTTTTGGTCAAAAGGTCCATGCAATACTTTATATCCAGCTGATATAAACTGTAGGATCCAGGACTTTAAGACACAAAGAATCACCTGTTAGTTGTATTTATTTAGGTGGAGGACAATACTAAAAGAAAAAAATGTGTTTACTCTTATGACAACAACATCATGTACATTGAAACAGTTTGTGCTTTAATCATGGCTCCTGTCCACACCATCCCTGAAACGATCTCTTCTTAAAACAATTCCAATGAACACAGTGGGGAACAAAATCCATCATCCTCATGTTTGAAAAATGGCATTGTGAAGTTTAGCTGAAGCTAACAAGGGGCTGAGATATGCGAATGTAGTAGGAGCAGTTTGAGTTATTTAAATCAGCTGGCTATCTCTTGGGTTACAGGCTTTTTAATACAAAAAGGAAACTCCTTGTGTTGCTGTATCTCTCCATCTTGACACGGCAAAGAAACACTGTAACTGTGGAAGATATCCATTTTATTGGTCTCACTCTGAAACGGCTAGAGCCTCAAATCAGCAGATGAAGCGAATGAGGACTGTGGAATGTATTCCCCATTATGGAGGGATCTCTTCACAGCTGTTAAGAATCAAGTCTTTCAACGTATATAAATATGGGCTTGTGAGTATTGTTTTGAACTTGGAAATATGTCCAACCGATCCTTTACTGCTGGCCCAGTCAGTGTTTTCCTCTTTGGCAGCAAGGAACAGCGGGGGATTTGAATAGGTGCTCGATGTGGTGAAAACTAGGTCAACTGTTTGCAGCATTGAGGAAAGGCTTTCACCTTCTCCTCTATAAGAAAGGGAGAGAGGGGACATCTTATCCAGCAGCCCGAATAGAGGAAGGGAATCCGTCCAACCTTTTAATGAGCCCCACTAAAAGATGCATTATTGGACCTATACATTTATATGGGCTAATTCTTAAAGGGCTAGAGGCGTATTATCTCATAACCCCTCCACCCAATCTTTAGTTGGAGAATTTATTTTTGCCCTTTTCACTCGGCAATGAGAAATGTCACACACAGAGTCTTAAGGGACCTATTACCCGATGTCCGTCCTTTAATCCATCTATTTAAGTGTCAACATTATCATCGGGTGTTGATTTGTAGCTCTGAGATTTTATTTTAGTACATTATGTTGGTCTCATAACCACTTGAGTCCACTTCCAATTTGGAAATAGCTGAGAATTTACCATTTCAGTGGCCGTTCGTGAAGAGATCAATTTAACTCGCTTACAATGCATGGAAAATAAAAACATCTGTATAAATTAAAAGAAGTTACAGTCAGTATCTTAAAGGCAGATTCAAGTCTCTTGAGTATTATGGTGACCGAGATTTTGTACTTTGTTGTGGTTTCTGCTCAGAAATGTTACGTAAGAGCTATAAAACATGAAACATGTACTTTTTTTATGGTTTCCCCAATGTTTTAATTATTTCAGAATTTGAAAGGGCAAATCCAACAATAAGTCTAATTGGGAATAGTAGCTCATGAATGACGTTGATAATTAACACCAAACGCTCTGCTGTTTGCTGGGTTGGTTAAAAAATATGGACACGGACGTGTTTCATACACATTCCAGGGTACCAATATGAGTGTCTTTAATGTGTATTTTTGTCTTTTCAGGTGCCAGTTGTCTCAAAAAAAGATAAATCTTCACTGATTCACACTGCGGCCCATAGTTTAAAGAAGTGACTTTTGGAGTGGCAAACAACAGTAATCTTCTGTCTGTATATCTTCCCTCATCCAATCAGACATGAGACGTTCCATCTTGTCCAAGAACATTTTCTGATTGATTATCAAATCAAACAACCATATCTGAACACTCCTTTGGCTCTAACTGCTGTTTTTAACAGACCAAAATCCTAAAATAGTTGCTTTTGTGGGTGGCTTAAAAAAACAAACATATGACAACAGATTCATAAAAGAACAGAGATCATGAGTTGAATGCTGTCAGCCTGAAAGGACGAAGACCCCCATCCATCCCACGACTTCATGTTCACTGTGACTTTTGCCATGTGACTCCTCTGTTAATCATGTGTTACTTTCTTTAAAGTGTTATTTACCTATTTTGAGATACAGCACATTTATAAGTTCATTCAATAAACATGCAGTCTGAATACAAGTAGCCTCTGTGTTATCTACATGTGCATTGGTAGACCGTTAGGATGTGAGGATCTCCGTAGTGGCTCATTGTTAACAAAGCACAGGGGTGACTGTTATCCATTCAGAGACATGTCAGATGACCAAGGTGTGGCTGGATTTTAAGGGCAAAACTTGTTCGGTGTCTCACATAACAAAGGGACCAGGTTTGCCGGACAGCCTTGAGAAGTGACCAAAAAAGATATAGATTTATATAGATTTCAAATGAGTGCCAACAGGTAATTTACTTTCTAATCCTACTTTGTGAAAGGATTCTCTTGCAGCATGTGACAGGCCTATTATCTGCTCTTCTTTAGTAGAGGTTGTCCTGTCTCCTGCAGGCATGTAGGCACAACGTTGCCACCTCATCTTGCTTTTTTTTTTTTATTCATGCATGAAAACGTGCAGTAAGAGGAAAAGTAGCATCAGCCTAGTGACGATCAGCACGTGAGAAACGCTTTGTCCTGAGTGGCAGCGTTGCGTTTACTTATTCTAACGTGCCGCCGAGAAGACTTGCCCCGCTTAGGTTAGCTGCGGGCCCGCAGGACTCTTATGTAACACACCAGTGCATTACGGTGCACGTCACTTCCAGGACCGTTCATTCAAGATGCCTGTCGGCCTACTGTACACCACCTAACCGCACAGCGAACACAATGTCCCTTAATTTGCCACACATTTGGCAGTGGTCACGTTTTTGTGCTTTGCTGGCCGCGTCGGCCAATCAGAGGCCTGGAAATACTTGTGACGTCGACGGTACTCCAGCTAAGAACACACCCTTAACACCCAAATATAGCAGCGCGTCTGTAACTGATACCCTTGTCTCTTGATTGTATTTTATTTTACGCCGCTCAGGGGCAATTTGTCGGTAGCCGCGTGAGAAGCAACGACGCTGTCGGGAGCTCTCCTTCCGTACGGAGGACAATGCAACCGCCACGGTAAACGGCTGCCGCCACCTTACGCCGCATGTGACCGAGCTGGGGAAAGGGGGAGGAGCCACGTTGTCTCGTGCGCTATACCGTGGAACAGTTCTGCTCGACGTAGCTAGGCAGCAATAACGGCCACATAAGTCACCGAAACGCCGCAGACAGCCCGCCTCGACCCGGCTGCGAAGCCTGTAGCGTCAGCCCTTCAGCGTCGCTGGAACAGGACACGGTAGACTTCCGCTTATTCTTTCTGTGTGTTTCACCAACGTTTTAGCTAACTGCTTACTTTTGTCAGTTGACGCTCTAACGTTCGCCGAATCGAGTTGCCGCGTGACGTTAAGCTAGCCAGCCGAACTGCATTCTCCTCATATTTACTAAATGTATAACGTTAATTAGTTAGTTATTACCGTTAACCTTTTATATCTTTATATTTGTAGACGAGTTAACGTACAGTACCGTTGCCTTAATATTGGCGACGTTACTTTGACAATATGTATGATAGCAATGGCGTTTGGTGTTTTTATTCAGTTGTGTTGATATAACAGTCTGAATGCCGTGTGTTAAAAAAGGATGGTAATACATTAATCGTATATTTATTATATACATATGACCTCATACTAGCCTGCATTTTCCATTGCACGAACATGTAACTGTCCAGTAAAGTCTGAAAAGTGTAACGTTAATGCAACTTGTAAAACCAGAAAGTGGCATTTATTGTATACCATTACATTGAAATAACAAGCATGCACCAAGTCCTGATATGCACTAACTGAGTGTGTCAGCTAACACCTTTTATGTTTATTTACATAACATCGCATTCTGTCATTGCTCTTGTAGTTGCTGTGAGAGCTTCTTGCAGTCGAGGACGTTTGTCGGTAACTCACTGCAGGAAAGGAGATGAGCACCAGGAGGAAGGCGGATAGTCACTCCAGACCCCGCCTCATGAAGTCTGGAGGCACCCGGGCTGATTCAGAGAGAGACTCTGGATTCTCAGGTTCGGCTTTGCTCTTGCAACAGTTTAATGTGCTTAGATTGTAAAGCATCGCTGACTTGAATCCCATTAACACTTCTTCCTGGTCTACAGATGCAAGCTCAGAGCACATGAGCACAATGGACAACACAGACTCTGAGGGTTCACCCCACCGGGTCGTACACAAGGGGCTGCAGACTTCTTGCTCGGGGCCCCAGTCCTCTCAGCTGGCTGTGGTGGGAGGCTCCTACTCTAGCATCTCTCCCATGATCATCATGAACAACGTCCTCCTCAAGCAGGTACGCTGCTCCCACACAGCAAAACTATATAACTCTGTAACATAAACCTTACAACACTATCTGTTTGGAGGAATTATGTCCTTCCACTCTGTTTCAGCCCTCAATCGTTTAACTTCATGCAGAGATAGAGGCAGGTAAAAACAGTAAAGCTGCGGTGTAATCGTGCCTGTGGTTAACTTAAATGTGTGTTCACATTCCAATCACAGCTGCCTGGAATGCGTTGCCAAAAAAAGACTGTGACTATTCACATCGCGTCAACACTACTTACTGACCAACAACATAGACGTAACAGTAAATAGGAGTTGCTCAAAATTGTATTCAGATTTCATTAAATAATGTAAATATGAAAGATTAGGCTATGAAAACCAAGAATATTAACCTGATTTATTGTTCTGTAATGGGTTATTCCCTTTTTTATGACAAAGATTTGTCCAACAGTTAATAAAGCAGACCAGATTGACTTTTAATGAATTAATTAAACTCAAGGACTGTGTCAATGTAAAACCTTTACATTTGTTTCATTTAATTAGATTAAATGGCTCATTTCAATCATACCACTGCAATGATCATTACATTGCTCTTTCGATTGAAATATAATTTTTGCCGGCACAGTGTGTTTTTTTGTTTTGTCTTAATAATTTTTAGTATTTCACATTGGTACTAGTTAAACCCCGATATGACGGACACGATGAGGTGTGTGCGTCTGCAGTTTCTCTCAATGAATGGACTGCACGCCAGCCAGCATGTGTCATCTGATCCTCCTTTGAACGAGGGGGACCAGGCGTCTCTATTACGGATAGGAAATAATTTAATGATATTGTCGTACGAAATTGATTTCATTGTCCCCAGAGACAAAGAGAGAGAGACATTGAAAGCACACCTGTGAGCGAGAGGCGAAGAGAAGTGAAAGCGAAACTATATCTGATAATTATGTAATGTGATTTTATGGCTTAATAGTGAAGTGTAGAGAACTATACCGGAGTCTCTGCAAATGGTGATAACTAGCGATTGACCTGTGACAGCTGTCTCATGAAAGGGTCCAACACAGGGTTGAATGGGTGATCAGTGGATCTGCATCATAAACAAATCCCGGAAAGGGGATTAGTTATCTGAGAACTGACTGGGTAGTGGTGCCGATGCTATTCTGACAATTAATCAACAGACAAATAATTTGATGTATTGATAATAGGAGTTATTTGTCAGTTACACATACTAAATATGGGGTTCCAGTCTCAATGGAAGTGTATACTTTATGGTGTGAATAGTGTTGCAGTTAAAAACTTTTACAATTATTTTTCATTGTGCCTGAAAAGACCTCTTAACCCTTTGCAGCCTCGAGATAATTCTCCTGCTCTGAAGCCCTGGAGGTTTAGTCCCACGGTGGAGGTGGTTCAGCCTGTGGTCCAGCAGCCTCAGGTGGTCTTTCTTCAGCCTGTGGTCTCTCGTCAAGCTTCCCCTGCCTCCAAAGAGGCCTCCTCTAGACACAGACGTCCTAAGAAGTATCTTCCAATCCTGAAATCCTACCCCAAAATCGCTCCACATCCTGGAGACAGCTCTAGTTCCTCGGGGAGAGGAACCGCTTCCTCGTCTTCCTCATCCTCGTCTTCTTTCCACTCCTCCTCCTCTTCTTCTGGGTCAGAGAGGGGTAGCAGTTTGACCTCCAACAACCGTGAACACTGTCAAAGAGAGAAGCAGAACAGAAAACTGAGTAGTGGTGCTAGTGACTCTGCCTCAACCACTCCCAGTGTCCCTGCTCCACCCGGCACCACTTTGCCTCTGCTCCAGAGCCGACTTTGTTCTCCCACCACAGAAACCAGTGCCAGCAGTAGTCCTGCCAGTGAGAGGCCTTCATCTGTTGTTAGCCAGGCAGAGATTTCCACCTCCCTGTCTGTCACTGAAGCCACTGGCCATGTTCCCCGGACGGTCACCCAGGAGATCAGCTCATCGGAAGAATGTAAACACAGTGACGGTGGTGTTGATTCAAAGAGGAAGCGCTTCTGCAACACTTACAACATCCTGAGCAAATCTGGGCTGCTGGATATCGCACTCCGCACCAAGGAGCTGCACCGGCAGAACCGGCGCACCCAGAGCGACCTGAACCGGCTAAAAGAACACACAGAACTGTTCCTTCAGGCTCTGTGTAGTCGGGACACCAGCATCTGGGTTAAGCTGCAGGCCGACCTTCAGGAGGAAGTCCGAGAGGAAGGGAGGGAGAGAGCTGCTCAAACCAGTTTAAAGGCAGATTAGACCTAGACTAGTGCTTTACTGTAGACTGCGATTGAGGAAAGGAAGGTCATGGTTGGGGGGGGTTGGAGTGTATAGAGACAGATGGACCGAAAGTAATGCGCTTCGCAATACACATCCCCCCCCCAGACTCTCTCCCACAGTCAGTGTGTTCTGTGGCCTACATTTCGGCTGCCTTAGGGTCCTGACACACCAAGCCAGCCTCAAAGAATTGGTGCAGATATAGGCTTTTTGTCGCCTCAAGTCTCCTGTTAAAAGTTGCACTTGAACTCTTCGTTAAACTAGTGGACAGTTGACCGCCAACATGCACACATGTTGTGTGTGGGTGAAAGGGGATATTTGAATTGGCAGTCTAAAACCTAGTGGAAAGAGAAACGAGGCAAACAACCCTGGCATTTTGCTAAATAAATTGTGAAAATGCTCGGAATTCGTGATGCTCCAATTAGGAATTGAGAATATCATAAATGGCATGGACCTTGCACACTTTAATTAACACATTGCTTGTAAGTTCCCTGTTGTCACCTAGTGATCTTTAGCTTGTGGAAAAAGAAAAAAAATGGAGGTGAAAAAGGGAAAGAAACCCACAAATACCAGTGAAATCACCGATTTGCAAGGTCACCCAGTCCCCTCTTTGATGGCAACTCGCTTGGTGTTTTAGGGATCTACGGTCGAACACAGCCAGAAACACAGTTTAGCAGAGAAATATTTTGCTCATCTGCAATCAAGACCCTGAGAGATTTGGATTCAAAGCATGAAGCGGCGAAGAAACGCAAAACTTTTTTTAACATCTGAAAGCACAATACGGGCTTCAAATCTGAACGCTTGGATTAAAACCCCCAAGACTTGATATGTAAACTGTTCAGTGCATGCAAGGTGTTGTTCATCTAACACTGACCAACAGCAGCACACTACTCATTCTGACATCAGAATGTCTCACTACATTGACTGACTTATGTTGACATTTGTGTTGTTTCAACAGTTTTGCATCATCCGTGGTCGTTCTCAAAGCCGTGTCCCACTCACGCCGATATGTTGCTTAACAGACATCCGTCAAAGTGTGTACAGAATATGAATTATTGTATTCAGCAGTTACAATTTCAATGTAAAATTGATGCTTCTGACCGGCTTAAGTAAATGTTCTCATGTCGGATAGAATGTGTGTACGGTTTCTTACCCAGTCAGCGTATTTTTACATAGACTAACGTGCCTAAAATGTCTTTTTTTTGTTTTGTTATTGTTGCATTTGACGAACTTGATGTAAAAGATTTGGCACGTACATTGATGATTTTCAAGTTGCGCATTCCCATCATGTTGATGGCCACTGTGTGACAGCTGGAAGTAAAGCACATTCTCCAATAACATCCCAGTGTAACGGGTGCTTTCTGTAGTTCAATCATATTTATCAGGAACTTCTTTTGAGGTTGTGTGTTTTTTATATACTCAAGGATGTACGTTAATGTGGCAATATTGTCTCACTTAAATGCAGACTTTCTTCTGTGTTAAGTTTCCGTCTGTGACACGTTCATCAAGTCTGTTTTTCTTGATGGAGATCATCCTCAGGCCTCACGAGTCCAGATTTACATTCTATTCTTTTATTTGAAAGAAGAAAGTTCACCAATTACTAATTGAGAGAATTAGGAACCAGAACAAGAACTTTGTGACTTTTTTACATGTTACAAGTTATGGCCTTAATATCCAAACTGAATGCATTTCATAGAACTTTGCATTTGCACTAAAATGATCTGAGAGCAGCTCTGAAGCGATTACTGACGGATGTTAACGGCAGCTACAGTCGCACCCTTTTGAGTTGCCCTGTTTTCTTAATTATCAGTAGTTTTCTTCGTATTAAAGATGTTTTTGAATATTCTCTGTCTGCATTATATTTTGTGTGATGATAATATACTTGGCAACTAAATGGTTTTGTTGCTCATCTGGGCTTTCGTTTGGAAGGACTCTCAGCTTTTATTTTGGTAAACCAACTAATTCACGGTCCTTGTTCTACTGAAGCAAAAAAAAGCTGCCGTGTCTTAACATTCAGCCCAAATAATGAGGCTGCTCTGAAGAAGTTTGAGGTCATCTCACTGTCTCCTCCCAGGCTTTCGTCTGCAGTGCAGCAGTTCCGCGGTCCGCCCCAGATGCTGTACGATCCTGTCGTGGTGGACTGCTTCAGGATCTCCCCTCTGAACACCAGTGTGGTCATTGTGGCTAGATGGCTTCCCACAGAATCTGAGTCTAAATGCGTGTTTTGTGTCTTCCCACCATAATGAATGTGATTCAAGCAAACGGAGCAGCCAAACTGGCTCCGTCTGCCCAGACACACACACCGTACTCGTTTTTTCATCCAGCAGATGTTCAGAAGTCCCATAATTAATTCATGAAGGAACCTAAATGTGTTCTTTTGTATGTAAATAAGTTGCAGAAACTATTTTTATTCTTACATGACATGCTCCTGGTCTGATTTTCTTTTTTTTTCTAAAATCGAGGTTTCAAAAGCCCCAGTTGGCTCATTGAAAAAAAATATTGAGATTCATGGAAAAGAAAACAATCCTAGTTGTAATACCACACGTCCTGAATGAAGACCGTATTAAGACACTGGCACTATTTTGGCTTCGGTCATGTCATCTTTTTTTTCCTTTATTAAATTACTTCAATATATTAGAAAGTAGCTCCCATCCGCTCACAAATGTTTGTGAAAACGATCGTTTGTTTGATCATGTTGCAGTAGTTATGGTTCAAGAAAAAAAAAGATCTTGAACTCAAGTAATTTGTTTATTAATGTACAACAAAATGTGAGTTGTGGGAAAGTGAACGATTCTTTTAATGGATGTGGCTTCACGGCGATCATTTTTTTTGAAAATCCTCGTGGGACAGTTTGGAACGTCTTATAATGGTACTACAGCTGTACCAATCAAAGATCAATAAACTATTATTTAAAAAGGTTTTGATGTAACATGTTTTAGGTTTTTATTGGGTACATTTTAAGTTTGAGGCTCAATGCTGGTATAGTAAATGTCATTTTAAAGAATTTGTTTTTGTTGGGTATAATGTTATATAGCTCTTTTTTGAATTATTATTGGTACTGCTTTTTGGAGCGTATTAAGTCAGTTCAGAAAACACTAAAAGGAGGATTTAGTCTTGAATCTTAGATGGAGGTGAGAAAGAGGAATCACACCAGCAAAGAGAAATCGAGAAGTTACATGTCTGCTCTTACAGAACAAAGACAGAACAATGTGTGGATTTTTCAAACTCAAGAGATTTACACAAAGCCTTTTATGCATCTATTCCTCTTGAGTCAAATATTTTGGAAGTTTATCAATTGATATATTTTGAACGGTCTTCTGAGTACCTAATAATTCTTCCACAACTTTCTGTTTTGTGATTTATCTCTTTACATTGTAGTTTACAATTTCGACCACTAGGTGGCGCCGATGACTTACCATCTGTCTGTGGAGAACGGAAATGGGGAATAACAAACCGGAAGCTATAGGTGTTCGTTTCACCACTACATGGCGATATTGCAACGCCGAGGATGCCAGCTACCGTTCATAGAAACGAAGAAGAGGAACAGGACTCTCACTTTTCTTTAGCTCAGCTACACAACTATAACGAGGTAAACGAAATATTTCCACGTTACAGACGATTTAATGACGTTAAATCGACGTACAGTTTCTCGTCATTCCTTGGGATTTGACACCAAACGGCTAACGGCTGTCCGTCGGCCCCGGGAGCTAGTTCGGTAACTGCTAACCTTGCTAGCTAACTTAACAAGATAGTCTTTTTTTTTATTTTTCTCCCCCCTAACACAATTTAAACTAACTGTGCTTTCGAGCGTCAGCTGCATTTATTAATCGGCTCGTTTTGTTTTGTGTTTTTTAGCGACAGGTTCACGTGTTCATCCTGTGATGGTTTCGACACACAGATGACCTGGACTCGACCCTTATGAACCGACCGAGAGGCTCACATTCAGCAGGTCTCATATTTGAGGTACGCATTACGTTTGATTCGTCCTTGAGCTAATCGTAGAATATATTCACGCGTTTGATGGGTCTGTGTTGTTCCTGTCACCCTGCAGGTTCCACACAAGGTGACCCATGCTTTCTGATGAGCTCGACTCCAAACCAGAGGTGAGTTAATCTCATTGCACAAGAATGGGGAAACCCTTTGTTGTGGCATAGAATAACGCATTAATGCGCTGTGGTTCTCCTCTCTTTCCCCCTTGCAGCTGCTGGTGCAGTTTGTGCAGAACGCGTCCATCCCGTTGGTGCAGGTCCTGGAGGACTCTGGGTCCAAACACTCCTGCCTTCCTCTGCTGAGTCCAACTGACAGCTCGCTGTGCAGCCCGCTGGAGCTCACAGGTGAGCAGCCCGCTCACTGCTCTGGTTCTGTCCACCACAGAGGCCAAACAACTAGCAGTCGTGTGCAACTCACTTTCAGTGTTGCTACATGCTCCTTAATGTTTTTAATCTCTCCATATTAAAGTGACAACACTCAGAATTATTATGAACATTTGGAAAGGGTATGCTTATGTTGATGAATTTACAGAGAAACATAATCTGGATCGAAATCTCTCTCATTGCATTGTTTTAGGATGCAGCTACTTTCAGCAAAAAAAGATCTAAAACTCCACTGTACCCGACCTGCTCAGCGCCCAAAACGGCAGAGAGACACAGTTTGTGACTAGCTGATGTACATAGCGGAGCTTGTAGAGACCAAAACCAGATATACAAGAGGATTCCTATTGGATTCCAATCAAAGGTTTTCATGGTGATTGTAACAGCTGTGTGACTCCTGGGCAGAGCCCTGCTTGCCAGATTAAAAAAACACAAGACCAATGACCAAACTATTATTATCACGTCAGAGAAATTACTGCAGAACGTGTCAATGTCATTTTTTATGTTTGTGGTGTCAAACGTGTGAGAGATGAGAAAACCGGCACTGGCTGCTTTCCTCCAGGAACGTCTGGTCTCAGTTTCCGGCTCAAAGTATGAATTAGTGTATAAGTATATTAAAAAAAAAGAGAGAACATTTCATTTCTGAACAATGTGCGATTTTTTTTTTTTTTTCGAAATATGGCTGAGTGATAAAATAAATGGCAGTAAGGTCCTCATTGAGCTGAATGATTATAATAAAAAAAAATGGAAAAAGTTAAGGCACAAAAAAACGCAGTGGCAAAGAGAACATAGTGTGTGAGAATGAATATGTTCAAGAAGTCCGTTTTGCAACTTCCTTTTATTTGCAACACGGCCTGCACTTCTTCATGTGTGTTCACCTGTTTGTCACAGTGTTGTCGGTTTGTGAACATTATTCCTGTTACACAACATCTCCACGCCCTTTAGCTCCGACGAGCTGCCGCAGACTTTTTTATAGAAAACAGGATTAGTATCTGTTCAGGACACATCAGTACGCTTTTCTATTTGCATGGACAGATGCCCGTTATGATGCATCATCATGTCTGTGCTTTGGCCGCCTTGTATGTGTGATTCCCTCTAAACCCATTTCGAAAAGAACGATGCAACTAATAATAGATTTAAGAACGGATGTATTTATATGTTAACGGTGCCCTGTGGTGTTTTCTTGTAAGCAAACACGGATGTGTTTTATATTCAGTGTTTCTTACAAATTGCATTTGAAAACATTTGTCCGTTACATAATTGAAAGGGTTGTTTTTGTATCTACTGAGCACTTATTTCCCAGTGTAAACCATAGTTTGATTATTTTGGATATTAATTTGGACTAAAAACTAACCCGCTCTGGTTTTCTCCTCAGATGGAGGCCTTAGCCACGAGCCGGAGAGATCTCCGTCCCTGTCGGAGTTCGGAGGTTTGTCAGAGAGAAGCCCGTTAGTGGCCCAGGCGCACTCTCACCCGCGGGCCTCGCCCAGCCCCCCACCCATCCTCCATGACCTCCAACAGTCAGACAGCACTTCTTATGTCCTGCTGAACCTCGCCAAAGGTAAGGAATTCTGAACCAATCCTTAAATATTCACAGAGTCTTCAAAGTATTCCTGTTTTAGGATTCACTTCCTGATGGATTTCAAACATAATTCTTTTCATTAAAACTTCCAAGTCTGATCTAGTTTCGGTACTTTGTGTCTCGCACTGCTGGCGATTCTACGCGGGGTGCTGAAAAGAAATCCGGGGCGGTGACACATTTTCATGAGGAACCGTGAATTATTTCGGCTGGAAGAAATTATCCTTTTTGCAGATGCATTCTCTTGGTTCATCAGACCGTGGCAGGGCAGCCAACATTTTTTAATTTTGGTCTCTAACATGCACCCTTTGTGCAGTGTTCTGTCTGTGACTCAGTGAGCGATGTGAAGGATAGAAAAGGCTTTTCAGGAGAAAGAACCGCTTTCTGTCTATTGTGTCATTGAATTCAAATCCTGAATAAAGAGGGATTGGGTTCTCTTTTTTTGACGTCTTTATGTACCGTTTGCTCGCCAGCATCCTCTCAGCCTTTCAGTATGAATCTCTTCACATTAAACCTCAAATTGCTGAGCGTGATGGGAGGACAATAATTCAGACACTCAGGCCGTTGATGATCATGCAGAATGTTGCACTGGCTTTGAATTTTAGGGGTTTCACTTCTTCCCTCTCAGGCATCACAGCCTCCTCAGAGTCCCTCATCTTCGCCGCAGACGGCGCTGGGGAGGATGACGATGAGGGGGTCTCATCGGGGGACTACGGGATCGACGGCAGTGCTCCCTGGTACCTGCGGGTACAGGAGCTGGCACACGACAGCCTGATAGCCGCCACGCGCGCACAGCTTGCCAGAGATGCCAAGGCCAGCCAGGACGCCAGAGCTGCAGGCGTTGGCAACGGTAAAGTCACTTTGTCTTTGAGGTCTTGTACACTGGGAAAGAAGAACGGGCCCCTCATAACAAACTACTACTATGTTGCTGTTGGGAAGAAATGTGTACAAGAAGCTGCTCAACGCTTTTCATCAAAAGTCTTCAAATCAAAATGAATTTGTAACTTTGTCACCACAGATCTACAAGTCTGACAGCGGAGATCTAAACAGCACATTATCGTGAGACATTGATCGTGGTTCTGCACTTATTGTTGCAGTGTGTCTGTGATGGTTTGATGTTAGTATTATAATTAATGCAGAGGGAACAAGTCCGTGGTGATCCGAGAGACAGACGCGGGTTAGACGTCAGGAAAGAGAAGTGAGCAGACAGACGAGAAAGGACGTGCATTAGATCAGGAGGATACAATGTAGTAAAGGAATATAGAGTTTATAACAATAATGTAGAGACTCATTCAAAAGAAATCCATCAATCATCACATATGACCCACCAGGAGTGTGTGGAGTCTCTACCTGCAGAGAAGCTGCTGTATTGTTTTGTTTTTGATGGCCTTACTATGACATGTAATGTCTTTTTAATGACCTACTATACCATTACTTTTTTTTATGGCCTTTTGTTTATGATAACCAAAAGTCATACTATAGTTTAACATACTATATTGTAACATGTTACATTTTGTATTAGATACCTTTTCTATGACATACTTACTATGACTCTTTTACAACATATACTTTATCACATACTATCATTTTAATCACATACTTTTTTTAGGACAATATCATGATTTTGTTTATGACATGCTTTACTATATTATGAGATTTGAATGACATACTACACATACCTTTTTACATTTTTAATGACTTTACTATTACTTTTTAAATATTTTCAAGGCTTACTATACCATGCCTTTTTCCGACATGGTATACTCGGATTGTTTTAGGACATTTGACATACTATATACAATTACTTTTTTATAACAAGCTGTACTTTTTTTTTTTTATTACAACATACTATATACTTTTTTGATGTTTAAAGACATACTATTACATTTAAATTACATAATATATGATTTTCTTAACAAATTTGAAGACATTATTCACAATGAGGCATTTTGACTTATGACTTTTTATGAAATACTACCCTATAACTTTTTATGAAATACTACCCTATAACTTTGCACAATAGGCAAATTGATTGGAAAAGTTACCAAATTGTGTATGATAATAAGTGTTAAAATATCGCCATCATAGCCGAGCGTTCCCAAATTCATATCTCAACATGTTGCTTACTTAGTTTTTCTTGATCTTTTTTCACTCTTAACTGTGAAGCTATCTTCTCTGATCTGTTGTGGGCAAACAGCTTGGTAGGAAATGAACCTGGAGCCACGATCACAACCACTTTTAACTTCCCTCCACCGGCTGCCTGACAGATAAATACATTTGCAGATGACCTTCAGGACACCATGACTCAAAGCTACATCTCTGATCTTTGAACTGAGCTGAATTGCAGCCAGAGCTCCTGGTCAGAAAAATGATATGAGTGTGAAGTCTATTTCCATCTTTGCGCTTCTCTCTCTCTCTCCTCGTATACGCCTCCCACCCCAACCTGGATCTGTAACATAAACATGTTTGTGTTACAGATGGACTTTCTTAGCACAGGTGTTCTTACCTCATTAGGATTTCTCAGCATTTATCTTGGACCTCATTATCTTTCTTTCAAGTAAGAACACGTTTTCTAGACTGTTGATGCCTTCGACATGATCAAAGTGCCCAAAAGGTAAACGACTGTGTGGCACATTGAACAATGTCTTATTCTGAGCTAGTGCACCAGCTAAGGAGTGTAAAATAATGTGTCTACTGTTGGATAAAATGTCTGCAGCAGACTGTAAGTGGTTTCGGTGTGGGACTAAAACTCCACTATCTGAGCCAGTGTGACTGCTGCCCTCCCACTAACTGGCGGTAGATTAGACAAGTTCCCTCAGCAGTGGGGTATCCGTTATAGATGCATTACTGCCGGCACACTGTAAGCAGAATTGGACCTGTTAAATGCATTCACAGTGGTGGGTCCTAGCAGGTGAAAGGGGAGTGATTGCATTCAGCTTCGGCTGGTTGCTTTTTTTGGGCTGCAGTTGTTCGGTGGGTCTCAGTCAGTTCCCGATGATTGGCTACAGCCGGGCTCCAGAGACCTGCCGCCTCACACTCCTTTTTTTTTATTGTTTTCTGCTCACTTTCCAACCCTTGTTGCCTAGGCGATCTCACTCACAGTTTGACAGCAGACGAGGACAAGCGGGAGCTGCAGTCTCGGACAAGCCGCCCCCTCTCCAAGCAGATCCTCCGCTGCTCGTTTGAGGGCTGCTGCAGGACGTTCACCTGGCCCGCTCATCTCAAATACCACCTCAAAACACACAGGTAGCACAACACACATGCACGCACACACATACATGATGAGGTAAAATAATGGATTCAGGCAGCAGTTCCAACAAGATGCCATTTCCAAAGCATCAACCTGTGCGAATCCTTGCTTTGATCAAGCTTGCATCTAATTCAGCATACAGCTTCTCATTCAAGTAATTACATTTGGCATTATCTGAGCTGTTAATGGAAATGTTAAAGCAGTTCTTGAATCAAAACGCAATATTTAAATATTTAAAAAAACACTTCTGTTCCTTCTGCATGAGATAATTGTGGATGTTATCCAAAGTGTGTATTTGTACTGCAGGAACCCTCTTAACATCCGTGTCTGAAAAATCTATTGGCGGTCGTCCTGTCTGACCTTGTGGTAGACTGCTGCACATGAAACACACGGCAGACACTGAGGGTTGTTTCGTTTGGTTGTCTCGGCTCTCAGGAACGACCGAATGTTCAGGTGTGGCGCCGAGGGCTGCGGGAAGAGTTTCTACGTGCTGCAGAGGCTGCAGGTTCACATGAGGACGCACAATGGCGAGAAGCCCTTCACCTGCAAGGAGAAGAACTGTGGCAAGAAGTTCACCACAGCTGGAAACCTGAAGAACCACAGACGCATACACACAGGTGAGGGAGGGGCAAGAGATCCTCGCGTATGAAGGCCCAAACACGCTTGAGGCAATAACTGACTCAGGCCATTTGACTCCTCATTTAATGCTTCCTTGGTGCAGTCATGGCCGGAGATTTGAGGAGTCAGCAGCTCTGGCGCCTCCATTTCACTGCTGTAATGAGTAACTGTTCTCTTGTCATATTTTATTTAGGGTGACATTAAGATTTTTGATGGCCTGTCTCAGTCTGCTTTCATCTATCTCGGGGCCATCTACACTATACCGTGTTTATATTGTGCCCTTTTGCCTGTAAGAATGGCTTTCGATGGGCTGTAACATCCACTTAGTCGGACAAAATTATCTTACATTTGTCATGTTTCAGTGCATCAAAATAGGTCAGCTGTCACCGTGGGTTCCACAATTTACTACTTTAAGTCTTAATATTTTGTGTGTGTGTGTGTGTGTCTGCTCCCAGGGGAGAAGCCTTTTCTGTGCGAAGCAGATGGTTGTGGGCGATCCTTTGCGGAGTATTCCAGTCTACGAAAACACATGCTGGTGCATTCTGGTGAGTGGGACAGCGAGTTGACAGCTGTACAGCTGAGCACCCCTCATTGTAATCAATTGCAGTACAGATATTGTCACGTGCCTTGGAAGAGACGCGTTCCGTGTCTCCTTGTGTTTCCAGGCGAGAAGCCGCATCACTGTGGGATCTGTGGGAAGACTTTCTCCCAGTCCGGCAGCAGAAACGTCCACATGAGGAAGAGACACGGCGAGGAGGGGCTCGGCGGCGAAAGCAGAGAAACAGGTCTCTCCTCCTCAATCTCATTATCACTCACTCACTCACAAGGTGGTTATGCTAATCCTTGGATCGCGCCACAAACAGTTTCTTCCCGTCGGCAGTCGGGCTCATCGACAGAGCGACAGGACTATTTCTTCTTTCTTTCTTCTTACCGGCTACCCCCCTGCACACTTCATATTTAAACACATGTTACTTTAACATACACTTGCGTTATCTGTTTGTCTGAGCTCTTTATCTTATACTTAATTTAATACCTATTGCACTGTTGTTGTTGTTTGTCTCGTCTAATGTTTATGCACCTTCCACCAAGAAAAATTCCTTGTTTGTGTAAACATTCCTGGCAAATAAACGGATTCTGATGTAGCTTCAAGCTGCTCATACATTTTAAAATGTGCATGGATAGTGTTGGTTTAAGTTGCATTTCGTAACATTTGCTGAATAATTATTGGCTTTAAAGCAATTTATCATTTACATTTTCATTCTTCGGGGCCCAGCAGCTGAATCGCTTTCGACACATATCTCTGAAAAAAGCACAACGCTTCTGCAAGAAATAATATTGTTAGGTGTTCGGGGTCAGATTTGTCAGGAAAAAGTATGTTATCACCAAGCCATGATGGCACAGTAACTCAAACGCATGTCTTGAAGCTTCTCCTTCCTCACTCAAATGTCTTTTTGCCACCTTACAAGTTACTCGGATAAATGAGAATTTCCCCCCAGAGTTCACTCCTAGTATCCATTTAAAAAGTGTCTCAATGAGCTCTCTACATTCCAACATATAGTCTAATTGTACAAAATAGGTTTAAATATATGTATTTTTTTATTGCAGTAAAACAATGGGAGCAGACTCCTTGTAGTATTTGTGTAGCAGTGGGGAATCACCACAGAGGAAACACTGCCAAAGCTCTAATTATAAACAGCAGATTTATTCGGGTCAGCCTCCCCAAAGAAGCTCGTCTTTAAGTAAAAGCAAAGGAAGATGTGGCTTCAAAAACAGATGGTTATTGAATGAATAATTAAATAACTGTCTCTATTGGAATAACTACAGTCCCAAAAATCTAAAAAGAAATTCACACAAGCAGATTTTGATCTCCTCGTCGTACATGAACTGAAGACTGTTGTCTTGCGGTCCACAGGAGAGGCTCTGACACAGAGCAGCCTGCTGGAGGCAGACGGCGAAAATGGGGTTGGTATGGTCACCATGGCGACGACCGTCGAACCCATGCACCTTCACCACGTCATGCTGAGATCACCAGGTGGGCTTTTTACTCTCGTTAAACAAACTTCTGTCTCTCAGTCCCGTCTCTCTCTTCGTTTCCGCTATAAACGTTATTCTGAAAAGGTCGGTTGCAACCCAGCGGTGATTTATTCAACTCTTGGACCGTTTCCGACAACAATATTTCATCACTGCCAAGTTGCATGATGCAGATTCCACTTCAGTCGGTTATTGGTCCCGCGTCGTCAATTTTACAAGAGGCTCGATGTAAATATTTAATGATTTCTGATGCATGTAAGTCCGACGCATGTTAATATAAGGTTGTAATATTTATCGACCCATGAAGCGTTTGTACATCATCTTCTGGGCCATTTCTCCAATTTACACTGGAGATATTATTATTATTATTAATGTTGATAATAGTTTGACTGATATTCTCTGTGATCCAAACTTCAAAATGTAATTAATAATTGTATATTTATATATATTTTTTAATATTTAATTAATTATAAATATGATAATATTTCTTATAATTATTATATTAATGTATTATATGGATTCATTTACCATTCCATAAAATGTACCATACCATATGTAAATATGGAATATTCTAAAGATAAATATTCAACCCCCTTTTGGTCTGAATACTTCTTTCATAGCCTCAGCATTATGTGGGTTTCTTTGCATGTCCTTCACGTTTCTTCGTGACTGTAGGTATTTGCAGACTGACGGGATTTCCTCTTTGTGTCCCTCCTTCCAGGCTCTGCAGACTCTGTGATTATTCTCTCTCAGCCACACGAGTTGGTGACAGTGACGACCGAAGGCCACGCATACGGAGACCACATGGTGGCGCTGCTTTAGGCTGCCGCCGTGAGAAACGTCGCACACTGACGGACAATTAGTCCACTAAAGAAACGAATCACTGACTTTGCCCTTGTAGATATTTGTAATTAGCAACCGATGATGGTTTTATTTTGAAAGTTTGTACAAACAACCTTTTTCCTTAAAGTTTTTGAAAACAAATACTCCCAAAGAAATACTAAGACGGGTTTTAAAAGTTTATGAAAATATATAATGACCGTGTACATTATCATTGTGAGGTTAACATGGAGTGATGAAAAATAAGTTCCATTTATTTCTAAAACGCCAATTGTTAAAATGCTGTCAAATTTGAAATGTACCAGACACGTGTGTACCCCGCTATCCTTATTACTAACTACAAAACACATGATTACCAGCTACCGGAGCACTGAACAAGCCTTAATCGGCCCGATGGAAACACAAAAACATCTCAAACAAACTGTCTCCAGGAAGGCCCAAAGCTGCATTAACCTAGTGCGTTATTGGTCACATCCCACTCAAATGTCGACCTCCAGTGCTTCACTTTGTTCTGAGTAAGATGACACGTTGCTCAATATATTACACTTGAGAATAATTTCTTTTCTTCTTTTTTTTTAAAGAGAAATTAATAATTACTCATGAGGTTAGCGCTGTCCTTATGAAACAATCGGTGGCCGTCTGGGCCGCTAGATAAGGTGGTCACGTGTTTGTAATGGAGCGCCACCTGAATGAGCCGCGTTTGTTCCCGCCTCAGCCTCAGTGGATCTTCAGGTTGTGGAAGTGGTCCAACGTGGCGCCCAAAGCCCAGCTCGCCTCCACGTTATTCATCTTCTTGGTCAACTGGAAGGGTGGGGGGGGGGAAACAGCAGATCACTTGAATGCCTTTTGTATTTATTGAAATAAAAAAGTTACCAAAACTGTGTAGAATTTACTTTTGTGATGGATTGTGTACAAAATATATATGAAAGTATGTCACAGAAAAAGTACCAGTCAAAGGTTGTTTTACATTCATACTTAAATATTTCACAATGTCGTGTAGTACGGCAGACGTTTTTTTAGAAAGGACAGTACAACGAAAAAAGTAATAGTATGTCATTTTTTTTTTAAATCAGTCATAGTATATTATTTTGGAAAAAAAACATTTTATTAGTCAAAGTAATAAAATCTGAGTATATAGTATGCCATAAAAAGTAATTAAGACAGTATGATGAAGTAATACTATGTTGTAAAAAGGCTTTTAAGTTATAGTAAGAAATATAGTAGTATATCATGTTTTTTTTAAAGTCATACTATAATGTCTTGTAAAAAAGTGGGTTGTTAAAAAAGTAATATAGTATGTTGAATTATTTTTTATTATAGTATATTATGTCATAAAAAGTAATAGTATGTATCATAAAAAAAGTATGTTGTATAATAACGTGCAACCTTTTGTAAATGTTCCTTTGTGTCTATTCCCATTGTTTCCTCCTCTTAAAAACAACACAAGGCCCTGAACCCTAACGGTGTTGCGTAACGCTCACCTGCAGCACGGTGCTTTCCTTGAAGCCGAACCCGTCCTTGAGCAGACAAGTGATGTAGGTCATGTCCATACACAGGAAAGAACTGACGGGAGGGTACTTGGTCATCTTCTTGCACACTGAGCAGACAAAAAGGAAATCGATGTCTGAGGTTGAACGCGAAGGAAGAGCGCAGGATTTCAGATACCGGCGAGGACACGAGTCCAGACTATTGAGATGCGCGCTGCGTCTCGAGCACAGAGCTGTCAGAGTGAGGACGCATTGCTTTGGCCGTCTCACCTTCTTTCGCTCTCTTCTTGAAGTCTCTGACCTCCAGCGCCCCTCCACGGACCCCATCTGCAACGGGAGGTCATCGGGGTCATCTTCCACACTTTTTAAATGCTACAGCGTTCATTAAGGAGGTAGATCCACATTTCCATAATACTAATAAGAGCGTGTGCCCTTTCAGCTCTAATAACTACACACCTCTAGCGCTTCAACTCCACTGAGATGGGTGCAGATGACTCACACTTCCCAGCTTCTGTCTTGCTTGAATAATATCCTGCTAGGTCTGTATAATTATGGTGTGTGTGTGTGTGTGTGTTTTTTTTCACCGATAAGGCCTGCATCCACAGCTCTGTCAAAGTAATAGGAGAATGCATAGAACACATTGCTGTCTTCCAGCTCATACGGCTGATGAATAATCCCCATCACCACCTTCAGTACTTCTTGATAACAAAGCTTGTATCCGGCATAACCTGGAGAAGAAACGGAGACAGTGGCGTCAAGTATACATCTTCTGTGGGGGAGAATAAACACATTATGACATGTCCATATGCTCAGTGATGATCACAAAATACTCTCTTTGTTTCCAGTGTAAATTTCTCTCAGGCAGCATTGTTTACATGATTTGTTAATATTCATAAATACTGGTGTGTAATCATGCAGCAGTGAGAACAGCCCACAGTCGTGGTTGCATGTGTCTGCTGCCTTTTAAGCCATCAAACCAGCATTTTATTACGCGATATGAGTGAATCATGCAAGATCTTCCTTCTCCAAGGCCGACACACTTTCCTTGTTTTGTTATGCCCATTTTAATGGGCTTTGGAAACATAACTGTGTTTTGGTCTTTTTCTTTAGTCAATCATCTATTTTTCTTGTAGCCCTATATCGTGCAAGTAGCCATACATTTTACTCAAAGTATTTCAATGAGTGCCCTATATACTTTTTCATGCTGAATAACTTATTTCCTTAAGTGGAACACATCTCAAGACTTTGAAGTGGTGCTTTGGCATGATTCAAAATGGAGAAACAAAATGTAAGAGGTCTACTAAATGCAGATGTTTGTTTATCGTCACAAAATATTTAGTTTTGTATATTTGCTCAAATCTTTCACATACTCTGATTTACTCTGGACATTTGTCGTCTGACAATCCTCAGTTTTAAATTCGAAGGGATTAAAGAAAGAAAGTAAATTCCCTTAAACAGCAGCTTCGGTTTTAATCAACAGACTGATGACACTTTAAGGAAACAGGGTCGTACCATCTGGGTCGCCGCTCACTTGATAGGTCTGCCCTCCAAAACTCCATTCACCCCTGAACTTCTTCGGCAGGCAGGAACTTTTAAAAACGCGCCAGTCCAACCCTGTTAGAAGCACAGACGCCACTCGTTTAATCGTCTAACTCGCTCCAACTGCTTTGCAACTGGTCAGCGCGACGTGAGTCTGACTCACTAACACAATTTCCTCTGAAGCCCTTTCGGTGATTCATCTCAGGGTCTCACTCCAATTGTTTATTAGAGAGAAAGACTTGAAAGTACATCTCAGGAATAAAAAACAAAACAAAACATCTCTCTCTCTTGTTACCGCCTCCACTCAGTGTTTGTAGAAACGGCCAAGAAGGAAACAACACCCGAGAGAACACTTGGAGGACTGACTCACTGTTGTGTCTCAGTATCTTTCAGAGACACACTCACAATGAACAACACCGACCCGCAGCTAATGGCGGCGGAGCACCTCTTCCTCACCTTCGGCGCCCAAAGCGCCCAGTGTGGCCAGTCGGGCTGCCATCAGTCCATTTCCGAGGTAACTGGATGAAGTCAAAATGGATCGTGATACAGTTAAACAAGCAACCAGGAACAGACTGTGTATGTGACAAGCAAGTCATTCTGAAAATAGGCGAAACAAATGGTGTCACAAACTGTTCACGTCTTCACGACTAAACAGATAATAGAAGTTCCCCGAAATAAAAAAAAGGCAAAGCAAGTGAAGTTACAATGTGAACAAAGTCAGTGGCATTTTACTGGAGGACAATCTTTTCTTTTAAACACATGGAAATTACTGTTAACAGAGTTTTTTTTATCAAGAAGTGACTTCATGCAATCAAATGCAAGATTAATATATTTTATGAAACGTGCATTAATCAACAAATCAGTTACCTGTAAGTGTATAATTCGAATGATGTGTTGGAGATGACAAATCTGGCAACGTAATCATCAACTGGGACACTTTCAATGGTCTTCTACAGTGAAGTATGAAGGATATAGTGGGTTAGGAATCACTGAGAGTTTCCTTTGCACAGAAATCTCTAAGCGTGCAAACAAAAAACTCACCCTTTGTTTTGGCAGGAAGGTGATCTGCGTGGATCCCCCTCCCAGATCCAAGATCCCCACTGTCTTTTTGGTTTGTGCATTCAGGTGACCTGAAAACAGTTCCCACTTTAATCCAGCAGCCAACAGAGAGGAGCTAATCAGTTACACCTTAGATGCTATCTTCAAAAGCCCTATTTGACACAGACTGTGCTCGCAAAAAGTATTTAATCCTGATACGGAGCCCGATAAAGATCAGAGCTACCCCCCTTTAGGGCAACGAATTCATAGTGGTGTGCATTCAGCATGAATATGTGAAGCAGGGGCTATAAAAATACTTTACGGTACTCACCTGTCAGATAGTTCACAGATATCCATGCCAGGATCCCTAAATTAAAGAGATTTGCAAACCAATAAACAGATATTTCAGGTGGAACACACAAGTACATTTTTAGAAACGCTGACACCTAATTTTCACAGAAATTACAACTGTGTAAGAAAGCATGTACAAACACACGCACAAACACGTGAGCAAGAGGCATGGTGCTTAAGAAAACAAGGCTGAAATGCTGACAAATCAATAACCCACACAACAGACAATAACACCAATTTTCCCACCACCTAAGTACAGACTTTTAAGGTCACAAACAACTTTGTGGGGAAGAGCAATTTTCATTTTCCTAAGTGTCATCATAAAAGACCGCAATTCGTGTTACGCCTTATAGAAATTGCTCGGCGCACAAAGTAGGGCAGCCGGATCACGGATGCCAACTCCAAAAGAGCTGCAGACAGAACACGAGGGGCTGCGACAGCTGACGGATGTGTTGCTCGTCAGGGCCGATGTTACCTTCATACGTGCCGTTCATTATGCTGACGCTGTTGTCTGGGACCAAAAAGGGAGATTCATCAAACACATGTTGAACCTGTGGAGGAAGAGAAAGAGAGTGTAGGGAGAGGGGAGGGATATGAGTGATTGAGAGAAAGAGCATGAGAGCGTCAAGGAAAGCAACAGAGAAATGGCCTTAATATTATCTACTATAATGGTAGCTCATCCAGAGGTGCCCTCCGCTTGAAGGGATTAATTAATTCCCTCAGGGGGATTAATAAAGTATCATTTATCTTCCAAGGTGCCCTGGGGCCATCCATTACTACCTTATCCCCTCCACAAGAGCCGTCCACATTAAGCTCACACCACTTCGATAACAATACGTTTTCTCTCGTCGACGCGCCACCTGCCACAACACTGAAAATGCTCTTTCCCCTCCCGCCTGCTACTTCCCCGGATAAGAGGCTGCACTTTGCCTGAGAGTGTCAGACAATGCAGCGCCTCGCAACTCCCCGATGATGAAGAACTGCACTCCACTTTGCAGAGGTCTCGACAGTGTGTCGTGTCTCTGTGTACCGGTGCACTCTCGTACCTGCTCCAGAAGAACCCGGGCTTTATCTGCGGCCAGCAGCCGGAGTCCGGCTGTGGCTCTGAGGACCAGCGGCGTTCTCTTCCACTCCAGACGAGGCACCGTCTTCTTGGCCACCTTCAGCAGCATCCTCACTGTGTGTCTGGCCTTTAAAAAAAAGAAAAAGAAAACAGGCAACGCTCACTACAGCGTGGTACTGCTCAGAGCGGCTTTTTGACAAACAGGGTGACGAGTTAGAGCCGAGAGAACACTTGATTGCACGTGTTGCATATTATGCTGCTTGAATATAACCTTGTTTGTCGTTTTTCTTTTTTTTTTCCTCACTTCTTACTTACTTTGATTCGTGATGTGATTCCCCGCAGAGGGAGGCTACCGGCAGCGTTTTTTGAATACAATGTAGAGCCAGCGAACCTTGTCCTTCAGCTCGATATAATTGATTAGATTTGACAGTGAACTCACCATTTCGGGGGAGTCAGCATATGCTGACAAACCAGGCTTTATGGAGTGGAACATCTCATTGTCCAAAATAGGCAGCTCTAAAAAAAAATTAAAAAAATAATACAAGATCCGCCCACATCAAATATGCAGCAGCTATTAAAAGCATTAAAAAGGCCTAAATCTGCTTTGCATACATATGCAGAATATATCCCCGTATTCAAGATGAGGCATGTTGACTGGAATCTGACAGAATAGGATTATATCTTCAAAAGTAAATGAAGTCAAGTATAATCTATGTCCCCTGTGGTAAAAAAAGAAGGTTGTGAGGACATTGTACATTTAATTTGCATTGTAAAACCAATTGATTACAGGATATGTAAATAAACAGTAAACACGCGTGTGATTCGACCTGTTTCTCAACGTGAGTTGGCTTCATAACGCGTGTAACAGAGCAGAGGAATGCAGGTCAGATGAATGAGCCCAATATATCACCTGAGTCACTGTGGATCAAGGTGTAGACGTGGATGCGCGTCCCTGTGCTCCCTGCGTCAAACATCACCGCGTAGAAGATGTGGCTGTGGTTCGCCGGTCGGCTGAGTCTGGGAAGGGTTCCCCCAAAGACGTTGGTCAAGTCCAGGAGGGAGGTCTTGACCCGGGCTTGGCTCAGCCCCGCGACGGCGAACAGCACCAGGAGTGGAAGTGGCACGGTGAGCTTCATCTTCACTCTGGGGAGTTAACCAAAAGACAAATATCACAGGTTTTCTGGTCAGAGCACTTTAAAGCTACTATTCCATTGAGATGCTCCAAACCAGCAGCTCAAACTGATGCTGACTGGTTTTGGGAGATGGTAAATTACAGCATGGCAAAGCGATAAGAGGCTTAGGAAGCAACAGTTATGTATAATAGACCACACCCACGACAGACTCTCCAACCAACCACAGAGACAAACCCAAAAATCAACCTCTCTACCTGCTGAGTCGACTCCTGCGGAGCATTTAAAAAAACATCACATCAACACCATGTTTGACTTAATTTGGTGGACTTTAATCCTTTGATCGATACGCAGCAACTCGTGTCTCAACAAAACTCAGATACCTAATGTGAGGAATTATAATGTATTTAAAGCCTCAGTGAGACAACACTCGGTGAGAAACCCCCGTTGAGACAATCGCTCCGCTTGCACAGAAGATAAAGCCATTTGTACGTGAGAATTTTTGCTGCCTGTGAATTCAGATTGAAGATTTACATTTAAGGCATTTAACTGGAGCAAATTACAAAAATGTATAGAAATGCTAGAACGAGACTGTAACAAATGAGACCCCAGCCTCGGACCCTTTATTAATTATTAATCACTGAAATGTTTCAGAAGCTGAGCATGAGATAACGGCCTGGATTTTTGCAAATTTAAAGCTAGAAAATGCTGAACATCAAAATACATCAGGACTCGTGAACTGATAGAACTGGTTTGTGTGTAAGAAAAGCTTGTCATGATCATAAGCGTTGCATCTCAGTACGTAAGAAGAGCATGTATTTAAAAGTCTGGCAGTGTGTACATATGCGAATATGGTTTTTCTGAGGTCCCAACTGATTTGTATTAATGTAAAGTAAAGCTGTGACTCCAGAGTGGGCCGCACGCTCTGGGCAAAACAAGGAAAGTGTGTCGGCCTTGGAGAAGGAAGATCTTGCATGATTCACTCATATCGCGTAATAAAATGCTGGTTTGATGGCTTAAAAGGCAGCAGAGACATGCAACCACGACTGTGGGCTGTTCTCACTGCTGCATGATTACACACCAGTATTTATGAATATTAACAAATCATGCAAACAATGCTGCCCGAGAGAAATTTACACTGGAAACAAAGAGAGTATTTTGTGATCATCACTGGGCATATGAGCCATATTTCTACACTATAGAAGATTTGTGTAAAAAATGAATAAATACAAAAAGAGGTGTTAGGAGTTTCATGAAGCTCTGATTGTAAAAAACAAATTATGAATGTTGTAATTCAATTTGTAATATTGTTAAATAATCCTTGGTGCTTTAGGATACTTTTAAACCGATCTTTCTGTGGCTGCCTCACTTACGAATATAAACATATAAATAGCGGATTGCCGGACAATGTTAATGTTATAACTCAAATAAACCCACTTTCACTGCAGCATTAACAGAATACTCAATACGCATCCTCTCTAGTTGTCACTCCTTTATACACTTTACAACACGTTCTTTACGAATAAAACGTTACCATACAGCTATGTTTTGGGTGTCGGTGCCATGAAAGTAGTAGTATTATTTAAACGGCTATCTGGCTTCGAATTAATTGACGGTCACAAAGCTCCTCGTTAACGTTCATTCTCCGTCAACTGACGTTACGTACGACGTCAGCTTGCGTGAATGCTACGTTAAACAAAGCTAGCCGGTGAAGTTAGTTAACAAGCTGGTTAACGTTCGCCAACAATCGTGATAGCTGTATAACTCCCCTAAAGAACAATTAAAACAAAGTAGATATATCTGTAACGTTAGCGGACTTATTTGAGTGCTCTCTGAACGCCAAACACACTCGGAGCTCACCATGACGGACGTCCGACGACACTCCTCTCTCGACTCGCGGAGTGGTGACGTCACCGGCGTCGTGATGAAAGTTGTTTTCGGTCACCGACGGACGTCCATAGTGGAACAAAACATGCTGCGCATGAGACAGATCGCCCACAAATACAGTGGGTCGCTTTCAGCTAATTTACAGGCTGTGTGTTGATGAACCAGAATAACAAGTTTAAACATTTAAACTCCTTCTCGTCTGTGAAGTTAATTAGGCATCATTTAGAGTTGCCTGCCAATGTGTCGGCTTTAATGTGTCATGAATAATGTATTGAACTGCAACACAAGCAGAGGACCATTTCAACACAAAGCAGAAGTAAATTTAGTCAAATTATTGTGGCTTTATTCGAACAGTCAACTACAACTATGTCATCTTTTAATCACAAATAGTCTAGGTGACTAAATTTACTGTAGCTCATAATTTGAATGGAAATATGTTCAGCACATAGTGTTTCATCATGATGGTTTATAGAGAACGTCAGATGTCATGTCAAGCACAGCGATGTAACTTGTATACCATCCATGATCAGAATAAAATAATCACTCCTGACAATACAGTACAAAACCCTTGAACCTCTCTCCGACATACAGAAACCCCAAGTTAGCCCCAACACTGGACAGTAGGATATAATACATTTAGGAGGGACAATTATTATTATTACCATTATTTCAGTTTTACCAGCAGAACAGAGAAAGGTGTGATCTTGTTCTAATGTAGCATTTGCTCCATTTACATCTTCTTTCCAAGTATCTACACAACGCTCTGACAAACAGAACAAGCTAAAAAAAAAAAGAAGAAAAAAAACACAGGATAATGGTGGAAGACATTTGGGGTCATTGCTTTAAAAAGGTAAAATCCCTGATCCTTTTAAATTCTACTGTAGGTTCAGATAAATGTGACACCAGAGTTTACAACTGATGATGGCTGAGCTGGCTTACATCCGTAGTCCACCCGGTCAGGACCGGACATGAACAGGAGGAAAAACGGGTGCAAAACACAACAAACCCCATTTCATTGCATCAGTCCAGCTCATTCCCCGCGTCTCCGAATGCGGTGAAGTTTGCATTCGCTTGCGTTTGTGCAACAACATTGTTAAGGATGGCTGAAGATAAAAAATAAAATAAAAATCACCAACTAATAATAATACCCCAGTGTACCTGTATCGAAAAAAAAAGGACATGTAACCCCGCGCCCCCATGGGTTTCATCTTAAGGCATATGAGATGTCTCTCAAGGTTATGCTGGATGTGCTGGGCATTTTAGCGTCCCATGGTTGGCATGGTAACTGCTGGGCTCGTCACAGTGGCGTCCTCAGCCTTCCACTGTGAAGTCACGGTCTTGATCTGAGTGTAGAACTGGATGCCCTGGTGGGAAAGAGACAACTGCAGTGTCAACTACCCAAGTTCACAATTGTTTATTTTGATGCAGTCATTTTTAATGATCCAATACGTGACAACACGCCTTGTTGTTGTTTACCTGCTTGCCGTAGAAGTTGGTGTCTCCTCTGAATGAGCCTCTGGAGCCAGTGAAGGAGAACATGGGGAGAGGGACGGGGATGGGCACATTCACACCAATCTGTACAAAGGCATACAAACATCAGGGAGATATGGACACAATAGAGCATGATTTCTGGCAATTAAATAAATGGTTTTATATACACTCATTAATTAAATACTAATTACTTGATTAAAAACGTTAAGATCGTATTTTTCAGCTTTTAGATGACATTCATAGTAATCAAGCCCTTTTATTATCGTTTTTGTGTGTGCATTTAAACCAGCAAATCTGTGTAACGTCAGCTTTTCAGCATTCACACCAAACACTCTTCAGAAAATGCTTTTCTATTTAAGAACCGTATTATATGGAATTACTGTCAAGTTTGAGCAAATCATACATAACTGCTAATGTATTGTGATCATGTATTTCATCTGACATAACCTCCCCTCTGGGGGAAAACAGTACATTTAATGCCAGGTGTGACGGATCAATAGAATGGGTCCATCTTTACGCATATACTACAGCGTAAAAGTGAGGGAGACATGGAGAATTATTTTCTCATCCATCTGCATGAAATGTTGTTATACATTTAAAATTGCACATAGACAAAGACTAATTTCACACACACAATTTAGACAACTCTTTGCAAATTGTCTCCTGCTGTATTAACAGGTTTCACACAGACCGGGACCCCCACTGACTGACATGTCCAGGATAATTACAGACATTTACGTATCCCTGCACAAATCCACACATTAAATATTCACTTGACACGTTGACAATGACTTATTTGAACATACTATTAATTTGTTTGTTTATTCTATTGTACAGTTTCATATTTTTTTATTATGTATATTATTCCACTGCGTTTATCGTTATGCGCCAATCACCATGCAAACATACCTGGCAATAAACCAATTCTGACATAAGTTCTTTGTATGGGGGGAGTTATTACAGCCAATAAAAACGTTTTTCAATGCACATTGACATTTCCACATGCATTTTAAGATTTACTTAAAAAATTGTGAACCTATCCTTTAATGCCGCAAACAATAAGCGTGAAACTTGGATTTATAAAGGATACTTCATAGCACCATTCCTTTGAGCCATCAAGCTACAATTAATATTCACACTTCACATGAAGTCTATGCCTGTTTCCTGTCTTTGAGATAACACCGTCACCACAAAACTGTTAACTCAAAGTCTCACACAAGTGGCTCACACTTAAAAATAAAATAAGGCAAAAGGTGAACTTTTATTTTAAGACCCTGACAGAGCTCTGTTCAGGGAATAGTGTTCAAATTGACAGACAATCTCCAGCGTCCTTTTATTCAGTGCTTGTAAAAAGTGTGTCTCACCTGGCCAACGTCCACCTCATGTGTGTATTTGCGTGCTGTGGCTCCGTTGGTGGTGAAGATGGCGGTGCCGTTGCCGTATTGGTTATTGTTGATTAAAGAAATGGCTTCGTCAAGATTTTCAGCCTCCAGGACGACAAGCACGGGTCCAAAGATCTCCTCTTTGTAACACTTCATGCCCGGCTGGAAAGAACAGCAGAATGATCACATCAGAGTTTCCTCCAGCATTTAATTAACATCATCTGCAACAAGAACTCCACAAGGCATCATTAACAGTACATAATGTACGAGTATGTACACACTTTAGGATGTTAGAGCAATACATGGAGAAGACTGAGAAGAAGTGCTTTCAGTGCATTTAACACAAAGTATTTAGGCTCCTGTTAAAAAAGCAACTATAAACCATTTTCTTTTTTTCTCTAAAAACATAATTCTGGGACCTATATTTCATCATGTTAAGACTTTCTACTAACTGACAAAAGGCAGCCATGTTTCCCCCTTCGCCAAATCTCACCGTAACACTGCTCAGTATGGTGGGTCCTACAAAGTTTCCATTTTCATATCCTTTGACGTTGACATTTCTCCCATCCAGCAGAATCTTGGCACCCTCATCCACCCCACTCTGGATCAAAGACTCCACCCTGGCCTTGGCTTCAGGAGAGATCAGGGGACCCACATCTGCCCCGGGCTGATCACCTTCAGGACACAGTCGTACATGTCAAAAACCTCCCATCATAAAAAAAGCAGCTTCATGCCACTCTTAATATTAAAATGTTTAGCAAAGCCATTTTTACTTTGCGTTGACACAGTTAAGTTTGATGTTACCTGCGTTGACGCGCAGTGATTTGGAGCGCTCCACCAGCTCTGGGAGCCAGTCACGAGACTCCCCGACAAAAATAGCCGTGGAGAGAGCCATGCAGCGCTGGCCAGCTGCGCCGAAGGCAGCACCCACTAGCTGGTTGATGGTGTTCTCTTTGTTGGCATCAGGCATCACCACACCATGGTTCTTGGCACCCTATAAATGAAAAATGTAGGACACGGCTCAGAAGGGTTTCTCTCCAGTTAGACTGTAGCAAAGGGCTCATCACGTAGGCTACAAACATCCGTGATTGACAGCTAAGCACCGAGTTGTCTTGGTGACAGAATAGTAAATGTTTTGCTCCATATGATTTTTTTGTCCATAGCAGTGATTAATAAGTGGGTTATTATGGCACAAAAACTACTTTAGCTTCATGAGACTGATAATCCTGAATGTAAGAACAGTATATTCAGTCTAAGGATGTTAAAATGTGCACTGCAAGTTAGGGCGTACCATGTTGGACTGCACCCTCTTGCCGTTTTTGGATCCCCGCGTGTAGATGTGCTCTCCAGCCGGGTTGGAGCCCACAAAGCTGATGGCTTTGATGGCGGGGTGGTCACAGATGAAGTTCACCGCTACACAAAGATACAAACGGGTACTGTAAATCCTCCATTCTTCATCTGTGCTGCTGCACCCGTAAGGCAACATAAGAGCACAAAGGCCTCGAATATGGTGATCCATTTCCTCAAACACTCATGAATTACTTACAGATATAGAGCTGCACATTTTATGGAAATTTAACCATCTACATATTGCCAGGGGATATATGATTAGTGTTTGAATCATCCATGGACCTTTTGCCATTGGTTATTACACACACACAGATTGTGTGCTTCTGAATGAAGAGGGAGACAGACAGACACACACACTCACCATCATGCTGGCCGTGAATGATATTTAGTGTGCCATCTGGTGCTCCTGCGTCCTGGAGCAATTTGGCCAGGAGCATGGTGCACCCTGGGACCCGCTCGGAGGGCTTCATCAGGTAGGTGTTGCCACATACCATCCCGATGGGGAACATCCACAGTGGAATCATTGCGGGGAAGTTAAACGGGGCGATACCGGCACACACTCCGATGGGCAGGCGGTAGGTGTAGGTGTCCATGTCCCGGGTGATGGAAGGCAACGTCTCCCCCAGCATGAGGGACGTAATGCTGCAGGCATGCTCAGCCACCTCTGGAGATGAAGAGTATGTAAACTAACAGTGCAGAGATGTGAGGCACCCAATAAACTAATGGATGCATGAATACAAGTTATTTAGGATGAGATCATTTAATGTATACATTACAAAGCATTATGCAGTTTAGCCTCTTACTTAATTATCTTATAAAACTTGTGAGAACTTCAAGCACTGTAGGACATCATCTCTAATGCTGGCAGCACACCTGCTTCCGTAGCCTGTCTTTCAGCTGACAAGTTACAAGTTAGCATGCCAGAATAACTCGGGCATCGCAAAACTGGGAGCTCTACCAAGTACAAAAAAATTTCTTTGGCAGCTTCGTCTTGTAACAACCAAAATACATATTCCTTTACTTGCAAGTGAGCATGGCTTGTTTAATTTCTCAACAGGATTCTCGATGATGCAAGTATGCCAAAGCGCACCTTAATGAGGAGAACTGCATAATTATCTTTATATAGCATGTAACTAACAGCAGAGTGTTTTACATAAAGACATACTAGGTAGTCACACTTTAACATCAGGTCCCAACAATGTGATGCTGCAGTGACACTATTTCCTTAACCCTTGTTTTGTTATCGTTGGACACTGTGAAAGCTTCTTGAAAAGCAGTTTAGGCTCCTCTATGGCAATGGGACCAAAACAGAAAGCCTTGCTTCATTATTCATTTCAAAGTTTAAGTTGCTTTCGCAGGAAGTGTCAGGTTACGCGCAAATAATTGACACTTAGTATCAAACTTTCATCCAGGCAAAGGGTTGCCGAATACACAGACTTTTCATCAGGAGATACAGATACTATAGACAACAGTCTTTGAGCAGGGGAATTTGATCTGCGCTATATATTCACTAGCACTCTAATCTAATCAGGATAACAAAACACAATAGCACACAGCAAAGCCGATGCTTTACTTACGAAGTCCTCTAAATACGTCTCCCTCTGCATCGGCAAGAGTTTTCCCCTGCTCCAAGGTTATCATTTTAGCCAGTTCTTTCTGAAATATAAAAGAAAAAAACAACAAACAGCTAACGATCAATTCAAGACATTCGTAAGGGGGAATTTTGTTTTTACAACTTCTTTGAGCTCCAAGTTGTTAATCATGAAATGGAAAATATGGAAAGGTTAAAAAGAAAAACAAGTGACAGATTTCCGTACAATGTTATCCTTGATGAGCTGCTGGTAGCGTAGGAAGATCTGCTGCCTGCTGAGGATGGAGGTCTCCGACCAGGACGAATAGGCTCTGGAGCAGGAGTCCACCGCTGCCAGCATCTCCTCCTGGGTAGCTTTGGGAACACGTCCTACCACCTCATTAGTCGCCTGAGAAGCAGGAGACAGCCCATACAGACAGGTTCGACTGAGCGCAAGGGAAGTCATGACTTGGTCTTACTTGGCATGTGCATTAATTCATCAATATTAACAACCACATGTTTGTTTTCTATCTCTTTACAGGTTTGATATTTTATCTGATGTATGCTATAATTATTCATCACTGCGTTTCCCTTTTGGACAATATGAAACATCACTGGCTGTGTAAACTGGGCTTTGATTTCTTAGGAAGTGACAACTTATTTCCCCCTTCCCAATGTTCATACAGTGAGTTACTACCAAAGTTGAACTGGTTAGTTGCAGCCAGCTCTAGGTAAATCTCTTGTTGCTGCAGCCTCTTCGCAGGCTGGATATAGTTCATCTATGAATACTTACGGGGTTGTGAATGTCAAGCCATTCGGAGCTGTTGGACTCAACAAACTTGCCATCAATGAACAGCTTGGTGGTGGGCTAGAGGATCACAGAGGCATATGGTTAATTCCCTTCCTGTCTGGTTACATCACGACTAAGTTCATTTAGGACATCTGTCCGTCACAACATATACATCAACTGGCCAAAGCATTTTATTTTTTTAGATCGCTTTTCTTTCGACTTTAAGTTTAAGTCCTCCTGATCAGAGATTTCCAATGTACCGCAGCCATCTCCCAATCCCTTAATACACACAAATTCTAAGAATGTTTGTGAGTCGATAAAATGTATGCACTGAAATAGTCAGTATGCATACTGCTATCAAAACACTTGGTTTTTGAGCATGTGGTTGAGCTTTCTTTGTGAAGTTTTGGCTTTCCTAAATCGGAGTTTGACTAATGTCATATTAACCTCCTGTTAGTATAAATCACAATGTAACCGACTGCTCACGAACTGCAAAAACAGTTGCATGGTACATGTGCTGTATAGGATATGTACCTAGACCTAGGACAAGGTTAATGAGTGTGCAACAAGTACAAAGTGCAAGGAGACATTTCTACACAGAGTTACAATATGTATGCAATGCCACTAGGAACTCCTCTTGCTTTGAAAATGTTTAAATATCCCTCTATGGATTTCTAAGTCTATTTTGCTCAATCTTTTCATTCGGAAATCTGCAAAACTTCACACACAGACTAATTTACAGTTAAAAAACGAATTGCAACAATATTTAAAATCTGGAGACATCTGATGTAGAGTTGGACTAATGACCAGTACAATCAGCCATCAGCTTAGCACATATATATATTGTTCTTAGATAATATGAAGACTGATAAGCAACAAGAAATCATAATCTGCTTTTGAGGTATTTTAAAACCATCTCTTCATTACATGGTCAAAAATATAATTCATTCTGGCTTTTGTCTTGGTGAGAATACGATCAAAGAAAACAGGATGTTTCTCAGCTCCATTTACAGTTTCATGGCACATAAAAACTACATTGTTTGTTTGTTGACATTTCTTAAAAACACCGTGTTACTTTGATATCATAAGGTCAAGTGTCTCAAAAAAACAAACAATGCATGTGTTCACTTTTTAAATTATTGCATAATGCAACACAACGTGGCACAAGGACAGAAGTGTTGGTGACTTCTCTAACTGACAACTAGAAACACCGGGGCTGTCATTCATTCATTCACTGGTGGGTTATGAAAGCTGGTCATTGGGTGTCTCTTACCGCTGAGGAGGACGAGTAACACACGCGACCCAGCTGGAGGGATACCTGCAATAATTAAAAGACAACATTAGTCAACTTCAATTTATTTTTAACTCAATGTTCAAAGTCGGACGTTAATGGATAACAACCATGTCCGAGTATTGCTTGACCCCTGTGTCCACGCGATGCACATACAACGTATCAAACCCGCCCCTAAAACGTGAGTTACCCAACTTAACATGCATGTAACGAGTACTTTTACATATTCGCAAAGACGACGGGAAAGACTGGTTGCATAGCGTTTGTTTTGGGCTAACGACTTTTGTTAGCTAGCAGCTCAGGTTGTTAGCTACGTTGAGTTTCATAAACGTCCCACAAAAACAAACTGTTATGTAAAACGTGAGCATGAATTTGTCTCACCTTCTTGTTCAGAAGGGACCGGAGAAGTGCTGCCATTATGGTGAGTCGGGGTTTATCTTATTCCTGCTCCAAAGCCCTTCAACCGACCCAAAACGACACCAGAGTGCAAATAGAACTTCAGCTCGCAGAGGGCAGCGCTGGTGGGAGACGTTGCTGCGCTTCAACTAGAGCTACAAGCCGTTTATCCGCGTGAACGTCAACGGCTGACAGCACGCGCACATGTTTTGTAGGTCTGTGAATGCTGCGCGCGACACCATTCGCAGTTTCCGTTTGGTGTGGGCGGGACAGACCTGATTATAACGGCCAATCACTGCGCGCAATTTACCAACCGCCCTAAATTACAAGAAGCTGATTGGCTGTTTACATAAACACAAACTGGAGTCGTATTAAAGATATTATTTTATATATATATATATATATATATATATATATATATATATATATATATATATATATATATATATATATATATATATTTAGTGCACAGACACCTTGCCTAGTTTCTTTACAACACGCCTCGTAAAGTTGTAATATATATCTGTGACTGTAAAATAATAAATAGCTTTTTTTTTATGTGAGGAAAACACGTATCAACACTTAGTTGCAGGCAACAGTTTCCATGGCAACATGGAGTTCCTACAGTGGAGTTGTCAAGATGTTGCTACATGGATCGAGTCTTTAGGATTTCCACAATACAAAGTAGGTTAACAGTCACCTGGCTAAACATATATAACGTTAACAGTAACAGGACAGTGCCTGTCTGCTTTCACACGATACCACTTGTTTTCTTGTTGTTTTCAAAGCTCTAACTTCATTATACTTTTTTGTCGCAGGCATGTTTCACGGAGAACCTCGTCACTGGAAGAAAGCTCATTTATGTAAATTGCATCTCTTTGCCAAGACTTGGAATCACAGATTTTAAAGACATGAAGGTATTATTATGAAGAGGGAGAGGAGGGAGAGACTCTTTTTTATTTTTATTCTAACCTCCAGAGGAGATTGATGTTATTATGGAGGCAGACTTGTTTACATATCAAAGCTGGAGGCTCACACAATGTTCAAGGCAGTTTCAACAGGCTGAGTAACACCGAGATAATGATAGCGCTGTGAAACTACTGTAGGCCCACATAACCTACTCCTGTCCTCTTGTGCTGAAAAAGAAGTATGAGTTTGTCTTAATTTATTCAACTTTGAATACGTGATGAATCATTTAAGCAGCCTAACTCATCAGGTGGACATATCAAACATTTGCCGGACATCAATTTAGGGTTCAGCAACTTGTGGCATGGGTATTTCTTTGCTCGGTTTGCTTATTCACATGGTAAAGTCAAAGATTCGTTACAAAGAAAAAGATGAAAAAGATGAACCTTGAAGTGAAATAATTAATATTTGCCGCATCAATTGTATTCAAATATCTCTACAGTAAGCTATAAGTGAACCGTAAACATTGGAAACTGGTGTCTAGTCTGTGCCAACCCAGTTTTACATCCCATTTGGCACTTTAACACTATTTCTTTGAACAGTATGACATCAATTAAAGTGTTGAAACCGAGCGTATCTGCCAGCAGACACCCCGGATCAGCTGTATCACATGTGCTGTTTACAGTCAAAGCAACTGTTTTTCTTATCCATCCCTGAGGTCAGAACTAAATTGGCTCAAAGCGAGTTTATGTATTTAGCTCTGCTTTACTGTACAAGCATCAAACCAAGAAAAAAAAGAAGAATTTGTCTTTCTTGGTGAGTGTAAAGTGATAATGAAATAACTCGAGACAGACAGATTTTGTAAAAACTGTCTGTGCTCTATTTAGTCGAGATTTACTGTGTATTGTTTGCCCAGAAGTCCTTTGATGCGTTTGTTTTTGGGAGTGTAAACTTGTAACCTTTTCCTCCCACGATGCCACACTCTTGTTGAGCTCTCCTCGAAAGACTCTCTCACTCTCAGTGGGACTACCTTATTAAATGAAGGTGAGATACTGTGTAAACACACACTTCATCAAAGGACTCAACCCTGCTGTGCGCCCCCGCAGGTCATCAGTGCCCATGTGCGTGAGCTGCTTGGGATCACAGAGACCCTGTGGAGTAGCAGCATCGCCGACCCTCCACGGGACGCTGTGGGCCTGTTCTTGGAAAAAAAGGGCCGGACAGGTGAACGGGCAAACAGCCTCGCCTACTCAGCTCCTCGTGGATGACATGCGTTGATGAGAGAGAAAGAGAATGAGAGAGCCTGACGTGAATCACCATAGTAAAGGAGCGCAGCAAAATCCAAGACATGTCAGTGTCATTTCATATCACCAACTGTCAGCTCATGATGACTCGGATGAGACACTCACACGAGGCCACATGCAGGCCTTGACATTAACACTTCCCACCAGCAAAATGTTTGTATGTTGTTGTTGTTGTGGCTGGGGAAAACGGTTACTCTACTCAATTATATGTGCAGGTAGCCAACACTTTTTCTTACATAAATATGGGTGCATGCACGCATGTAACAGTTTAATAGGTCTACCTGTTCCAATTCAGGATAACCATAAACCACTTGGAATATTTCTATTGATCTCAAGTGGATATGTTGTATCTGGATGGAGCTATTGATCTGGGGTAGAGATCCTCAGGGTAATTCTGTGGATGACAATAAGTACTTACTTCACAGGAGTCCCCCGGAGCAGTGTCATTTCTCTGGAATAAAACAAAAAACACTTGTGCTGCGAGTCAAAGTCTCATGCCCTGCTTTACTGTAATATACTTGTGCACATGAGCTCATTTGCCAACTTGCACAAAAGGCCATAAGAGCATTGCATCAGATAGTGATGGGTTGAGTGCCAAGAGGACCCACAGGGAGCCAGGGCTTTCAGTTTCAGCCAACACAACACTTTCTTGCCAATAATCTATGTAATACATGCAGGACTGTTAAACTAGGCTGCTATATTTGGCTTTACAGATGTTGGCCTGCTGTGCACCTGAGGTTTTACCTAAAGGGGTGGATGGATTTCCAATAACAGTCTTGTTTAGGCCACTCTGGTTATTGCTCATTTGACATCTTCTTTTTGTTTGAAAAAAAAAAAAACTCTGCTTATTTATTTTTTGTACAACATTTCTATAGAAAATAATATGAACCTATCTGCGTTTCGTGCAGTGGAGCTCAATCTACATGAATAAATTATGATGCCTGCCTGCGAGATAGGCTGGGAGGCACTGCATCTGTCTATGCACACAAATGGTCTCTGTGCAGCTCGGAGCGAGCGCACTGATTACCATTCCGAGCACAGCACCTCTGGTCAGAAATGGAGCCGGGTCGGTGGTTGACAGTAGTCCGGGGGCAGAGGGAGGGGGGCGCATATTATGGCAGCAGCCCTTCAGTCAATCTGGATTAAGTCGCACTGAGCCCTGCGTCGCCAGCAAAAGCCCGTGAAAGCGATACGAACATCTGGCTGGATTCAGCGCGGCACCAGTCACTCACAGCGCTGTAGATATTAAACAGCCTGTCGCTATATACAAAAGGCGTTTTCTCTTCTGGAGGTGCACATACAAGGCGGATGCGCAGTAGAGGATAAATCCCGCACAGCTGCAGCCACACAGCCACACCGGGACACTTCGGGTTGCGTTTTCCAGTATATTTTTTCCTTCTTCTTCTTTTTTTCTCATTTTTTTCTTCAAGAAAGTGGGGGAGCTGGGTTACATATCTCCGGTGTGAGCGGATCGGAGAGGAGTCGTCCTTTACATACTGGTCATGGATTTCTTGAAGGGCATCGCTGGTTTCGCAGGCCGTCACATGTTATAGGCGCCGAGACGCGTGTTTTCGGGACACCTGAATTATCTCCGAGAGGCACCGTCGGTCCCATTTTAGGCGAGCCCGCTTGTCAGGATGCGCTCAGCCCTCCTGGGAGGAAATAAGATCAAACACACCCTCCTCTGACTTGGCTTGATGTTTCATCTGCAAGGTAAATTCAATCATTTACAGGCGGCGAATTGTGGGCTCTCGAGTCTGAACTCTTTTGGGTGAACTGTTTTTGAAGGGGTGCAGTGTTTACTTGAAGTACTTCTTCCAGGACCCCATCTGATGGGGTTCAGATCCTCCCTTGTGACAGGGGTTGTGGCTGTAACCCACCAGCCCAGGACCTGTACCGCAAGGTCAAAAACAAATCCCCTTAATTGCTATAGAAACGCCGTCAGATATACATTTTATTTTTAGTGTGCACTTGGCTGCATCCTGTGCTGTTTTTCGCTCCCCACAGGTGAAGCTGAGCATCATGCCTATATAATGTGGCCATTATTCAGCCCTTTCAGGTGCAGGTTAAGACTGAATTCAGACGTGAGATGCCTCTTTGTGTTCTTGTGTAGCCTATTTCATCAGCACAGAGGACCCAGTGATCTGCTGCTCTGTGCTGTGGTTAAACCCCTGCTGATATGCAAAGTGCACCAGCCATTAAGGTGTGATGAAGTCTAAATTAGCCTAAGTAACACAATTGATAATAGGATGAGTGTGTGGGCAGGGGGACGTGTTGCCAGGTGACTGACGAAGACAAGTGAAAGAAAATATGATGCTTTATTTTTTTGCATTGCTTTCCAAAAGGGTGAGGTATACATGTCCTTATATATCAACTGTGAGTTATCACATATCTTATTATTCACGAGTGCCCGAAGCAACATTGTAACAGCAGTAAAATCAGGCCCACGCCTCATTTTGCTGCTTCTATTTGCTCTTGCTGCTATGTTAATGCACTCGGCGGTGTAGCTTATGTGCTGCTACCTTTCACTGAGAAGTGATGTGTAGTTCCTTCAGCGCCGAGGCTGTTTCTGCAGACCAGCTCTGCATTCGCTGACCCTAATTTTTACTCTGCACAAAATCCACCATTGTTTCTGCTGAAGGAGGGCTTTCATTAAGATGTGAAACCACCTGAGGTTATTGGACAGTCACAAACTTGCACGCACACACATCTGGTTCACATGTTGTGTATATAGGAGTGTTGCTTTTTTGATTACACAACACAACAAGGAGATGGAATATTATGCATTATTTAACCTTTTTGATGCTGTGTGTGGTAGAAAACTCATTCTGAGGGTCTTTGAAAGAGGGAAAATGAGTCAATGGACACAGTGATTGTGGACTTCGTGGCTGTCCTTAGTTCCTCACATTTAGACACTAACATGAATGGAGCCCATGTACTGAAGGGCATTATTTTCACAAAGAGATGTTGAGATTGAATTTTTTCTTACACTTCTACCCGACTCTGCACTCTGAAATTGGCCGATTTGACAGTCCACAGACGTGCGGGCCCATACTGTGGGGAAAATTCACTCGAGGAGGCCATATTGATATTCAGTGGTGGCGTTCACAGGTTTTGCATTGCTCTTTCTGGAAGAAAATCCCAGTTCATAAGCCCCTCACATCAGGGTACGCCACAACGGTGCAAGAATTGGGATCCAAAGTCAGTGATCGGCATTTCAATTTGGCCTCCCGCTGCAAACACAAGACAGCATCTAAAATGTGAAGAGTGTTTTCGGCGCTTGTTTGTTTATCTGTTGGAGTGATGCTCCAGTGATGAGATATCCAGCTTATCAAGGTATCACTGAATTTCCTGTGAGAGTGTGTGAAGGAAAACATTTGGAAATGCAAGGGGGGGAGTTGTAAATGCTGATGAACAGCACTTCTATTGATGCAGTTGGGTCTGCTTAGTATGCTATACCCCTGACACACACACACACACACACACACACACACACACACACACACACACACACACGCACACACACACACACACACACACACACACACACAAGCTTGTCAGACTGAAACATTATTTCAACTACATCAGAGGGCTACATCAAGTAATTTAGGTTGTTATTACACACAAGCCTGGGAAACCGGTAATGGTTCAGTCACTCCAAACATTGTATCCAATACAAAATTAGCTGAGTGCACAATCTCCCTGCGTCTCATCACCACACAGTCATAAATGGTACAACGAGTCCGCTCTGGCCTTCAAAACAGAACCTCAATTGTCGAGAACTCTTTGTTCAACATATTATTAGGTGATCTGAAAATGAGCCACTGATTACATCTCACCCAAAACTGACGTTTCCCGTGTTGCCATGGCATCAAGGCTGTCACCCAGGAGCTATCGCATTCTAACATTGGCAGACTGTGTCGGAAAAGGGTGTCACAGCGCACAGTTCACAAACACAGATGTGTTGGTTAGACGGTCTGTAACGGCATCGGTGTTTGGTCAGGATGTTTGGACTCGGGCTGCACAAGCATTTACCCGACAAAATAGAATTCCTACCAGCTCACTCCGAATATGATCCTCTTTAGCTGCTGCAGCAGCTCCACTTGGTCTCATAAAGCGAACAGGCCGAGGACCTATTTCACTGCTTTGTCGATACCATTTTACCATCATGTTGCCGCATCAGTTTACCTCCTTGACCCAACAGAGCATATTTCATGTGGGAGCAGACGTTCCTCCCAGAGTAAACCGGGTGAGACACTGCCGAGACGCTGCCATGTGCCATCGCGTCGACCACACCACGCAGACTTCATCTCATTAACTTCCCCTCGCGGGGCTGCTTTCCCAGATTCCCTGCTCAGGCGTGGATTGCAGAAGGCTTTTTCACATGAGCTCCAGCATAAGTGAGACTATCTGAAAACATATCCCCCCCCCATTACCTCGCTGGACGACTGGCATGCAGTATGCTGCATAAGGCTTTTCTTGGCGAATGCTGCCCTAGGGAGACCATAGATATCCTCTGCTACAGTATACTGCTGCTGCCGCCACCGCTGCCGCTGCACATGAATGTCTGTCTCCATTGCTGGGGGTTGTTGTGTAGTGAGCTACCTCTATTAGGCACAAATCCACCCACCGGTGTGTGTGTGTGTGGGTGTGAGCTGTCAGTCTGTTTTGTCCTCCGAGGGCAAAAAGACCTGCTTCAGAGGTAGTAAATGAACATTTGATTGACTAGGAAGGAGATTATGGTTAATGCATCAGTAGATTATCGGTTTTCTTGTTTATTTGTGGCCCTCCCATGTCGCCTCAATTTAATGAAAAGCCCAACCTGGAGGATAATGATTTTCTGGGGTTGTGACATTTAAAGATGAAGTGCGGGATTGATGAATGCATTGATTGATTATCTACCTATTCCTTCATGTACCTGATGAGTGCAACCTGCTATGCAAATCTCCTCGGGACATCCATAATTAAATGCAAATGAGGCAGACGGCAACGGACAGTTCCTGCCCCGTCTCGGCAGCGAGGGGCTGTCTGTCCTTTTGTCATCACAGAACGAATGTTGTTGGGATAACCATTGCAACCATTCTCTTCACGATTGACTGAGTTTTCAGCAGCAGAAAAAAAGAAGAAGAAAAAAAAGCCCCATCTCCACAGAGTGAATCAATATCACGTCTTCAGCGCCATTCGAGTCTGGAAGTAGCTGGTCCTCTCCGCCTCATTGCACATCCAGAGGCCGTGCCATTGAGAGTCAGAGCAGAAGCTGGTTGGCACACCAATATGAACACACTTGCGTACACTTCAGCTTTCACACGCTCCTCTTTTTCACACACACACACACACACACACACACACACACACACACACACGCACACACACACACACACACACACACACACACACACACACACACACACACACACACACACACACAAATAAAGTAGTCTCCACTTAGGTACCACTACACATAGCTTTGGAGCTCAGCTTGACGCTGAAGTCATCTGCCATCTTTAAGGAGTGTCTTGACAACATTTAATAGTGACTCCAGAGGCCGCTTTTCAGCAGCTCAGATCTCTGTGCACCGCTGCACCCCAGACTACAATCCACAAAAAAACAGGCTTGTGTGACTCGGTGAAGTTGTCCCATGTAAAAATGGGTCGAGAAAGACATTGATTCATTGCTGCTCGATCAGCAGTATTCATGAAAATGTTACACCCAGTGTGTTGCCTCCAATGATATAATTCCTCCCTTTGCTATTATGGGCCTTTTAAAAGCAACCTCTCGCCTGTATCCTTCCAAGGCTGCAATAGATTTTACCCAGCTGTCAGATCGCAACTGTTGTCAGCGGACACCACCAGGCTTCCTTCACTGGGGGGACATGTCACTCCCACCCACGTTTTCATTACTCTATGATAGTTTCCTCATACTCAGACTGTCAAGGTTATTACACCGTGAGTTGTATGTCACGGCTCCGGTGCAACAGAGGCTTTGTGTAGGTACTCAGTTGGCATGCTCTTTGCTGATGCAAGACTTTCACGCACACTCTCCAGGACCCGGCCTCTACAATGGAGACATTACCAGCAGACCACAAAAAAGCTATAATCATCAATCAGCCGTTCTCTCCTGTAGTTAAAGGTTAGCCTTTGGATTTTTACTACAGTTGTGGGATTGGATCTCTTGTTCCCTGTGTTTGATTGGATCGGTGTTCCTTTCTGTGTGCTGTAATGGGACACCCAGAGGGCTGACTATTGCATGTTCTCCCAAAATGACACTAAATTTCAGTTCTAAGAATAATCGCAGGGAATTTCAATCTCACTCTGGTACATTGTGTCGTGCACCTGCAGAGCTGCGATCTGATCTCCCCTGTCTTAGTTTTATGACATGCTATATCCCTGACAAGGTCTCTGGATTCATCAAATGGATCCCTCCTTATCCCCATCTCAGCTGTGTCATAAGTAAGAGTAGCAGCAGAGAGAAAATCAATAGCAAGGCATAGCACATCCTCGCTGAGGCACTGGGCCCAATCATCCCTTCCTATTGGCGATATGATCCTGGGAGATATCAGTCTAATTCTGACGAGGCCTTGGACTGCCAGTCTAGACTTTCATCCTTCTGCACACAAACATAAAAAGGACTGGCATTATCATATCAAAAAAAGTACGATCGGGGGAAGCAGGGGCGCTAAAAAGGAGAGCTGTCAGAAGAAATATTCCAGATTACTTATTAATGTTTCACTCTCAAGTCTGCAGGTGACTAATTTGTTTCATGTCTGATAGCACAGGATTTATTGTTTGTTCAGGTCTCGATTCTCTCTCCTGCTTAGCATTTGGACTCTCTGTAAATCTCAGCTGTGAGCTGGCAATGATGGTTTTTCAAATCTAGCAACAAGCTTTAACCTTATACAGCAGTTTGGCAATTCCCTTTTTAGAGAGAGAGCTCTCAGTGCATGTGTGATTAACCAGCCACATAAATTACAGTTTCATAAAGATGATACAAATAAGCTTTGCATTCCCAAACTGCTGATTGAATAATACAACCTTTTGTTTCTCTCTTTTTGATCTAATGTGCTGAAGGTGTATTAACCTGACTGAGAAGCCAAATGGAGTATCTCCTCGTTTACCTGATAGTCCTCGGTGTGGCTGTGAAGGCCCACAAAGTTCAGGTCTGCCCCAAACGCTGCGTCTGCCAGGTGCTCAACCCCAATCTGGCGACTCTGTGCGACAAAAAGGGGCTTCTCTTTGTTCCCCCGAACATCGACAGGCACACGGTGGAGATGCGCCTCGGGGATAATTTTGTAACCAACATCAAACGCAGAGACTTTGCCAACATGACCAAGCTGGTGGACCTGACCCTCTCGCGGAACACCATCGGCTCCATTGCGCCACTCGCTTTCAAAGACCTGGAGAACCTACGAGCCCTTCACCTCGATAGCAATCGGCTGTCGCGCATCATCAACGACACCTTCAGCGGCATGTCCAAACTGCACCACCTCATCCTCAACAACAACCAGCTCACCCACATCCAGATCGGTGCCTTCAATGATCTGACGGCGCTGGAAGAGCTGGACTTATCCTACAACAACTTGGAAAGTGCGCCATGGGTGGCCATTCAGAGGATGTCCAGCCTCCACACTCTCAATATGGACCACAACATGCTCAGCTACATCCCAGAGGGCACCTTCTCCGGACTGCAGAAGCTCAAGAGGCTGGACGTGACTTCCAACAAGCTCCAGAAGCTTCCCCCTGACCCAATTTTCCAAAGAGCGGGGGTCCTGGCCACCTCTGGGTCAATGGGGCCGATGTCGTTCGCACTGAGCTTCGGAGGAAACCCGCTGAGGTGTAACTGCGAGCTGCTCTGGCTGCGGAGGTTGCACAGGGAGGATGATCTGGAGACCTGTGCATCACCGCAACACCTCGCCGGGCGCTATTTCTGGACAGTTTCAGAGGAAGAATTCCTGTGTGAGCCTCCTCTCATCACCAGGCACTCTCAGGTATAACCCCCAAATTGAGCTGAGCAGGCACAACCCTCCCTACTGTTACACTCTCTGAGCCAGACATTGGTTTCTGCCTCAGTTAATCCGAGGTGGCACTTTATGCTTTCTTTGACTGTCAGACCAAATATTAGCTTTGCGAGCCAGGAGAGTCTTACAAGGCTTGTGGGACTCATCTGGGCCTCTCAGCCAACAGAAATATTATAAAACATATTGGACTTACTTAAAAAATGTAATCAAACTGTGGCCTGTGGAGGGTTTTTAGAGATGTTTTTTCGCAGGATTTTCAGTTACCATTTTAATAAAGCTATTTGCAGGTTTATGATGGATCCGCAGTGAAGCTCTTATTACACAGGGAAGGCTTAGAGTGATTTAGCCCTTGATTCATGCATCCAAACAAAATGATCTGATCATATCCTTGCCAAACAACTACAGCTATATCATCTTGTTTACATTCTGCAGACCTCTTTTGCTTAATTGCATTGGAAATTATGTTTTACTTGGACTCCATCACACTCACTGCAATGCACCGTCACATTGATTATCTTGCCTTCATAAGGATGCTAATTCAATATCTAGACAATGATCAATTGTTGATCATATTTAGAGGGAATTACGCGTTTAAACACAACACCATCAATAAGGGCGTTGATTATAATATTCAAATCAAACTGACAGCACAACAGATGTTTTTTAATTTCTGCTGTCCTTCCATTAACTGCCTTTCCTCCCTCTACTTCAGGAGCTGCGGGCTTTGGAGGGTCAGAGTGTGACTCTGCGCTGTAAGGCCAGGGGCGACCCCGACCCCATTATCCACTGGATCGCCCCTGATGGACGCCTCATGTCCAACTCCTCCAGGGCCGCCGTCCACACAGACGGCACGTTGGACATCCTCATCAGCACCGTCAAGGACTCAGGTCTGTTTGCACCCCGGGGGCTGCGCTTGTGTTGTTTACTGAACAGAATGAGTTGTTTGCTTGTGTCCTCAGAAGGCTATATGACCGAAGTATTTGTCGACATCAGGCGATAAAGTTTAGAGTGTGGAAGAGAGGCTCACACACTAATTGAGGTCACGATGGAGTGAAAAATGACTTTCTCACATTATTGGCAGTCATATAGATCTACTTAAAATAATGTTTTTAGAGTTATACCAGTGTCAGAAATGCCTGCAATTCAGCTAGAATAATTCCGAATATTTACCATGGAAAATAAATACCAACAGAAAAAACGCTTAACACATTGGTATCGGATGCACGGTATCGGATAGATACACGGCATTGGTTTAGGTATCGGTAAAAACGGTATTGGAACCTCTCTATGAGGTTGAATCATCACGCAGTTAAAATCGCCAACTTGTTTTTCTTGCTGAGAGTTAGATGTCACGTCTCTCCATTAAGTATGAAGCTACAGTGCAGCCAGCAGCCAGTTAGCTTAGTGGACTGTAAACAGAGGGAAACAGCTGGCCTGACTCTGTCCAAACACAATAAAAGCCACCTTCCAGCATATCTTAAACTCACTAATTAACACACCATCTCATGTTTGTTTAATCTGTACAAAAACACCAGTGTAAAAATGTCGAGTTGTGATTTTATGGGGGGTTAATAAGCCGTACCATTCCATGGCCCGGGAGCAACCTTGTGGTGATGAGAAAACTCCAGTAATACCACTATTCGTTGTTCTTAAACACAAGTTGTTGTCTGGAATAAATAAAATAGATATAACATGTTAATTAGTGAGCGTTAGAGGTGATAGAAGGTTCCTTTTGCACTGAGCCAGGCTAGCTGTGTGTCCCCCAGTCTTTATGCTAAGCTAAGCTACGCTAACCGACTGCTGACTGTAGTCTTATATTTACAAATATGAACTCACTCAGGAAATCCTAAATGTGCCTTAATATGGAGCCTCTGAATTCCAATATTTTTCCTGTTATGTGCACAAAACAAAAAATCGTTCCCGAAATGCTGAACAATTTGATTTAAATATGATTAGATATGTTTATATTGCAACTGGAATGCATGCGTGGCCCTCAATAATATTCTGTGTCTCACAATAAATACCAGGAGGGACGATAATGGATTCAGTTTGTGTTCCAGGTTCCTTCACCTGCGTGGCCTCCAACCCGGCAGGTGAGGCGCAGCAGACGGTGGATCTGGTCATCGCTAAACTCCCTCATATCACCAACAACACAGTCGCAGAGCAGGAGCCCGACCCCGGGTCATCAGATATCGCCACCGTGACCAAGACGGGTGCAGACGGGGGAGGGCTGCCTCTGGGGAACGCGAAGACGAGCCAGGAGAAAAAAGTAGTGATTGCCGAGGCCACGTCAACCTCGGCCCTGGTCAAGTTTAACTTCCAGAGGAGTATTCCTGGAATACGCATGTTTCAGATCCAATACAACGGCACCTATGATGATTCACTGGTTTACAGGTAAACGGCCATAACTGACCTGCTGGGTTAATAATACAAAGCTAATCTCTCTTTCTTAAAATACTAGCCGAATAACGAGATATAAGGTGAACAAACCTTAAATCTGAGTCTGAATTGATGCTAACAAACTTAAGCAGATTGGAATCATATCATTAAAAATCCTTCACCCTTGTTTTACCCTCTAAATATGTAGTCGACATGATTATTTGTGGTGTCTATTAATCCTATAAGGAAGACAGATTAATGCACTGTATCTGACTCCTTATTCTTTGTCTCATAATCCTCCCCCCTTGCTGGAGTGTATCATTTACTATGTGCAAAACCTTGATAATGCTTAATCAACAGAATCAAAACCGAATGTCAGCACTAAGCCGCGGACTGATAGAAAGATGAAAGAGTCCGCCACAGTGTTTTTACAAAAAGCATCCAAGGCTTTCGCACATAGCTCATCTGAGAAAGCGGTGTACACAGCATTCTTTCATCTCTGCCCTTTTTTCCCTTCCCGTATTTAGTGCTAATCACTGTGATGTGACAGGATCGCCGCAAAGAGTTTTCCAAAGAAACTCAAAGTCAACTACACATGCGGTGTTTGGCAGCGGCTACTGAATTCAGGAAGCGGCAGTCCTGTCGCTGTGGACAAAAAAAAGGAGATGCCTCCTTCATCCCCGGCGACTAAAAGCAATCTTTTATCAGCAAAGATGCTGGAGAAAAATAAATCAAATGTCACAAAAGATTATGCCAAGACAGATCTTAAATAGGCTCCTGAGAGATAACGGACTGTCACGTCATTTCATCCCTTCAACACAACAAGCTGGATAATCTGATTTGCTTCTGTCTCTTTTCATTTAAACCTCCCTAATCTATGTCAGAACTCACAAAGGTATTTTTTTTCTTCTTTTTTTGACAGAATGATACCCCCGACCAGTAAGAGCATCCTGGTAAACAACCTGGCGGCCGGTACGCAGTACGACCTGTGCGTGCTGGCCATCTACGATGACCAGGTGACCTCGCTGACCGCCACCAGGGTGATAGGCTGTATCCACTTCACCACGGAGCCGCAGTATCTGAGATGCCATTTCATGCAGTCCCAGTTTCTCGGCGGCACCATTGTGGTTATCATTGGAGGGATTATCGTGGCCTCAGTGCTCGCCTTTATCATCTTCCTCATTGTGCGCTACAGGGTGTGTAACCAAGGAGATGCAGATAAGGTCAGTTTGGCATCGCTTTTGTTCTTTCGTCTGCTAATTATTTTCTCTTTGAAAATTGACTCTAGTCTAACAGTATTGCTTTCATGCTTCTCTCCGGTCGTGTCAGGCCCTAGAGATGGGGGACATTCGCTCACTGAGCAGCGATGGTCAGCTACAGGGCTGCGGGATTCCCAAGTCCCTCTCCAAGCAGATCCTGCGTCCAGAGAAAACTGAAAAGGAGTGCCTCAGAATCTCCCTGCCGCCCCCGGAGCCGACAAAGCAGCGTCCGCCGGCCGTTGTAGCCGGCGCTAAAACCTCCGTCCCGGACTGCACCGTCTCTACCTCCGCTGTCAGCCACAGCTGGCACCCGGCCTCCCCGGGCGCTCCGAGGCCCAAGCGCTCCTTTGCTCCACCAAAACCCTCAGAGGCTCAGGCGGACGTCGAGCTCGAAAACATGAACCGGAATAACTCGTCGTCAGAGGTTAAAATGACCGCCGCCATCGCTCTGGCCGTTCCCCGACAGCCCACCAAGTGGACTGCTGTTCCCAGGGGTCCTCGGCCCCAGCAGGGGCCTCAACATTACATGACTGTGCCTGCAGGGGGAATGAGGGTGAACCGCAGGCACTCCCTCAATGCAGACTCATATAAGGAGCGCTGCTACGTGGCCTACCCCAAACCCGGGGCCAGCCTGCGCTCCAAGCGGAGCCTGTCGATGAGCGTAGAGCTGCCGCAGCTGGAGAGCACAACAAACATTCGACGGGCCAGGGACAAGCTCTCCAAGTCTGAGTGGCTTCTGGAGAGCACTTTATGATTTGGAGTTTATGACCTGCGTTCTCTCGTTTTTCTTGGGTTGGATTTGTGGCCCATTGTGGAACACACAGGGATTTTATGCCTTGTTTTGAGCTTCCGTGCTCTCTATTGAGGGACCTGTAAGCTTCTCTCATATATACATGGGGCCGAGGCAGGCATACAGGGTTATGGGGAATGTTTCACATTTGTTTGTTTTTTACCTTATAACCAATCAAAGTCGTCTTTATAACGACTTTGACAAAAGGCACAACAATGTATAAAACAAACGTCATGTACAAAAATGTTTAGTTGTGTGAGATGCTGTATATCTCAGTACAACGTTAAGTGTTCATGTGGTATTGAATACAGTAATCTTGACATACTGTATTATAACAAAGAAAGAAACACAGCCTCTGTTGACTTTGAACGCAAATCCTTGTCTCCGGCGCCGCAGACAGACGGTGACATGTCTTAATTATCTTCGGAGAGATTACAAATTTGCTTTACATCCCAGAGGTGTTGGAACAGAATGTAGTAGGAAGAGAGCGCTCCATCTTTTCATGCCGACACCCCCAGACACAGCACAATGCAGTATTTTTGTGGCACAAGTCGACTCAGTCTAATGTTGCCCTCCGGTTTGAGTCGATACATTTTTATCACATAATTACATAAAGACTCAACTCTGATAGGATTCCTGTCACGACTGATTTGAGCGACAATTGAACCAACACCAACAGCGTGACATGTGCGAGAGGTAATCTGATATTAATCGTGGACGAGATCTGGAGAAACGCTCCATTTCCATATTTTTTACTCACTGACGTTATCGTGTCGATGACAACCGTTGTAAATGAGCTTGTCGATGTAAGAGAAACGATAATCACAAGTATGGGAGGACGTCAGCTCTTGATTTTGCTGTTGTTTCTGTTTGATGTTTACCAGTATAAATAAACCAGTGATAAAAGGGACACACTCAGACTTTTCTCATTTTCAGCTTGCCTTGTGAACACTTCCCACATCAGAATTAGAGAGCAGCCCTCCTTTTGGTTGTTTAAAAACAATAGATGCATCCCTTCAGCTCAGCGAGCTCAAAACGTGGTAATGAATTTAGGGTTTCAGTAGTCTTGCAGCAGCATAATTCCCCTCTCTCTGCAAGCGGTGGACCTTTGACGGATCCCCTGCCCTGAGCCCTTGTGTTTGTTCAAAGAGAGGAGGGAAGCAGAAGATGAAAAGAGGCCATGCTAGTCACCGGGGACGCCTCCCGCCAGAGCATCTCCGCGCTTGCCTGACAGCGCCGAGCCCTTGGACGGCAGCCGCTGCAGAAAAACCCCACTGCAGGAGAGGTTAAACACAACCTCCACAAAGGGAGCCCGAGCACGACTAATCCTACAGTTACAGTAATGTCTCCCTCACAGCGGGGCCAACATGATATGCATTATCTGCTGGAATACGAGCTCTGATTCACTGTGTATTTTGGTGGTCGGATGCGGTCTGATTGATGTTGATATCCATGCGCTGGCATGCGTCTCTCAGAATGTGTCTCTAACTCAACCTGTTCTGCACATGCTGGATGAAAGGCATATATTCATCGCTGTCACTCGCTCAGGCAAGATTCAAACACGTTTATTCAATAGTTCTTGCTCATTAGGGGTGATTGAAATGCTGAGGAGCTTGGCCTAAACCTTGGTTCGGTCTTTGGCGAGAGCCAGAGGTGTGTGTTAATAATAGATGCATTGCTGGGGAGAGAGAGAGAGAGAGAGAGAGAGAGAGAGAGAGAGAGACAGGGAGGAGAGGATGCGAAGCAGAGAGGAGTAGATGGAAGGTTTTGTGAAACAAATACGACGACGAGGGTGGGAGGCAGAGACGTGAGGGTGAGGAGGAAGAAATAGAGAGGGAGCGAGAGGTGCAGAGAAGAAACCGAGACAGCTCAGAGACGGAGGAAGGGAGACGAGAGGAAGAGGGCACAGGGAGTGAGAGAGAATGTAGAGCGCAACAGAACGAGCAGGGCAGGAGACGAAGAAAAGAGCATCCTTTGTAAGACAGCCGTGCAGCCGTGCAGCCTCTGGCTCTTCGGTATTCAGTGCACCTTCACAAAGGGGGTGAGAGAAAGAGGAGGAGGAGGAGGAGGCAGCGACGGCGGGGTGAGTGCGGGTGAGAGACCTCAGCCGGAGGTCTGGCAAGGAGCAGAGCGGAGCGAGCCCTGTGGCCAGATCCGAACCACACGCTCTCCTTCACGACGCTGCACGAGCCTGACCCGCTTTCCATACCATGATAATGTGTTCCCTGGCCTTTCGTCTAGTCGTCCTCCTCCACTCAACACCACCTGATCCCCTACTCTCTCTGGTCTTCTGTCTCACATCATGCTGACTCACTCCTCTGCTCCTGAGAAACAACCCCCTCCACCCCTCCACCCTCTCCCTCCCCCAGCATTGGCCCACTTGAGAGCTGAACCTGCCAATCTCTCTGCGAGGCTGACCTGCCTTCTACAAACAGACCGGCCGAGCCCTCATCAGTCTGTGCTGATTCGATATGCTGCTCAAATGCCACCGGGGTCAGACTGACCGTCAGAAGCATTTTGATTACCCCCCTTCAATAGTGGCCTCACTGTTCCGCTGATTAAATCCATTTTATGCTGTCACCGCTAATGGGCTTTTCATTCCTTTGCGTGAGTTACGCTTGGCTCTGACAGGACGAGTCCCTTTACAGAGCACTTGAACCAACATGGCCTCCGATGGCACTATTGCCTGCTTTTAATGACAATCATGATGTGGGGAAAATCACATTGGGGCATTGATGTGTGCAATTTGTGGTCAATTGTCTTATTTAAAGAGATTGTTGGGCCTATTTCAACCAACCGAAGAGCCTATTAAAATCACAGTTCAGAGAGGAGTGAGACAAAGGCTTTATCTAAGAGGACCAAGGTCCTTCAACAAGTGTGTTAGCACCTTTTGCTCTCCACGCTGCAGCTCGGTGTTTCATTATCATCGCGCAGCAGGCAGTCTTAGTCAGAGACATGCATGAGACATTGTTCCCCTGGCAAGCATTATCCCTGGGAGTACATGTAGAGGGAGCCTGGGGCGAGATAAACCAAAACACCACTGATATCCCTCTCGAGGGGGGAGAACGCAGAAGGGGCGGTGGCACAGTGTAAAATATGCACAGGCAATTCCAAAGAGTATGCATTATTGAGAAGAGTAAATGGGTCCAGGATGAACATCATGGCTCATTAATAGTGAATATGATTACTGTTTCTGGGAAAACAGCAGTCTAGGCAAAGGGGGAGATAATTGAAATGGTCAAATCTAAACTAAAGACTTACTTGTTTACTCAGCAATAACTGTATATGTCTCGTCAAAAAGCCGTGATTAAAGCCGACAACTAATTCTGGCCAGTGTCCCGCTATGATGTTGAATGGCTCCTCCCACGAAAAACAACCTCGCTCCCCTCTTGACCAGTGTTTACCTGCAACTGACTTCAGATTTCAGGAGTTTAGAGAAGGAGTCATTATTTTTTTATGATCTCAGCCTTTGAGTCAACTGTGCTTCAATTACCAACAGGATTTTTGACAAAGCCGAGACAGGAAACGAGCGAGCCTTTTTTTTCTCCTTCTCGAAATCCCATTAGAACGAGTCGGATGAGTGAAGGTCACACAACAAGGGGAGCTGACTGAGTGAATTCCACTGAGTGACACTCACTAAGTGACTCAGCATCACAGACGCCAGATTTGGTTTGACTTGAACCCAGATTATCGTCGCTCTCTTAAGGGGTTTCCATACTGAAATGAACAGATGCTTCCTTCTTTTCCTCTCCTCTCCATGCCGCCTCCCCTCCTTCAGTTACATATGCTCCAGGGTGATGGACGACAAAGAGGCTGGCTGCAGTTTACACCAGACATACCAGGCACCATTAGGAACCATTCTATGCCCATTTGCCTGATAGCTGCTATCGCTTATAGAAGTGATTTGCTTCGTCTGTACACCGAGCGGCCCCCAATGATGGATCTCCCATTGATTTGCCGGCGTCTGAGATCTCTAAGAGAATAGTGCAGCAAGCAAACGTGTCAGTCAGCTCCCAACTATCTATCAGCTGCTGGTGAAGAGGGAGGGGGGGTAGTTTAAGCCTCTTTAAGGCTCCCATTCACTGTGACTTACTAAAAGTGCTTATGCTAATCTTGTTATCGCTTCAGGCTTCTGGTAATGGAGGACAGGAGGCCGTCGGGAGGTCGTGGGCCACGTTATCTTGCTCACCCATCGCAGAAGTGCTCCAAACCATTGCATCTTACTGCCTGCATGAGCACTTCAGTTGCCCACTGCTGGATCATTTTTATACAGAGAGAGAGAGAGAGAGAGAGAGAGAGAGAGAGAGAGAGAGAGAGAGAGAGAGAAATCTGCATGTCTTCAGGGATTTTATAACCAGCTCACATCAGGATCATGAATCGACTGTTTCTCTGTGCTAATCTTATTTATTGTTCACTGTGATCTCATCTGAGGGTGCTAGCTGAGTTGAGATATCAAACCACGGTGCCACATTTAACTTGAATTTCAGCTAATTGGGCACACAAAGCGCACACGCTAACATATACGGGGGCATATGGACAGGGAGTAACGGTGCCGTGGTCCCCACAGCTACTGTTTGATCAGTTGTCAGCCACTGCGGGTAAAATTGATAATGTCAGGTAGCTCTTCATAAACAAAGCTTTAAAGGTCTCTTGATCTGACTGTGACCACGTTTTGCAGTGCTGAACCTGCAGGCCAGTCACATCTCTACGGTCAGTGATTTGAAATGTAGATGCAACGGCTACGCTCTTTTGAAGAGAGTTCACCTTTAGTGACCGCGTCCGACGAAGCGGGGACGTGACGAGGATCCCAAAATGAGGCATTAATCAAATAAAGGTCGATTTGTGATTGACGTCTGGTAGCAGATGGGGGACAGAGGTGGGAGGGAGAGAAAGACAGGTGGAGACTATCGTGAGAGACAGGGCAGTGCAACCCTCAAACAATCTGGACCAAACAGTACACCAGCTGTTTATTTAGCACTGAATAGACCTAAATACTTAAATGCAAAGTGAGTGATCACATGTTGGCCATTGAGACTGGTGGATACAGACAAATTTGGCAATGCAGAAGAGACCGACAATGCCTGTGCGTTTAGTATGTCCTAATACGTAGCATGTCAAATGCAATATGACAAAAATACAAAGATGTCCTGATGCATCCGGTCACATTTTGTTGTATGCAAGCTAGCATGCTTTTCTGGCTATTCTGATCTGCGATCCTCTGCAGAAAATTACTTATCTCTTGACTTATTTCTCAATCGCTAGTTTCAAATCTTCTTCAATACAGGATGATGTTCATTTAGTAAATGATGGTCCATTTAAAGTAATATAGTCATATTAAGTTTGGACTTAGCTCCACCCTCTTGTGTCACTTCTGGTTGCGAAGAAAACCAAGATGGCGACAGCCAAAATGGAGAACTTAAAAAAGGTTGTTGACAAACCAATGGGCGACGTCACTGTGACTACGTCCACTTCTTTTATGAAGTTAATTTAGTAGCCAGAACAACATGCTGGCTTGCACACTGAAATGCAATCAGGATGTCTGGGTAATTGTGGCATATTCGACCAACTAAGTATTTGGACATACCAAATCTATTTTTTTCTGGCATACTAAATAGTATGATAGTATGTTGAGATATAGGGACTGAGGAGCAAGAGGAGCTTCACTGCAGCCTGTATAAACGCAGAAACAGCTCTTTACCAAATTAAAACTCAGCTTCCAAGAACCCGACACGCTCTCAGACTTCAAAGCTCTCTCATTATTATAATCTACGATATTTTAGGGCTGCAACTGATGATTATTTTCATTGGTGATTAACCTGTTGATAATGGGGAAGGAAGTATTTAAACCCTTTACTTAGTTTAAAATAGAAATACAACAATGTAGAAGTACTCTGTTACAAGAAAAAGTCTTGCATTTGAAATGATACTAATACACAAATACAAGCAGAGCAATGTACTTGTGTATGAAATGGAATAGTACTTGTTCGGCAGTAAAACGGCCCCTTTGACTGCTAAAATATTATATATCACATAATACCATTGTTATGCATGAATAAGAAGATTTTTAAAAATGCCCCAAATATTAAAGATATTTCTATATATTATTTATAATTATATAAAACAGACAAATGGAGCAAAGTACCAGCATTTTTCTTTTTTGCATGATAAATTACCTTAATAATGAATCCATTAATGAGTTTATTTTATAGAATATTGTAATGTGCAGAACATTTGTTGTATTTATTTCCATTCTGAACCATCACACTTAGATTGTACACCGTGTGCAACTCACTTTGGCAGCAGTGCAGTTAATTAGAGCCGTTCCAACAAAGCGAATTTGACAGAGAGATAGAGAAGTTGAGAGAGGAGACCGGTATGGATAGATGGAGTTTGAGAAACTGTAGCGGAGGAAAGAAGGAAAGGCAGTCTATATATAGGTAGAGACCGAGAGAGAGAGAGAGAGAGAGAGAGAGAGAGAGAGAGAGAGAGAGCACTGATAAGGAGAACAGAGGTGAAAAAGAGGCTGGGATGCAGAGAGATAAATTAAAACCTATGTTGTTCTCGGCTGTGACACCTTGACAAATAAAGACACAAATAAAAACCCGACTGTCTTGACATTTAAAGCGTTCAAAGTCGGCCTAAAGATGTGCAACGGATGTTGAACACGGTGCTGAGAGTCGGCTGTAGTGATGCTGACAGGGTGGAGCGCTGTGCTCTACGTCCTGGTATTCAGGGTGTATCTCAGCCTCTCTCTCTCTCTCTCTCTCTCTCTCACATACTCTCACTCTCTCCTCTGTTACCTTGGCAACATATTTTCTGCTTGGAAATAGCATCTCTCGCTGTGCCCACTGCAAAACAAAAAAAAGCAGGCACTTCAAGAGATTTAAACGGGTCTCGAACAGATTTAACTTAACTTAACGAAATAATTGAGTTCTATCGTTCTGCATGCCTTGGCATCAAATTGTCCGTTTGATGGAGCGATGGAGGAGTTGAACGTAATAGACGGGCTTTCGCTATATGTAACCAAGGATGTAGAGGAATCTACAAAGTATTCATATTCGCAGAATGGAGTTTACTCTGTCTATAAAGATAGTTTATGCATTTTAATGTTTGCCCGGGTGGTCGTGTGCCTCCAGATGTATTTACATCAAATATGAAATCCAGCTTTTGGCAGCAGAGCACACGTGAGAGAAAAGTCCTCGACAGAGGTGTTATTAAGAAATGTAAAATAAATTATAAAGCACATGAGGGCTGAGGGTTGATCTGTGAGGATTTCCTGATTTAGTCTCCACTCACAGATGAAGGGGTTTTGGAACTGTGGGTATCTCACTGCCGAGGCCGCCCGCTATGCTGTTGCCGTTGTTTGCTTGAGAGATAGAGAGAGAGAGAGAGAGAGAGAGAGAGAGAGAGAGAGAGAGAGAGAGAGAGACACACACACACAACCTAATGAAAGGAAATCCAGGCGTTGAGATTGTAGGTGCGAACACACTTTCGGCTGCAAATAAGCTCTGATTTTACCGAAGCAGAGAGAGAGAGAAAGAGAAAAAGGGAATAACATCTTGGTAAACATGTAGCACAGAAATAAAAACAGGATGCCAAAAAAAAAAAAACACAAGTGCCTTGACTCCTGGGAGAGGGAAGCCATAATGAAATAAGCATCTGAAAGAGAGCAGGTGTTGGAGGCTTGACAGACTTCAGCTGCATAACAAGTAGCGCATTTACTCTCCCATGCCTTTGTCAATCAAAACAACCAATCCCAGGGATAAATGCTCCCTTAGTATATAAAAAAGAAAAGACAGAGACTCTCAAGTGGAATCGTGCCTGAATCAACCTTTACATATACGTTGACTGAGTTGGTCTCAGGTAGAGGAAAATAGCTCTTGCTTCTGAATCTCAAGCAGCACATCTTAAAAGCTAAATCAATGTATTTCCTCACCGAAAACACAAAGCAACACAGCTCCCTTTTGTTTTTCCTCTTGGATCATTAACGTGACAGACAGCAAGCAGGGACTCAAGAGAGAATTCTTCAAACATAAACCTCTCACACACACACACACACACACACACACACACACACACACACACACACACACACACACACACACACACACACAAAGAGAGAGGCTTGGTGACATTGCTGTATCCACCCCTTTGGGATCAGCACCATGGATAGCACCGCCACCCGGGCACTGCTGGTTAGTACCAGAAGGGGGCAGTAGGAACTGGTCTGGAGTCTGCAGTAGGAGGACCAGGATTAGGCCAAAGAGCAGGATCTTAGCAGGACGCTGAGGTCGACAGTTGTGCTAATCCTGCTGGCGGAGCAGAAAAGGGAATGGATTTATGTGGAAACTCAAAAACTGCAAGTGTAGACCGGAGAAGGAAGGAAGGAAATCCCACCGAGCTGATGCAGCTTAGAGAAAGTCAGTTATCCTGAGTTAAAACATCAATGAAGGGGCTTTATTTATATATATATATATATATATATATATATATATATACATATATATATATATATATATATATATATATATATATATATATATATAGCTATATCAAAAACACTTTTTACACGCATGTGGTGTGTTTACTAATCACAAGAACTGAGACGACGGGGCAATTTTGTGAAGCTGAAGTTATATTTAAGCAACAACAAAAAAAGAAACATTGACTGATTTCAGAACATCGAATGGACAAACACAACACGATTAAAAGGATGCTCGCTTGTGATGGACATTGTGACTATTCAGAGATCAAATAATTGATTATTTGAGAAAATGATTAGTCAGATTAATCGTCATTGTTAGCCCTTGAATATAGTGATAATGCATTGTTTCTAGTTTTTAGACTGTAGCCTACGTGTGATGTGGATATTAGTGTTACTGGTCTTTAAGAACAAAGACGCACCATGACATCTATTGATCGGATCATTACTTATAACAAAACTATGAAAACTCTCCAATACAAGCAACATAAAAGAAGAAAACACACTGGCAGTAAAAGTGCATGTTTAACAAGTATTACAAATAAAAGTCCTCATTGAGCAGAATGTCCCCCGTCTGTTAAATTACTAAATTATGGGATAATTAGCACTGACGCATTGTCAGCAGTCCTTTAATGTTGTAGTTGACCTGGAGGGGGAGATAACGTTAACTGCTTTATATACTGGGCATAATAATCCATAAAAATAATAAGATCTTCTAATTGAATGCAGAATTATAATCTGCTAAACAACGAGTAACATATTTCTGAGGGAAATAAATGTATTCTCAAAAAGATTTGCTGATTAACTTTCATCAAATAATTATTTTTAATCAACATTGTTTTCAGCTCTAAATCTTTTCTTAATTAGTTAAATGATAAACCTAATACTGAATTAAAAACATGCCAACACATTTATTTTAGACGGTGTACGATAATAACAAGCAGGGTGAAAAATACATTGGGTCACCACCGATAAAGACGGATAACAAATCAATCAAGAAGATGCACTTAATAAAAGCTTTGGTATATTTGAACAGGGTTGGAATGAGCGATTTTATTGTGGGCAGTTGAGATACATGTGTGTAAATATCGACAAAAGGAAGTTAATGGTTGACGTCTGTACATTACATTCTAACAAAACAAAAATAAGTGATGGTCTCGCAGTCGATTCAATGTACGCTCCGGATAATTTAACCGAGACTCGCTGAGTAACATCATTTTACTCATTCATCTGTGTAAAGACAGTTCATAGAAAATAGAAAGCAACTCATGACTAAAAGTTTAATTGGTTAACACTTTAAATCACACCTCTATCTATGTCTACGTAATTTCAATACAGCCATACAATACAAGTATACACGGTTATTTTGTGGTTAGAGAAAAATACAACCAAAGAGGGTATGGAAATGCAAACATACAGCTGTTTTTAAACTTCTCATACGTGTGAAACGGGTCTTTTTGCATCAGCGGTATGATCTCATAATGCATGAGAGGGAAAAAAATGAATCACAATTTTTACTAAACATAGCCTGAGACAAGTGTACAATATGCACGCTTGTGTGAAAATAAAAGCTATGTGCGGAAATAAAAAATACTAATCGGCTGCTGCTTCTCTGCTCGCTCTGGTAAAAATAGGTCTCTGATGTTTGTCCATGAGTTCCATCTTCTGGCAGCTGAGTGCCACTGGAGAACCGGGGGACTGTGTTGGCCGAAGCTTTGGGGAATAGTCACTGTGTTCCTCATCCAATGTGACGGCAGAAGAAAGGGGACGCAGGAGAACTAGCTGAATTTCAGTGTTTTTAAGTCTTTTAAATATGTCAGATTTTTCCATATAAATCAATAAGTCTCAAGCTTTTCATTCCGGTTTCAGGTGTGACACTGGGATGCTTTTTTTCTTCTTCTTCATTTTGTCTTTGTGTCTCGATGCTGGTGGACGGGGCTCTCATTGGTTATTTTTGGCTTTGGCGTGTGTGAGAATGTGAGACTTAAGGTTGGTCGACTGCGCAAACTTCTTATTGCAGCCGTCAAACGGGCAGACGTAGGGCCGGTCTCCGGTGTGGATCCGCACGTGTGTGCGCAGGTTGAAGTCCAGAGAGAACCGCTTCCCGCAGCCTTCGAAGGTACACTAAAAGAAATGAGAAGAGCGGGGGGAGAGAGTCAGTCTTTACGCTGATCATACAGTGTGTGACATCCAATTTAAGGGCTTAATTTGACTATTTGTTACACCTCCGCCTAAGCGCCGATTGTCCAATCACAGATGAGCAACAGAGGGCCTGTCAATCTTTGGATTTCCCCAACATGAGGAAGCAGAGTCAGGAGAACGACACTTTGCATTTCAAGAGTTTGGAGTTTATTTTTTTTACCTTCCTAAAAAACTAAAACACAAGAGAAAAAGCGTAAGGAACAGACTTGAACAGCGTGTTTAGCTGCTCTTCTGGAAGCTGCAAATGTTTAAAATGTTTAGCTAACTCTCCGACTAGACCTACACTAGCAACCACACTTTGGATAATAAACAAACTACTTTGGGTTTTACAGGTTATGCATAAAAAAATGTAATAAAAAAAAAGCACCATCACAGTGTAGTTTCCCCCCGCTGTGTCGAAGTTTTTCCCAAATATTAAAAGCTATGTGTCAGATGTGTTCAAACAACTCATGGAGCTAACGTTAGCTTCATCAGGTGTAAACTTTACGAGTCACGGTTGGCGTTCCAGTCGGCAAAACCGACGGTTTACGACTAATATGGATAAGCTATTTGAATAAGAACACTGCGGAGGCTTCTGTCAACGTTATCATTGCAAAACAAAAGTTTGACAGGAGAAGCAAAAACTCATGTTAAAAATGACCAGGGAAAACATTGAAATTGAAATATGTCAGGAGTCATAGAAAGTTACGACCAATCCTCACCAAGTGTTTTTGAAGTCCATCATTCGCGCACGTCACGGAGCGGAGACGCTTCCATTTTATGAAATGCATCAAGCCACACCGACTCCGTATTGGAAGTTTGGTTTCATTTCATGTACTTCTACTTAGCTTCATTTCAGCTTATTGTAATGTTTATTTACTGAGGTGGCTAACACCGATACTGGCATTGAAAAGATGCAGCTTTTTGTACCATAGTATGATTTTTAAAGCAATTTCTCAATCAAAAAGAGAGTTGAGATTTATCCGACTGTTTATATTCATTTATGTGCATTAATACAGGAAGTTGAGGATGCAACACATATAGATGTGATTAAGTGTTGTGAATCGTAATCGCATCGTGAGGCCAGTGAAGATTCACACCTCTGGTACTTGATGGGTGGCATCACTTATGATCCTATTCTCCTTTGCTTAAATTGATATTCAAACTGTGATGGGCTTATGTGCTTAAAATGTAAAAATAGTGCAAGTGAATCTGTGTGTGTGGTGGGGGGGGGGGGGGGGGGGGGGGGGGGTATAAAGTTAGTCCATATGCCGACCTGGAAGGGTTTCTCCCCTGTGTGAACGAGTTGGTGACGTTTGAGTTTGGAGCTCTCGACGAACGCCTTGCCACACTCGGCGCAGACGTGCACGCGGGGCCCGTGGGTGTGGAGATGCTTCCTCATGGCCGAGTTATCCCTGAACATCTTTGTGCAGCCCTGGAGAACAAAAAGGAAGTGCAGCACAGCGTTAAATGAGTAAATAAAGGATGGGTTAATTTGTAGCAGATTTGAAAAGCGGTGCATCAAAAGAGTTGTTTTGTTTAATCCTGAAAAGAAGTGGATTCACGTCTATTCTCCCCTGAAATTGAAGTGCATTGTGAACCACTTCCCATTCAAATGGCAGACTGCTCACACAGTGAATACTCCATTACATTAGCTAAACATGTAGAGTTCAGATAAGGTTTGATTGCTCTTGTAAGTACATGAAAATCAATACACTCGAGTGCTTTCTTCACTCTTAAATAACCTTTACAGGAATGTTCAAGTACCCAGAAAGCAAAGAAGCAACAATGTCTCTTAAACCCATCAGGAACTATTTTTCTTGTGGCAGGAAGGATCATTCGGGGACGACATCATTAGACTCACTTTATGGGGGCAAGCTATTGTCCGAGGAGCATCGTCCTCTTTGACTTTCCTGGGCTTCATCCTGATTTGGAAAGAAAAAAGGGCACGTTCTGGATTTTAAACAAACAAACAAATGTTGCAAAGTATTTCCTTCTTTTACACAAGAGCTCGTGTTATCTTCCAGTCCAGTTTGAATGTTGATTTGTTTTAGTTAATCAATAGCCAGTATGAGCGACAGTTGAAACATCCTCATATAACATTTCAATTCGAGATGTAAACATGTTGACAGAAAGGTGACGCACACAGGGAAGACTATACAGTTATTATGGTAAATTATTTCATAATGCCCACTCACTATAAACATTCTCTGGTCTCTTCCTATAACAAGCCTGCTATACATGCGGCTGACATTTCACAGGCTGCTCGATTAAATGACAACAAAACTGGAACGAATAACAAGCAATGACACACACTGACACAGACACACACTGACACAGACACACACACACTGACACACACACACTGACACACACACTTCAGCCCACTAACAATGGTATTCTCCTTAATAAATACTATACACACAGCTTACTCAAAGCGTTTGCTTTAACATGAAATACATACAATCTACAGACACACAAAAATGCCTCCAACTTTGCACTTTTATTTGATCCATTCCCTCATTCATGTTTGTACTAGAGTATGACATGCTATATTTATTTATTTTCTGCACGATGGACTCCAATCAGAATATCTGATAATTGTGTTAAGAGCCTTACACTACTACTATCATTTCTGGTGTGTTTATATTTGATAACGAGGGACGCAGAGACCCCAACACACACACTCACCTGGCGAACTCGGCCAGCTGTTTGGGGTCTGACAGGTCGATCCCTGGGATGCCACCAGGGGGCAGCTTCTTCCCCGTCATGTACTCCGAGTAGTCCGGAGGGGAGTTCTCCCCGACGATCTGCTCCTCCACCACCGACTCATGGTCAATGTCTTTATTGTCATCTAGGAATACATTACAGAGACTGAACCGATAACACAACGGTGTTCCCTAGCAACAAGCCTGAGGGAGGGAAAACACACCTGCAGCAGCTCTGTAGTTACACCAGGAGTCACGGTTTAAATAGTGTCTCATGTTATTGCACTGGGTTGTTTTTTGTTATGCACCGGTCACCAAGTCAAATTCCTTGGTTGTGTAACGTACTTCGCATTAAACTGTTCGGATTATGATTAACGTTGGATAAAAACGACAAATATCCAGTCTAATCCAACGCTCACTCCAGAGAATTTTTTGCACGTTTTTACTTTGCAAATTATACCGTATAGACGTACAAAATGTTACTACTGTAAACAATGCTAATATTACCTTGCTAAAAGTAATTACACATGTAGTACGGAAAATAACATAAATTGTGCACATACATATTCCTAATTTAATGTGTTGTGAATCAAGCGAGCACGAAAACATTTTGTTTTATAAACAATACAAAGCAATACAACAACCAGAGTTCCCCCCAACACCTGGTTGTGAAACGTAACCTGTAAAACCTCCTAAACTGACGGGTGAACACCTGGTCGCACCTGGTCGGTGTCACGTTACACGCAGTACCGCCGCTCTGCGCGGAGGCAGTAATCAGCCCAACGCAGAGGCTCCGCTACACGGCGAACAAACCGGAGCCGAACCGCTGAAACGATCCACCGGATAATTATCGCCACAGTTAAAAGCCTTCACGCGTACGTACAAGACCACCCGGTAGTTGGGTACGCACGTGCGCGCGCCACAATTTGCGGCCTGCAGATATTCAAACCAGCTGTCTGTAGACTCCCCCTGTCTCCCCTCCCCCCCTCGCACCGCCGCCATCTCTGCCTGGCCGCGACTATCGCCATTTTTTCGGGGGCCGCCGCCATACTTACTAGTCTCGGGGAATATGGCGGCGCCCAGCAACACTTAAAACATGGCCTCCCTTCAAAACAAAAACATTTCCATACGACACGGTGGTGTTTTGTAGCGAAAATTTGCGTCAATCGTCGCCGTTCACGGCAGTGCGACGCACCGCTCCAGGAACTAGTCTGGTGCAGCAGGACAACGCCCTGCAACGAGGCCGCGTGTCACGGCTAATAACGTTTACTTACCCGATGCCCACATTGTAACAGAAAACTCCCCCTCCAGTGTCTTTATCTGCACCTGCTTCTGTTCCCATTTCCTCCCGCCGGCCTCCGAGCCGCTCAAATAGCTCTTTTTGCCCGCTTTTTTGCCCCCGGTGCCGCCCGCGCGTCTCATCCGACCCACGGAGCTTTTCCCCGCCACGGTCACCAGAGTCTGTTCTATGTACTCGTCCTCCACCCCGGGAGCCGGCACCGGGATGAGGATCTGGTCCTCGAACCCGCTCCCGCCGTCAGTGTGCATGTCAGAGTCATCCCCGCCGACCACCTCTTCCCGGGTCTGGACCAGGATCACCTCCTGGTGGTGGTGATGGTGGTGGTGGTGGTGGTGGATCGAGTTGGGGTCGTCCGTGACCAGCGGCTGGAGCGCGATCATGGGCTCCCTGTCGTCGTCGTCTTCATCGTCGTCGTCGTCGTCTTCATCGTCGTCGTCGTCGTCGTCTTCGTCTTCGTCGTCGTCGTCCCCACCGACCACCGTGGTCTCGATGGTCTCCACGGGTATCGTTTCCACCTCTATCTCGTGAAGCTCCACGATCTCGGCCGGCATATCCGAGCCGTCTGTCTCGATGTACAGCGTGTCACCGGATGCCATATTGAAGTCCGCCAGCTTGCCTCTTTCATTCACGCCGTGTTGTGCTCCTAATTTTGGGGACCTCACAAACACACGCAAGCACACACACTCTCTCTCGCACACACACCCCCGGCTCTGCTCCTGCCGCTGTCTGTTCTCCCTCTTCCTCGATAACAACTCTCTTCGCTCAGTCCCACGCTAGTTCTCGTTCTCGTTGCCACTATGCTCGCCGATACTGAAACATCGCGAGATGTTGGTGAACCCAGCGATAACTCGTCAACAGTGCTGCTGTTTTTTTATACATATGATTTAGGAGGAACATTACATAACTAAAGTCAATACAGGGCATGTTTGTAGTTTGTTATTTTATTCACACGTAGTATTGTTTAATTATTCTAGATGTTTGCTGATTTAGGTTACATATATTTAGATAGTTGTTTTCTTCTGATAGTCACTCATTTAGTTAAATCATTGTTGTTGTTTAGTATAGTTTTTGGGTTTGTTTATGAATTGTGTAACACTGTGGACACTTGCGGTTATATCAGTAGGCAGGTACAGCACCAGCATGCTCCGGGGTGGGCCTATAGCTTTTTACTGGAGCAGGAGAGGCAGCAATATGATTGTCTTTCTTATTTAATTTGCTTGATTGTTTTGTTAAATCAATCATGAGAAACTCAGATTCCTGGATGGACAAGGAACTCTTTTGCCTGCATAAACCACAAACCCATGGTGTGCAGTGGCCCTTTGATCTGTTTAGTTTAAATTTGTTTGGGGACAAATGACCACTATGGATTGATTAATAGTAGTTGTTTAGTCTTGCCTGATTTTATTGATTTATATCGACTGTAAACCTGCAAAATAGTTTTAAAGAAAAGAGTTCATGAGGATTTCCAACTTGTATTATCAGTTCTGTGACCTCAACTGACACATTCTGCCATTGCTGCATTTTTTTTATTCAACATACCAAATACTGTATGTAGATGAAAAGTTGTGTAAATTAAAAAATAAAATAGAAAGTTCAAAATCAGGAACACACCACACTCCTACGGTTGAATTCATGAATTGTTGTTATTAATTCCATTTAATAACAAATACTTTCATGAACACCCAGTAAATCAATACATTAATTGATTATCTGGGCTTATCTTTTGAATCTATTGAGCATAAATACATTTCCAGGACACTTTTAACAGCATCCTTCATTATGTGCAACACTTGCATGACACAATAAGGTTGCACTGAAACTGCTCAGATGTTTCACACTCCTCTGCTGCACCAGCTGGAATGTATGGCAGCTATTCAATAAGCACATGTTTCTGTGTAAATTGAGTCGGACAACATCACCAGACAGGCACCGAAATAGCACCAGAAGAAACACAAAAGGAACAAGACAGCCTCATTAATCCAAGACATTGTTCACAGTTTTATTTGAATTCATTTTTAAAGTTAGTGCGTTTCTTTTTCTTTTTTTTGTCAACCAGGAAGCACTTTGTATTAAAAGGAGAGAATAAAATAAAAATACTTCACCATATCCTTGCAGCCAATAAACATTTTATTAACAACATGATCACAAATACTCTGGTGTATTATTTATTTATTTTTTTGTTTATAAGATTGCAATATCCAAAGAAGTTTATTCCACCCTCGGTTTCAGGTCAGAGCCTGTTTATTCTTTTCTGCCGTTGTTTCACACACAGCTGTGTTGGCGAAAGGGATAAAAAACATGTAAAAAAATGTTCCAGGATAAATAATGAGAATATTTTTCGGGGATGTGCTTGTATCTAAAATGAAAACAAACAATATAAAATAAAAAAAAAGGCTGACATAAAATGATGTGCAATTATAATTATTGACATTATCATTACTATCATATTCTCATGATCATTTCCTCATTATTACCATTGTACTCACTACATTACTACTATTCATATCAACATTACATTGACAATCATAAAAATGATAGTAATAATAATGAAAATTATAGTAATAACAATAATAATAATACAAAGTTTTAAATAATCTTGTGGAAAAAAAAAAGCCAATGAAACCATATTAATTTTTCTTTAGGCAGAGGACAGAGGGGCCAACTGTGCGAACAAACAGAAACAGAAAATGTGAGGAAATCAGAGGAATCAGTGCGAGAGTGAGCCCCATTCACATCCAAACAAACAAACCAAATGTTACACAGACAGGTTGCAGGCGTTACAGCCGCGTTGCTTCAACACCACAGCTGAACAGGATGAGTAGATGTCACAGTTTGGGCCTCCGTTCCTGACTTCTCTCCTCCTCCTCCTCTTCCTCCTCCTCCTCTTCTCAGGGCCACAGCGGCTGCTGCAGGGGGCAATGGTTCAAAAAGGTGGTTCATGTCGGGGGGAGTGGCTCTGAAAGATTATGTCGTGCTAATTCGACTGAGTTCATGTCTAATGGCTGGAAGTGAAAGAGAGAAAACGAGGGACAACGTTAGGTTGACAATACGCTGGAAACAACCCTCATAACACAACACTCTGTCTCCATTGTCCTTAGTAGGGACCTGGAGCAACAAAATAAAAGAGGCACTAAGTCATCACAAGCCGTGCTTTTGTACATTAGTAGAACCCTGGTTGAAATTTAACGATGCTACGCTGTGATTGACCAGTCACTCAGTCATTCAGTCATTCACGCCGTGTTGTGCTCCTAATTTTGGGGACCTCACAAACACACGCAAGCACACACACTCTCTCTCGCACACACACCCCCGGCTCTGCTCCTGCCGCTGACTGTTCTCCCTCTTCCTCGATAACAACTCTCTTCGCTCAGTCCCACGCTAGTTCTCGTTCTCGTTGCCACTATGCTCGCCGATACTGAAATATCGCGAGATGTTGGTGAACCCAGCGATAACTCGTCAACAGTGCTGCTGTTTTTTTATATATATGATTTAGAAGGAACATTACATAACTAAAGTCAATACAGGGAATGTTAGTAATTTGTTATTTTATTCACACGTAGTATTGTTTAATTATTCTAGATGTTTGCTGATTTAGGTTACATATATTTAGATTTTTTTTCTTCTGATAATCACTCATTTAGTTAAAGAATTTTTGTTGTTTAGTATAGTTTTTGGGTTTGTTTATGAATTGTGTAACACTGTGGACACTTGCGGTTATATCAGTAGGCAGGTACAGGACCAGCATGCTCCGGGGTGGGCCTATAGCTTTTTACTGGAGCAGGAGAGGCAGCAATACGATTGTCTTTCTTATTTAATTTGATTGATTGTTTTGTTAAATCAATCATGAGAAACTCAGATTCCTGGATGGACAAGGAACTCGTTTGCCTGCATAAACCACAAACCCATGGTGTGCAGTGGCCCTTTGATCTGTTTAGTTTGGATGCTACGCTGTGATTGACCAGTCAGAGTTTAAGGGGTCAATTGGGCTTATAGATAGATAGATAGATAGATATATAGATAGATAGATATATAGATAGATAGATGCATAGATAGATATATGTATAGATAGATATATGTATAAATAAATAGATACTTTATTCATCCCCAGGGGGACATTTGTTTAAAGACACTATCCAATTGCATTATGGAGAATGTAGGATCCAGTGTTTTTGAAAGCACAAAAAAGAGTACAAAGTTATCTCGGCTTTTTCTGTGCTAAATCATTCATTTTTTCTTCTGTCCCCCAGAATCACATAAATATGTTTACAGAGTACCCTCCATATGTGAGAGAAAACTGGAAAAACATGGTGCAACTTTGAGAATAGATGTGTCATGGAAAGTAAACAATATAAAAAAGAAGGTATTAAGGTTCCATGTGAAGGTTTCTTTGACTCTAGTGCAACCTAGTGGTCACAACTCTACATAACTACCAAACGATCATCCTCCAAATGAAAGAAAAAGAAAACAGAAACATGCACTTTATTAGTCCCCTTTGGGAAATTCTTTGCTGCATTTGACCCATCACTGGTTGGGGGGCAGTGGGCAGCCCTTTGGGGCACCCGGGGAGCAGCCGGGGGTTGGGTGTCTTGCTCAGGGACACTTCGACATGTGAGCTATGGGAGGACTGGGGTACCTTGCAGTTTCGGGACGACCACTCATCCCCCTGAGCCAATTAAATACTCATTAACATAAATCAGGGGAGAGACATGTGTTCCTAAATGTTGATTCATTGTGTTTCAAGAGAGAAAATTAAACATACCATCGATGATTTCATCCTTCACTTTGTGCAATTCACGAAACACCTCTTCCAAGATTTCCTAATGAAGCAAATAGATCAATAAGTGCTCATCACACATTTCTTCATTGACTGTTGACATCTTTTTACACAGGAAGTGATAAGAAGAATCCAATTGAACTCTTGGGAAAAAAAATATTTTTGGACAGTGTGCAGTTATTACAGTGTGTTTTCTTTACCTGTTTCATTCTATCAAGGTCTTGCGAGTCTGTGTCACTGCCACCCCCCACGGGCCGTACCCTGCATGATACAACAAATAAAATAAGAAATCCCTCTCTGTCAGATTCACTCTTGTTCTTCTGCCTCACAGACACGTCCAATGCTGCTTCCAGCTCTCACCTTGAAACCACCGACCTGTCTGCAGAGTTAGCTCGGTCCCACGGCTTCTTAGCTCCATCTAGACGACAAGAAGAACCAGGATTTACTAACATTCATAGCAGATATTCTGTATTCTTCTGTTTCATTTTCTATATCACCTTTTGTCTTTGAGTCACTTTTAATTAAGAAAAAATATAATTGTATCAAGAGGCATCATAACCACTATCCTCTAATGACAAGCCTCCAAAACACATACACACTGTGCAGTACACAGATACGTCCCAACCTGCTGTAAAACATAAAAATAAAGAATCTTTCTTCCACTTACATCGGATGTGTTTCTCTGTGTTTGCTGTGTGTTTCTTTTACAATATCTTTGACTTTGATCTTCTTCTGAGACTATACGAGATGCCCCAAACCATGGGAAATACACAAAACATAGTGGTTAGTTTCTCCCACCTGTGGAATTCTGTCCAGTCCGGGTGCTGGGTGACGGAGAATTTGGGTCGTCCTAAAGGATGACACAAGGATTAATTAATTTATTAACACACATCATCACAACATCAGTTTCTTTCATCTTCCTTCCCTTCCTCTTTTGCTTGTACGTGTTTTCCTCATTGCCGTGATTTGTTTTCATCACAATAATAATCCCCCCCGCCTCCCAACCGACTCTGCCTCAATCATAATCCGAATTATCTTTTGTAAATCATGAGTGAACACGCTTCATGAACATCGCTGTTTTTCTGTACACTCACATTTTGGCTGTCCTCGGGCCTCTCTGAGGCTGCTTTCCTTCTGGGGAGAAAGAAGAAGCCTCAAGTAAGAAGAGAGCATTTCATCCAAAGTCAACAGTTTTGAAGATTGTAATCATAATAATTATCACTAACAGATTCTGAACCACCCGTTGATAAAAGGCTTTCGTGGCCAATTACACCTAATTTAGCTGCAGGATGTCGATGCCAAATTGTTTCTGTGGTTTTCTCCACTCATTGCTCTGACCTTCGCGCCAACAGAGCGTTCATCTCCTCCATCAGCCCTCCGCTTCCTCCACTTGAGCGGTTGGCATCGTTTTTGGCGCCTGAAGAGCTAGAGCTGTCGTCTTGGGGCTGGAGGAAGGAGAGGAGTGGCATTACTCTCTGATGTGTGCAAACAGTGAACGTTTTAAATGTCAGACAGGTTTGTCGGAGATAATCTGGCTGTATCGCGCCTGCTCGAAGTCACAAAGATAAACTGGCATCTCACTCTTTGAACGCGGCGCAGTTTGGCCCCGGCGATCATGGCGGCGAGGCCCGTCTGGCCGGGGGATTCGTCCACGTCACTCCCTCCGCACATGGGAAGCGGAGGTGGGAGCGGAGGCGGGGGAGCCCCTGCTGAAGGTGGTGGAGGTCCCGGCGGTGGTGGAGGGGGAGGAGGGCCACCCATGTTCATTGGAGGAGGTATTACTGGGGGGGCCACGGAGAGAACAGCAGGGTGGCCCTGGAAAGGAGAACCTGGAGGGAAGGAGGGACACGTGAAGATGGAGAAGACTCGATCTGTTTATAAGTGTATAAGACTGCATATTTTATATACACATACGCAGTCAAAAACATTGTTTTTCATGCACTGATATTTATTTTATTTTATTTGGGGCTTTTTTGCTTGGATAACTTGTTTTCTTTCAAACTATGGGAAAGAAAATAAAAAAGCGAAATACACATTTAGGTGTTTATTTTACTACTTGGTCAATATGTGTCTGTAGATTTCTCCGAAATTAGTTTGCATTAAATAAAGCCTTATTTTCATATTTAAACATACAAATTCAGAAAACTTGTAATACAAAAAAGAAGTGTCTGAATGTAAGTAATACATTGGGGAAGTGTCATTTAAAAAAACATATCGGAAGAAAAATTGTAACCTAAAATTCAGTTACACTTACATACACTTAACGTTCCAGTTCCATAACCATCAATATTATGAGGGTTTTTGTTCATTCAGAGCCTGTTTTATAAGTATTTTGAACCTGGCTTTATCCAACGTTCAGATTTCTGTCCTGGAAATGTATGCAAATTTTATTAAAAAAAACATATATTTTCTGAAAATATAAGTGTAAGTAATCAACTGTGTAATTTTCAAGGTGATATCTATTTGTTAAAACTGTTTCCTATCCACTGAATGCCAGTATACCTGAGTTGGATGACCGAAGCTCCCGCTCCATGTGTGCCTGCATTTGCTGCTGCTGCTCCATCATCTGCCTGAAGACACAAGGAGGAAACACTGCCGGTCACTTAGCATCACAAATGTCACGCTGTGTTCTTGATTCTGTCATTCTACAGGAGCCGAACTGCTGCCGACTGCAGCCGACTGCTGCCTTAAAGCTGCAATAAGGAACTTCATCGGGTCCAAATAAAAGTGGCAAGTGACCTCAAATGGCTTCACACGCGGTAACTACTGCAGGGTCTGTTGTACACAAGCCGTGACCAGCACTAAATATATTAAGGATGACAGTTTCACAAATACAGTTTTCCTGTTTCTTCCCCCCCACTAACTACGAATAGAGGAGCCGAAATACCATTCTTCTTCAGTCATCAGTATCTGCTTTAAATAATTTATTTAATGACTTTCTCAAACTTTTTTTTCTCACGGTAAATTCTGATTAGTGCAGCTTTAAAATCATGATGCAGAAAACATATTTTTACTAACACTCCCCCCAAATTCAACTACACAACTAAGTTGAATAAATTGACGAAAATAAACTACGTATATTTGGAGTCAACCCTTTTATGCTTAGCATCCAGTAATTAAATAAGAAAAATGGGGAACCCGTATTTGTCTTGGAGTTGCAAATGTTGCTTTTTAAGAGCCACTTCAGTGTCTCCATGATGCCACTATTTAGTGAAAATTGCATCTAAATTGTGGCAGATGGGATGAATTTCTCTGTCGCTGTCATGCAAACCACAATAAGGCCAAACGGTGGGATTACAACTTCCTGGTCCGTCACGTGATGCCAAACATTTAGTTTTCCTCTTATAGACTTACTTTTTTGTTTGTTTGACGTGAATCAACTTCCCAGTACAAACACTTGAAAAGCCCAAACGAGGCTGGGCCAAGGGCTGGGAGGCGGGGTTAAAGAAAACTCTGTAGTGTGCTTGCTATATGGGCCCAGTATCGAAGCCCATTTCTCACAGTAAAAGAAAAAAAATGATGAGATAAAGTCAAAATTATTAGATAGAAAGTCAAAATTATGAGATAGAAAGTCAAAATTCTTCAGTGGCGCTGGCTTTTTTTCCACTGAAAGGCATGCACACTACTATCTCATAATTTGTACTTTCTATCTCATAACTTTGACTTTCTATCTCATAATTTTGACTTTCTATCTCATCATTTTGACTTTCTATCTCATAATTATGACTTTTTAGCTCATATATTTTCCCTCCCATAGTATGCCCCCATAATACATCAAATCAGATTATTAAATCTACTTGGAAATTTTGCTTCATTCACTGAGCAACATCCACAAGAATGAACCCGGGCCCTGGCCCTCACGCTGCGTCTACTTCTCTTTATACATCCATGCTGTCATCACACTGAAGGCAGCTTTGATCCGTGTAACTTGCAGACTTAACATGACACTAAGTCATCCACTCAAGTGTCCGTGGCTTCACAGTGTTCCCCTGCAGCGTGACGCAAACGTCCTTCTCCTCGTCTGTCCAAACCCACTGCGGCGTCTCTCCTTCATCTCCATCCTGTCACACAACCCACCCCATCTTTCCTCACATCTCCCCTCTTTGATATAAGAAGCAATATGTGTGTCACGACTGAGGAGAGAAAGAGAGAAATGGAGACTCATTGAGAGGAAGTGGAATTTTTCCAGCTGGCGGAGAGCAGAAAGTGCTGAGCCAGCGACCTTCTCGACATGACAGCAGCGCACGTAGCAGAGCTGCTGAGCAACACTGCCCTGCTGCCGCTGGAGAGAGATCAGTCAAATTCATTTGCATGCCCTGACACACACATACACACACACACACGCGTGAAAAACGCACACGCAAAAGCACACAATCTCCCCTCACAATTACAGACGTAATCCTTTTGTGCCAGAGGTTCAGTTTAGCAGACATGGGATCAGAGGGAGCTGTATACCTCCCGTCATATTTGTACTCTTAAGCTCTGGCTTTTGGATGAACCAATAGGCAGAAACCTGTAAAAGGTTTAAAAGCATGCAACAAAGACCTAGTTGTGCCTGAGTCTGTGGAGGAAAATGCTGCTGGAGGAAATGCTGGCCGCTTAGTGAGCCAAGGAAACTGCCTCAAGCATCATTTCCAACACTGCTCATCCATTATTTTGGATTATTCAATCTGCCAGTATGATTCAGGAAGAAAAAAAAAGTGTTTTAGCCCTTTTTAGAAAAATAAAATCTTTTTTGAAATCTCACTTTTACCCGTGCAAGTTAGTCCTCGGGGGCAGGCAGATAAGAGGGAATTAGAGAGGGATGAAAGAGAGTTGAAATACAAGTCACTGAAGGCTGCTGTCTGCATTTTTCAGAGTTCATTCTTATTCTGACATTTGTCACAGAGTTACATTATCTCTCATAATCTCAGTTTGGAGTTCACCTAAAGTTCATCCACTGGTTTGAAGATAACTTAAATGTTCCTCATGAGTCATGCTACCCAACGAATCTCAGGCAGTGAATGTCACGTGACAGGTGGGGAGCCGTAAGTATAGCTGAGAGTCTTTTGGAGTGTCACTAAAGAGAGAAGGCTCAAGCTTCTTGTCATGAGCGATGGGGTCCTACATGAAAACACAAATTTCTGCTACAGTTTTGGTAACATCACACGGGAGATTTTCTGTATTCATGTTTTTTTTTCTTTTTCTCAGCACTCTTCTCGCCTGTTTGAAGTGAGTGTGTTGTCTTGAAAAGTTTGTGAGTTCCGTCTAATAAATAATCACACAAACCTGTTCCTCCCAATATTATGTTTTTCACTTAGCTAATATTTAAAAGGTGCTAATCAATATTTTCATATCAACTAGTGTTGAACAAATACCTGTATGTTTAAAAAGGTTGCTAGTAGCGCCGTAATCATCACCCGACTGCAGTTCAACCTCCGCTCAACGGAGCGTTTTAGCTTCTTTCCGCTCATTGTTTTTGTTTTACAGCCGCACCTTTACTGTGTTGAATCATCCCATAGGGTCATTTTCAGCTGCAAGAAGCTGATCACAGCGAAAAAAGTAAAAAAAGAAGAATCAGCAAACAGCAGACAAGGGAAGTTAGCTTCTAACTGGCGAACACTTGGAGCATTTAGCAGACATAGACCAAAAAAAGAGCTAAGTGTTTGGATTGTGCCTTCTGGGCTACTGTAGAAACATAGAGGACTCCGTGAAGAGGACCCACTCCGTATGTAGAGATAAACGAAAACAACAATTCTTAATTGCAGTTGATTATAAACTAAAGAAAACATACTTATACATTTTATATTCTATTTCTGCCAATAGACGGTGTTCCTTTAACATTTGAAGCCACATTTTTGTGGGCTTTAAATATATTGTAATATTGTTCAACCATTTTGCTGATAGGTTTTCAGTCAAATAAACTTTACCTCGCTCTCTGAACTTCCATCTCATCTGAAGTTGGTCCATTCTGGACATGGCGCTGGACAGCTGGACCTAAAAATGAAAGCAGAGAGAATAAAAGCAGAGAGAGAGAGAGAGAGAGAGAGAGAGGAAGAAGAAGGAAGAAAAAACACAGATGAAGTGAAGTTGACCTTAATAATCCATTACGAGCAGGCGCAACGTTAATTGAAATTAGTGCCAGTCAAAAAGACAATTAACCACCGAATGACTTAAACAGCAGTTGATCATTACGTAATCTTTCTTCGGTAATGAGCAATGAAAAGCATATTAATCCCTCACTCTTGGTAATTGGTTCATCCGCTTGTTCAGTCAGCGGCAGGCAGACAATATTACAACGTGTGTGTGTGTGTGTGTGTGTGTGTGTGTGTGTGTGTGTGTGTGTGTGTGTGTGTGTGTGCACATGAGAGAGAGCGGCCCTGCTGTCACACTGCTCATGTGTTTACTCCCGTTACCCACAACGTGCTATTAAGAATACATGATGCTGTCTGAGAACATTATACCCATCAAACACACACACACAAGCTGTGATGAAGGGCAACTTGTGGTACAGGGTTAGAAACGATAGAGCGAGGTCTGCAGTGTGTTCGGCAACCTTTATATTGGGAGCAGAAATGGGAAATGCTGTCGCCTGTTGTTGAGTCATTGACAACAGCTTCTGTAACCGCTGCTCTATGGGGTCAAAGTTCACAGACAAGTGTGATATTTGGAAAACTTTTTACCCCTGAAAGGTTTTGATAAACGCTTGAAGGCCGTTCATGCTTCTCGCTTTCATCAAAATGAACCTGGACAATGTTGTGTTACAAGATGTGAAGTCTGTTTATTGATAAAAAATAAATCCCAGGAGAAAGAGGCTCAATATCAAAGATCTGGAACTCGCTTTAGGGAGCTATCCCCGCCTCTTGCTTATGATGAGATTTTGAGCTACAAGGCACTTGGATGTAATCCGTTTAACACCGCAAGTGAGATCTGCAGATGCGAAGCCAGATAGGGAATGTAATTAATTGAAGACACGATAAGATGAAGACAAAAGGACTTCAACTCAGGGCTTACACTCGAATCAGAGCGAATCAACAGTTTTCAGCAAAAACCTTTTCTCGTCGCTGAACTCCTCCGGGACAATATTAATCTTCATTGTTCCCCTCGACAACAATTTGCAAGGAAAGGCTCAGAATTAACGCTCACATTTATGCTTTGGCAGCGGCCTCTTCTTGAAATTGAGGAATGGGATGAAGTTGTTTTAAAGTTTATGGGAACAAAGAAGAAACTTTGCAGTGTCAGGACTTTTATTTTGATTGATTTGTGGTCGGTTTGCGATCAAGCGCTAATGGAAAGTCGGCGTCGATGTGTACAAAACAAAAACAACAGTGTCCGCCATTTGAGTTGCTTCCAAAGAGCCCGACCTCTTCCAGCTAATGAAAGGTGTCTCTGACATCACAGCTTTTACGGCTCGGGCTCTTTCAGAGTCGATCCTCTCCACCGCTCACATCTCTAATGGAGGAGACTCTCTGGTTGATCGAGTAACAGAAAACCCCAAAATAACACGGGACGATAAAGGACCCGACTCACGCCTGCTATCGGGTACCTTATCCCGTAAACACACTCACACTAACACGTTACAAACACACAGGGCTGCAAATACTGGAACGATTATCTGAGTGCAACAGGGACGATATACTTTTGTCGGCCAACCCGTGAGTTAGCGACACACTGGCTCCCTTCACAAAAAGTCAACGGGATTTTGGATTATTGCAGAAAATAAACTCTGAGTTAAACAATTTATGATACAAAAAGCTAACATTGGGTTATAAACAAACTATACCACTGTCACATGAGCACAAAGACACACAACAAGGCAGTAGACTTTTCTAAGACACATAGATGCTGGTAGAGCTGCTTCCAGCCTTTGTGCTAAGCTAAGCTAACCTAACTGCTCTAGCGTCCTATTTAACAGCTACAAGAGTCACATTGAACTGTTGAATCTGTTGCCTTTGGAATTGCATTACTGCTTGATTGATTATCAAAACTGTCAATTAAATTCCTGTGGACTTATTGTTTCGGGACTAATATACAATCAAATATATACATTCAAACATCTACAGGGTTACAGGAAATACACAGCTCCAATATGTTGCATTGTTGCTCTCCTACTTACAGGAATTATTCAAAAGGAGGAGAGAACACTTTTTCTGTGTATGTGTCAGGAAATTAACTTTGACTCAACTAGTGTCACTTATCACGGTCGAACCAAGTATCAAGGCTGAGTCTTTTCCAGCTGCAGCTATAACCAAATTCTTCTCTCATCATATGAGTCATTTTATATCTCAATCACAATAACAATATATATCACGATATAGCATGATTTAAACTCAGTCCACTCGGTCTTCTCACAGCCATAAAGGTCAGTTCAAAGTTCAAAGGTCAAAGTTCTTTCTACTTTGGTAGCTCAATAAAAAATTAGCCATTCCTTTCTTTTAATCAAGTCTGTTTTTTAACATTGACCTGAGAAAAGAACCAAAATGATTCTACTGAGGTAGAACACTGTAGTACACAACACAAGCCAGAACATGGGGAAGTCACACACTTGTAGGAATGGACACCTCAACTTTTAATATGCTATAAACACACACACACACAAACTTGAAATACAAGTTCAGACACAAAGAGCTTTAGTACCTACATGACATGCTGAAGAAGAGGAACCGGCTGTAGCAGACACAGAGGCACTGACAGACCCACTCCCCGCTGACCATCTCTCGCCATTAGCTGCCCTTCCTCCCCTCCATTACCTCTCTCTCTCTCTCTCTCTCTCTCTCTCTCTCTCTCTCTCTCCTCCCCTCCATATCACCTCCATCCCTTCCTTCCCAGCCACAGTATCATCTGTCATCTTCTTGTAACCTACACCTGCGGGCAGCAGCGCAGCGAGCATCTCTGGTTAATGTTTCAAAAGATCGGGTTTGTCTGTGGGCTGCGCTGCCTAATGCCACACACACACACACACACACACACACACACACACACACACACACACACACACACACACACAAACACACACACACAGCGAGCTGATCCACATAATTAACACATAATTACTGCTAAAGATGCAATTTAACATTATTCTCAAACTCAGTCTCAATCAATCTGTATTGTTTTTTCTGATTTCTGTAAAAAAATAAAATGGAAATTTCAACATTTAAGTCAAACAACTGGGCAATCCGGTGGGGAGGATCATGTGTTATGACTGAAAGCTCCAAAACATCTACTAAATGGACCTTGCGGTGACGATAATTTACCTCGACAAAACAGAATCAATCAAAATCAACAAAATTATTTCCATTGGTGAAGCTGTTACCGGCACTTATTTATTGACTTTTAGTTTTAGTTTTAGTTTGGTCAACAAAATTCCAAATAGAGATGTAAAAAAAAAAAAAATACTGTCAGAAATAAGACAAAAGTCCATCGTTCTGATAGAAACAATCTTCCAACTGGAATCTCTTAATTTTGTCTTTATCTTTTTGATCATCAAACAGTAATCAATGGAGTAGCATTTGACATGAGTCTTACACCTGATCTTTTCACACCTACAGGTGTCTTTCTGACTAACCCTAAATAATAATAAACGCTGTTGTTTTTATTTGTTTATTGCTCATTACTTCTGCCACAATCTACGGTGTTTACACTGTGCTCCAATGTGAGAACAATGCAATGACCAAAGGTCAGGTTGTGACCTTCTTACCACTAGAGGGGGCAGGCACACCTGCTTTGAGAAGAGACGTCTTAATCTGTGCCTTACGAGGTGGGAATGTGTTTTATATATATGAGCACACAAATTAGATCTTCTACCACGTAGGAGGGACGTGACACACACTTTATAATGAAATGCCTCTTTCTGTCTCTCTCTCACTCACACACATACACACAGTCATGAAAGCTGCTATTTGTATCTGCACACACAGATTGGAGACACTGCTGGTAGCATGAACACTTCCTGTGTGTGTGTGTGTGTGTGTGTGTGTGTGTGTGTGTGTGTGTGTTAAAAGGCAGGACAGACAAATTGATATAGAATGAGAGGCAGAGTGAGTATCGCAGCTTGCCCGTCGTTACTGGAGCTGCAGCAGCAGTGTGTCTCCCCCTGCAGTCCCCTCCAGCCCCTTAATTTGAGTGAGTCATCGAGCAGACCTCCCCTGGGTCCCGTGCTAGAGAGCAAACCTTTTCATCAGCCTAATAACACGGGGATGGGGGGAACAAAGAGGCTCGAGTGACAGCAGCCAAACAGAAGTGCACAAAAAACCCCACCAGAGGTGGGGGTGCACACACACGCACGCACGCACACGCACACGCACACCCACGCACACGCACACACACACCCACACACACACACACATATATACACACAAAGCTCCAGAGGAGGAGATTGACTCTCTTGCTCTTGTATCCACCATTTTAATGAAGTCTTTTTCCCCCACGTTTTGACTTGTAGCAGGAAGAACACAGCTGGAACTAATAACATAGATTTGTGTGCGACCTGATCCGGACTTGCTTTGACGTCTTGCTCACAAAGGTGATGATAACCTCAGAAGATTGAGCCAAGCACTGTAGTTGCTCCCCACTGACAGTGAGACCCCAGAGCATGATGGGTAACGCTTGGCTGTCGCCTCGGATGTCGCTGTCGGATCAAAGAGCTGAGTTAAGTATTATTTCATGTGCGACACACTGAGGGGAAACGCACCTCCATCCTGAGCGCTGAGCACGTTGAGGGCGAAGAGCATGGCGTTGGAGAAGGTGGTGGCCTCCTCCTTGCTGGCGAAGTTGAGGCCATAGACCTGCCTGGCGTCCCGCCACTGGTGGAAGGTCGGGGTGGCCTGGTTGTACTTGAGGCCCTTCACTATGGAGTAGTTGATGACCACCTGTGAGGGAGGAGGAAGCGGAGTAGCTCACTAAAGAAACCCCACAACACTGTTCCCATAACTCTTTTGTGTTACTGGCAGAGAAAGGACCTTCAAAACGCCAGAGAATTGATTGATGTAGGGATCAGTGTTTTGTCATTGACTCGACTATAGAGAAGGAAAAGACTAATTCACAAAAGCTTGTTATAGCTTTTGGATTAGTCACCTGTCACAAGTTGTATGTGGCTCATATCATGATCTATAATTTGGAACAAACAAAGTTGTAAAAATGACAGAGAAAATGTATATCAATAATTAAAGGAGCAGTGTGTGGGATTAATTGACATTATACCCCCTTTGATCATCCCTCTCTTTTTAAGTGTGTCCGAGAACTGCGATGGCCTTTATGTAATGTAAAAACGCAGCTCTTTCTAGAGCCAGAGTTTGGTTTGTCCATTCTGGGCCACTATAGAAACATGGTATCTGAAAAAATCCTGTATCTGTGGCAGGACTTTTATAAGCATCCAGTCATTTCATTTGTATGTAATGATTGGACGAGCTACCTGCCTCTACAAGCTGCTAGCTTCTCAGCTATGGAGTACTAACAATAGTACTCGTAATAGTAATAGATCCTTTTTTTTTATGTAGTTTACTCTTACTTGATTACAAACCGTAGCTTTAATAACGTTTTTGTATTTACCGGTAGTATTTTTTAGATTAGGTCATGGGAAAATGTGTTCAGTATTTATCGAATCATATTACTCAGATGAGAAAAGTTTTGTTTTTTAAAAGTGTTCAATTTGGTCTAATTGAAAAATCAAACATAAAAAATAAAATAAACTAGATATAGAGATACTGAATAGAAACGCATCGAATGGCTACTGTAGAAAAAAATTCTGACTACGGATAGAATCTCAAATGGGATTTGATTACATGAAAATCTTAGGATACTAATAAGATGTTGACTTTGGAAAGACGGACAGACGGGAAGACAGTCTCAGTCATGTCCCAACGGAGAAGGATTATGAAATAATAAATACCTTTAAAGAAGCTCTAGCGTTCATGCATACACAAACACAGACTTTGACCAACAAAAGGTATTCTTCAATTCTGTTTCTGTTTCAAACCACAACTATTTTCTCCCATGAACAATCCACAACAGCCTGAGTTATCTGCACATTGCAATCCTCCCACAGTCTCATGAAATCTCTCTCTGGTGACTAAACATAATATCTACGCTAACCTCACGGCAGCGTGTCTGCGCGTTACCTGCTGGTCCTGCAGTTTGACGCCCACCACTCTGAATGTGTTGTTGGCAGTGTTGTGGTAGATGTTGATGCGGCTGAATCCCTGCTGTCCGGGCTTGATGGGCACCCACTTCTTGCTGGTGTCATCGTAGACCATGACCGAGGCCCGGGCCTGGCAGATACTCTGCTCGCTGGGAGGGAAAGAAAAGGACAGAGATGAAGGAGAGTTAGTGACAATGAACCAGAGGTAATTCAAGAAACATCTGATTTAAGGTCAACCTATTCTTATGCTTTTTATTATTATATATTATATATTGTTCTTTTTTTTATCAACTTGGCACATATATATCAAAGCCAGTTTGCAATTTCCAAGACATTATTTCAGTAAGCCTCAGAGAAGAGTGTGCATTCAGCAGTGTGTTATACAGCTATGTATTGTACATACAGGTGGAGAGAGCATACGTGATGAATGGCAGCACTTATACGGTAACTGTTTGTAGAGAAATATAACTATTGTATTCCTTCTACGATGGATTTTACGTTCTGTGATTTGTTTTCTTTTTTAGCAAAATAATTGCTTGGTGTCAATTTTAAATTGAAGATCCAGAAGAGTGTTTGTTACCTAAAGCCAAGACTATCGATACACTGCAACGCACACAGCCACATTCAAACCACTAAGATGCATCTGACGAGTCACAAGAGAATCAAAACAGTAAGAAATGTGTTTTCGGGGTCAAATCTTCCTTTAACAGTGATGACCGCTGCTTGTCTGAGGATGTAAGTGAGATCATTGCAGTGAACAAGGCAACAACTCAGTCTGCTAATCCTGTGTTACACTAATAGTCTAATCCAAATGTAATCAAGCGTTTGTCCAGCATCTGGTGACGTTCTTAATGAGAGGAAATCGTAAAGTGTGTGTGTGTGTGTGTGGCCTCCAGTGTTGGGTCTGCCTACTCTCCCATGTGTTTATCATGGTCCAACTGATGCTTGTGCTCTCTCTTCACTTTCCCTCATTGGAACACACACACACACACACACACACACACACACACACCCACACACACTGGTGTACTGTAAACAGTACGGAAGGGGTGTTTCATGACTTTCTCCCTGTGTTTTCTTTTTACAGTGCATAGAGGCCTAGGAAACGGGTAAACACTTCATGGCTATCCATTGACTTGAAGGTGCCTCCTTGTCACTTTCATCTGTTAGAAAACATTCTATTCCATTATCCAAACCGCTTATCCTATTCAGGGTCGCAGGGAGGCTGGAGCCGATCCCAGCTGACATTGGCCGAAAGCAAGGTTCACCCAGGACAGGTCGACAGTTTATCAATTTAAAGTCTCCAAGCTGCCTGTCTTTGGGAGGAAACCGGAGAACCCGGAGGGAACCCACGCTGCAACGGGGAAAACTCCACACAGAAGGATCGCCCCGGATCGGGGATCGAACCCGGGCCCCTTTTGCTGTGAGGTGACAGTGCTACAACACCATCATGCTAGAATACATAAACATGCCGTGTGGCGCGGGATGCACAACCAACCGGGTCAAGCTGGATGCCTAACGTTATACCCAGCAAGCATTTAGTCCAAATGTCAGTTTTAGACCAACTACATTTCTGTAAATTACGCTCAAACATTTCGAGCATGCTATTTGTTTAATAGTGGAATTTGGATAAATGAGAAAGCTATACAGTGTTATGTTTTCAGCAAACTACAGTATCTTGCTAACAGCCAACAAGACATAGGGCGGTTGAATAATCCTTTTACATGCTGAAATCTAACGTTTTAATCTAGCTGCAGGCATTTTGTTCGCCGTCTCTACGGCAGACTAGAAAGCATGCGCTGAATCGCTGTAAAGTGAAGAGGAAAACAGAAGATCAAGGTGGACGTATGGGAGGAATGAGGGGGTGAAACACACGGGAGGAACAGAGAAACAATTTTGACTTGCAAATGAGATTAACGAGAAGAGTCCCATCTGTGCCTTTGCCGAGCTAAAATTAGTGGATCGACCCCCGAGGCCAAGTGAAAGAGCTGCGTCAGAGAATAGAAGGAGGGGAAAACAGAAAAGGGGGGAAAAGCCTTGGCTTGTAGAGTTGCTGCATCCGCAACATGAAGAAGCCTACAGTGAGAGGCAGGAGTACATAGCCTACGTCAGTGATTTTCAACCAGTGTGCCGCGGCACACCAGTGTGCCGTGGGAAAATGTCCAATTTCACTTAATCGGTCCAAAAGAATATTATTTAGTTGCCGCAAATAATTTTCCATTGTTGAGCGTCTGAGCCTGCAATTAAATAGTACTCAATGCCAGTAGGTAGCGCAATAATTACCGACCATATATGCTGTATTATGCTACAATGTGTGACACTACTTTTTGGGTTGTTGGTGTGCGCGGGATGTCTTTATTGTAGAAAATGTACCGCGGCTCAAAAAAGGTTGAAAAAAACTGGCCTACGTAATTAAAGATAGGATGGCGTTTAAAAGACATTATAGAAGGAATAGTTTCATATTTGGATAACGATGCTTATTTGCCTTCTTGCCATGAAAATTATACCACTGTCTGTAGGCTTGGCCATAGTTAGCTTAGCTTCTCATGAAGCCTGAAAGCAAGCTAGCCTGTCTCTGTCCAAAGTATAAAAAAAGAAAGAAAGTAAACTGTTGATTTGAATCAAGATTAAACCATATATACAAACAAAGTGTTGTTTCAGCTGCCTGTAGTTTACATTTTATGCTAACTAGGAAATGTTAGCATGCTATTACACATTTCTGTCTGCACACAGATTAAACAAACACGTTACCAAGTTAGTGAGCGCTAAAAGGTACTGCAGAGGCCTCTGTTTCCTGCTAATCGCCTCAAGGCTCCACAGCTTCACACTTACAGACGTGAGAGTGCCGTCAATCTTCTCATCTAACTCTCAGTGAAAAAGCGAGTCAGACAATTCTCAAAACGTGTGAAACTATTCTTTTAAGAAGGGACTGGATTTTAATGCTCGGATATATTTTTATTTTGCCATCCCACTGTGGGAAAAAATCATTATGGGATAGAAATGTTTTCACGAAGGCTTACTGAAAGAGGAAAAGGAATGGACTCTGGAAGCGATGGAAACACATTTATCCTTTTTGAAGATATAGTATTCATGAAACGAAAGCAACAGGCTAAAGATAGGATAAAGAAAATAATATGAGCTGTCCTTCTCTTTCACTTCAGAGCACGCTGAAAAGAGAGCAGGAGGAAGCGGTTGAAACTTGTAACAGAGTCTATTCAAATAACTCAACAAAAGGAAGAAAAAAAGCTCCATATAATACCCTGCTGCATGCATTTTAAGCTGGAGTTATAAATAACTTTCTCCCAGGTTGAATCTTATTCTCACACACACGCACACACACACACACGCACACACACACACACACACACACACACACACACACACACACACGCACACGCACGCACACACACACAAACGTTATGTTGCATTAGTGGTTTCGATGTGCACACACTTGAAATCAGCCCGAGTACCAGCAGGGCAGCGATGTGTTTAATTTATTTTCTTTAACTTGTCGACTCTGTTAATTTTTAAAAAGGAGTTCTTGGCAACAAGCTGAAAATGGCACCAGAGGCCCAGAAGCATGAATAAATGAGGTCCCTGTGCTAAAAGAGACTCGAGCAGGAAATATGACGGAGACAGGGAGAAGGAGCTGGAGTGGTGGAGGGAAAAGAGAAAAGAGGGAGCGAGAGAGCGAGAGAGAGAGAGAGAGAGAGAGAGGGAAAGAGAGAGAGAGAGAGAGAAGAGCTGTGAGGAAGCTGAGGCAACAAGAAAACAAGTTTTTCTGACTGACAGTTATGGGACGCACACACACAAACATACACTCATGCATGCACTTGCACACAGATGCAGGAACGTTGTGTGGATCGCTTCATGCAACACCCGTTGAAAAATGTACAATTGCAGCGCAGGACATAAATAAATCAGATGCCTTGGAATGTACCTTGACAGCACACATACAGACACACAGACAGACACACACAGACACACAGACAGACAGACACACACACACACACACACACACACACACACACACACTCTAAATGCCATCCTCCTACATGGCCTGTTCATGTCCGTGCTAACGCAAATTCAAGCTGACAGGGACAGAGAGAGAAATCTCAGAGAGCTGCTCAGAAATCATCTTCCATTGAGTGAAAGAAATGGTCCAATCACAGAGCGGGAAGTAAAAATGAAAAGGTGCTCACTCACTCACTCAAAGGCTAAATAGCTATTTTGAATGATGGTGCAAATTGTGGTTGGGCTCTTATATACATAACAACGTGTTACATTCAAATCCAGCAAAAATGTCTAATTTCATCCCGCAATGACTTTAAGCGTGGTAACATAACCTCGAGAGTGCAAACAGAGCTGACTTCACCGTAGCTCAGTGAACGCAACACAAACGCTGAGAGAAAGGCATGCTAGGTTTTTTGTGCAAATTATGGCTTCAGCACCTGTAGTAAAAACTCAGTCCAACATTTCCCACAAGTGTCCCAGAGAGTCCTGTACACTCGGATTTGTAGCTTGAATTACTTTGACACTAAATAATAATACAACAATGTGTTTGTCTAGGGTCACATTAATGAGGGTATGTAATGATAAACACATGAATTATTCATCCACACTGATGCTTGTTTGAAAAGAATAATTATGGCTCAAATGCAACCCCTCATCTTCAAACTAACACACACACACACACACACACACACACACACACACACACACACACACACACACACACACACACACACACACAGCCGCCCCTTTAAGTTGTTCTCCCTTGAGTCTCAGGTCATCGCAGGGTTAATGAGATGCCTGCTTCGCCCAAACTCCTTCCACCGTTTTATTTTTATTTTTCCTCTCTCTCTCTCTCTCTCTCTTTCTCTCTCTCTCTCTCTCTCTCTCTCTCTCTCTCTCTCTCACAAGCGTTTAGCACCTCGCTTCATCGCTGATGAGGATATAACAGCTGCTCACACCTGCACCAGTCACACTCTATTTTCTCTAACCAGCGGCTTCAAATCGTCAAAGTGTTTCGTTCCCCTCTCTATTTCTGGTACCGCACTTCCTGTCTGCCTGCACTAAATTTACTCTGCTACCGTCACCCCTCTGATCCGAGATGAACAGCACAACCATGAGCTGTCAGCTGTAGGATACGCATTTGACAGAGGAAACCCAGGTAATAGGAAATATTCACATCCCCCCCCAAAACAAATCTGAAGCATGAAACATAATTAGTACTTTGATCCTCTCTTCTGCTGATGAATTGCCAAAGAAGGAGGTGGGAATTTAAATATAGCACAATTACTGCTTGGTAATGGAATTTTGCAATGGAGTATAGGTGAAAATTCTCACATTTACACATCATTTATTGTTGTTGTGTAAATTGGTTTCCCATCTGGGAGAAATAAATTATGTATCTATTTAGAATTTCATTGAAGCTCAGAGTTTTCATTAATGAATTAATTAACTGAGTCAGTTATGAGCCTTTGGTAACTGACACATTAAACGGTATAACTGTCACTCTGTTCTCGCAATAACATTTGTGCAACTCTGTGTATGTGTGAACTCCTGTGTGTGTGTGTGTGTGTGTGTGTGTGTGTGTGTGTGTGTGTGTGTGTGTGTGTGTGTGTGTGTGTGTCGCTGTGAGTGTTCGCACGTGTCAGTCTGTTACACTAATCTGTGCTGTCAGAGGGCCTCGTATGCGACTCCGTCTCCGTCCACGCAGCAGCTCGTACACCACCCTGCAGACATCACAACATCAAAGCTATTGTGCTGCTCCACTTTCCGGTGCCTCCGCGCTCAAGGCAGCGGTGCGCTAAACAACAAAGAAGGATGTGCCCGAAATAGAAGCCGCATGCAAATTTGTGTACACACTCGCGGTTTGAGATTAATACCATTCGTCTACACTCCATTTTGGGTGAATGAATGACTGCAAAGGTAACCGAAAGCTGAGATGGTGACAAAAACCTCGAGCCACGGCTTCGAAAAAAAAAATGTTGTTGGAGAAGTTGACGATGGATGTTGGCACATGAATCATGAGGAACATGATTTTCTGCAAGTCTCCTCATATTTTACAAACCCGCAAGTGACAAGTTTCTCCAAATGTGATGAAATTACTTTCTGTTGCCAGTAAACTCTGGCCTTTTGCCAACAGTGAGAGTGGAGTGCAAAGGTTGCGGTGTTTGACATTTTAGCAAAGGCAAGCCCATCTGTTGACACTGTGAAACCACAGAAAGCAGCTGTGTGTGCAGTGCCGTAACGGAAACACATGAGGCCCCCCTGCAGAATAACCCTGAGAGTTATCATTTTTTTTCAGAATTTTCTTGTGAAGAAAATGTATATTTAAAAAAAACAAACTTTTATAACATATTTTTATCATAACTATGAACATCCAGCATGATCTAATTAAGATGGCAGAAAAATGCTTTTCGAGCGGTTTCCGACATGTTCAAAATGTGTGCTTCAGACCCTTACCAAGGTCTCACATACTAATACACCCCTTGTTAGAAAGAACAGAGCCTAAAGAACCCGAATATGCAATGAAACCACACACAAACAAAGTGTCGGAGTCATTTGAAGGCTTTTCAGGGGAAAAACTGAGTAAATCGGTTCAAAAATGAAAAACGTCAAAGTTCTATAAGAAAACTACATTTCCCAGGAGCCAGCCCGGGTGCATTCTCTTCAGTAGACTGTGCATGTGCCGTCTGAGGTGGATTAAAGATCCATTTGACAGGGGAAATGCTGGACCCAGAATTGTAAAATAAAAACATCTCCGATTGGTTGACGGAATTTAAAGTTACTTATAGGTGGCTGGTAAGGATCTAAATTGTACCGTTCGACTCCTGCATGCCCGCACAGTCACGGAGATGTGTTTATTATTGAAATCCGTTGTTTTAAAGAATAGTTACAAGCGATTTTGTGAAACGTTACTTGCGTCGCGGAAAGTTGGGGAAAACAATAAATTGCCCCCCCTGTCCCTGCGAGGCCCCCCCGCGGTGCGGGGGCTGCGTGGGTAATCTCTACGGGCCTGTGTGTGTGGCTGATGATGTTTGGGCTTTTCTCTCTTGGCAGCAATGATAATGTAGATGAATCCTTTTCACTATCTAAGAGGAAATTTGTTTGACAAAATAAAAATAGGCAAAAGAACCAAAACTAGAATTACTGCCTTACGGTTGTTTAAATCCATGTGTATCCAACTTGTCATCACCTCATCATTTGTATCCAATTGTGTGAATTTGTCATGATAAGCATATCAATTTTTTTGTTATGGCTACAAATAGGTGAGGTCACAGTGACCTTTGACCATTGAATTCTAATCAGTTCACCCTTGAGTCCAGGTGGACGTCTATGCCGAATTTCAAGAAATTTGCTCATGGTGTTCCTGAGATTTCACGAGAATGGGGCAGTCGTGGGGTCACGGTGACGTTGACCTCTGACCTCCATATTCTAATCAGTTCATCCTTGAGTCCAGGTGGTCGTTTGTGCAAAGTTTGAATAAATCCCCTCCAGGCGTTCCTGAGATATTGCATCACAGCCTCAGGACACAAAACCACTGAATGAATTAATGAATATATACTTTATTAATCCCCGAGAGGAAATTTGGTGTCGACTGGTGCACTCTTTACTTAGTACCGTAACCTCGGGGGAAAAAAACAAAAAGACATCAGAGACATATAGCACCTCGAAGACTAGCTCCGAAAGCAATCTCAGAAAGAATGGGAAAAGTTGATCCCCCAAGTTGCTGCCACAAGATGAAATGTGAAACCATCAGGACACGCTCACTATTCTCACAAAAGAGAGCTGTCAACAAACACATCTTCATACTTATCAACTGAGCACTGTTACAAAATAAAGGGACTGGTATTCTAACTGGGGATGCTGTTCATTTTTGGGGTGTGTTCTGTGACTTTAAGTTCAATTCGAGGGAAGTTCACTGTCTCGTATTTTAACCATTTTGACAGTGACTACTTTTATAAAGCACACAGCTGAAGCGATCCTAAAGTGAAGCACTGTTAACTGTTGATGGAGTGACATCTGACTCTGATTTAAGCACCAACCAAAGCATAAATCGTCAAGAACTACATATTAAGGACATACGAAGAAGAAGCAAGAAGACATAATTCCATCAAGCCAACAAACTGCCTGACAATATTGTCCCTGCATGGAAACGAGCCAGTGGGCAGCAGTGGCCGTCATTAGGAGATCAAAATGTCCTGAACTGATTTGAAGGATAAGCTCATCTGGTGATGCCGCTGAAGCCAGAACAAGATACATAGTAAACCTCCTGCTGGTGCACCGACGAGAGAAACCGTTGAAACAACATGAAAATCAAACAACATGGAAATCATAATTGTATCCTAATAAAAGACATCATGCATTAAAGACAGAGAGAAAGGAGGATGCTAGGCTTTATATTTATATATAGTGGATAATGCATGCCACTTCTTAATATACAGTTGCTGTAAGTGTTGTGAAATGGCAAATATACAACCTGTAATTGTGCCCAGTCATCAGTGATGACTATCAAATATATTTTTCGCTCTTATTCTGATATAAGACGTACGTCTCTGTGTGATCTGTGAGGTGAGGGTGGCACGCGACATTTGCAAGGCAAATATTGTATTCAAATATGTGTATCCAAATTGCTTCTCATGTGCAAAGACGTCACTACACGATGCTGCAGCGACCTTGAGACTTGTAAAACATCACCTCATATAAGCTTGAGCTCCCACATTCTTGGCTAATATCACTGTCTGCTGTTCTGGTGCCTTAACAATCTGTACGTTTGAGTTGATTCACATCTCTCCCATCACATTTTAAGGACATATTAGTGTCAAGTCCTTACAGGTGAATAACAAGAAAGAAACTTAATGAACGATGTCACAGTTTTCAGTCTAATTGATTGAAAATCATTATTTCTGTCCATTTCTGTTGCTGCTTCACGATCCTTTACTACGGTACTGTAAAGCTTGTGGCAGTTTTGGGATTTGTGTCTCAGTAGCAGTGAAAGAGGAGTGAAGCGGATCATAATAAAGTGTCTTTGTGTCCCGCAGCCAGCTGCTTAGAGAGGACAGCCAAATCCCAGAGAGTTAGCTCGCAGAACAATCGTCACCACAAATTGTTTGTCTTTTTTTGTCTAACTCCTTGACAAAATGCTCTCTGTTCCACTAGACAGGAGGTAAATCATGGACCGGCCCAACAAGGGTGCACAATGAAACGTCTTGTACACATATACAAGTGTGTGTGTGTGTGTGTGTGTGTGTGTGTTGTATTTCTGCACGTGTGAGCATTCATCTGCATGAAACATCAAAGCTGCATAAAGCAGAAGAAAGAACAGCTGACAGCTTAAACATTTATAAGCGTGCCAGGGCAAAGCTACATTAGCAATGAGACTGAGCCCGAGCTAAACCTCAGCTTTCATGGAAAATGGGATAAATCGTGCTAAACCGACACCACGATCCAACCACAGGGGCCAGTTGGCATAATGAGGAGCCACTTTGAGTAAATTACATTAATTTCTGCTCCCATCTGAATCTATCTGCTGTCAAGCGTCACTTCAGGGAAGATGCCCACGCACTGACAGAAAGAGTTCGTCCCAGTTGCTACTGCGGCGTCTGTGAAACTAAAGGCTGCTGTTTTGGATGTCAGCCATGTTGGCTCCGCGAAAATGTTCAGGCAGCTTTGTTCTTGTGAAATTATGTGAAATTATCGAAACGTTTCGATGTGCAAATGTATTCTCTGTACATGGAAAATTCTGCAACAAGGACTGTGGTGGGAATCAACTAGAAGCAGACGGCAGCACAAAAATAACCAATTTTAAAAGATTATTGTTTAAATTGAGCAAATAAGCCATTTCCTAAAAATGTAAAAACTAATAATTAGGCTAATCTTTAGCAAAAGCATCTGTGTATATATACTGCAAACTTTAGTGACAAGGATACAAAAGTTATATGGCAATAATAACTGCACGTTTTAATTTTAACAATTGACACTACTCACATATGACTACAAGTCCAATAATCATATATGAATGTATCTGTTGTACATCTTTTGAGGCCGCTTGAGCAGCGATTTCTTTGCATTGTGGTTGAAGCTACAGTATCATTAAAAGTAGTAAATATCTCCGATTGCTACTTTGTTTATGTGATTATATATTAAAACCTGAGTGGTGAAATTCTGAATCATCTTTTTAAAGATCCTTCATTATTGTCCTCCAACTTACAGTACAAAAATACTAAAGAAAGCCACATTATAGCCTCCAGCCCATCTGTCTACAGCAGTATCTGTGTGTGTGTGTGTGTGTGTGTGTGTGTGTGTGTGTGTGTGTGTGTGTGTGTGTGTGTGTGTAGGCTTCTGTTCGGTGGTATAAATCACTGCATGTTTATCTGTGCAAGCATATTTATGCATATATCTGTAAAAAATGGTTTTGGCGAATGTAAACTGTCAGGCTGGTTTGCAGGCCAGTTATATAAGCAGCTTGCTTGCGTATTTTAGGTTTTAGTGGTGAACGGGGGCAAGTGGAAAAAAAAGTGAAGCATCTGAGAGTGAATAGAGACAGAAGACTCAGAAGAGAGAAAAATGGGCCTGCGCTGACAGCAGACTGTCAAACAGCCTGCCAGCTCTAATACAAACAGTTATAAAACAAACCAAATTGCGCAACTTGCAAATGAAAAGTCTAAAAATAGCCGGCCGTGGCTGATTTAGATTACAAACCTAATAAATATGGAAATTACCCACTCCCTTGTGTTACATGTTATAGTTCAGGACAGACAGTCTGTGACCTGACAGAGAAGATGGTCGCCAAGCTTCTATTCTGACTATAAAGCAATGGTTCATGGGAAAGCTGTAATATGACTCAGTAATAGTTATTATTGTTGGATATGACACCGCATATGAGTACCAAAATAGAGCTACAATTTTTAAGCTTCATCTCTATGGACCCAGAGTTTTAAATCATCTCTCTCTGGCCCAGTTTTTGCAGGCTATTGTGCAAAGCCAATCTGGCAAACTGTGCACAGTTTTAGACCGCTGACACCGATTCAACATATTATAGACAGAAAATATCAATTTAAACGAACATACCACTGATTTTCAAGCCATGTATTACATATTGCATATATTTGCCACACTGGGCATCTGCCACGTTGATCCAGGCTAAATATCTCAACAAGGATTGCCATGAAATGTCTGGACAACTATTGGATACATTGGGATAAAAAGGTCAAACTTCCACTTCCTCCAATACTTTGGTTTCTGACTAAAAAACCTGCAACGTGACATTTTTCAATTTGAACTCAGTTGTTTAAATAAAAATACGCTCAACTAAAATGATGAACATGGAACACATTGTACTTGCTAAATATCAGCATTGTCATTGTGAGCATGTTAGGATGCTGACGATAGCATTTAAGTACAGTCTCACAGAGCTGCTACGGTTGCAGACTTTTTTACATTTATGAAATGACTGGTTGTAGTTCACGTCAATAATGTGTAAAACTTGCAAAGACTTGAAACTAGTTGGCATTATGATTTCCTGGATGGTTAATTCAAACGCCTGTTAGATTCACTGACATTTATAGCAACGGTTTTAATGCTAAATCATATAATCCTTTAATGCTGTTTTCCTTGTTTTTTCATCACCAAAGCTTGTGAATTCAGTGCTTTTAGGGGACTAAGCACTTCCTGTCCCTTCAATCAACTTCATGACTCACAGGTAAGGTGGAAAAATGCATTTATCTGTCCGTACGCTGTATAGAAACATAAACACACACATTATGATCTTTTCATAGGAGCAAAAATATTTGCATTAGGCTCCATTATCTATCCAACCATCAGGCTTCAAGACTTTAATAAAAAAAAATTGTAGTTCTAATGGCATGATACTGTCTTCATTTCTTTGGTTGCGTTTGATGCGGCAAAAGTTATTCAAAAGCATGCTAATCAAACAGTCTAAGAGAGAGAGAGAGAGAGAGAGAGAGAGAGAGAGAGAGAGTGTGTGTGTGTGTGTGTGTGTGTGTGTGTGTGTGTGTGTGTGTGTGTGTGTGTGTGTGTACTTGAGTGTACTCAGCTTGTGTGTATTTGAATGCATGCCAGAGCCTGGAGACCCTGCAGAGAGGACGCCACATGCACACATAGACACACACACACACACACACACACACACACACACACACACACACACACACACACACACACACACACACATACACACACACACAGTCCTATCCCCTACTGCTGAGACCACGCAAGAGCACGCTAATCTGTTGGCATGACAACTGGAGTGGAATATTCGCTTGGCCTAGAAAATATGGCTGTGAAGAAAAGATGAATGAGCTGTGAGATATGAATAAAAAAAAAAGAAAAAGAAACAGCACCATAAGCCTACCGACTGCCTGCTCTCTAATTACAGACCCCTCTGTCTTTGTAGCAATACTACACAATGTCCCGTCTCATCCTCTCGTCATCACATACGTGTCTCACGTGGCTGCAGCTGTGTGTTAGTACGGCTGTGTGCTTCCACACGAGTGTACCGCTGTGGAATATTGTTTGAGCTCTAACCGCTGTCCCATCGCCTCGGAGGCATACACCACAGACTCCACAGACCGTAAAGCATACTCATAGCTACTTGCTGTGTCTACTGTACATGTGGCCTTGCTTTGGGCTTTTTGTTGTTCCCTTTTCAAACTACTAGTAAAGCCTTAAACGTCTCTGACGGTCGGAGGTCAGCTGGGACAGCCAGGAGGAGAAAAGCCACGTCCCGGTGCCATAAAACAGGTCCGAATTTACGGTTTAATTCCAGCTGAAAGATTGCGAAGAGAGTGCAAGGATGAGGTTTCTTTTACTGCTGCTCCGCATGATCGCGTAAAGCATTTAAGAGTTTCCTAAACCCCGAGCACTAATGCTGAGAGAGCACAGCAGTGGGAGATCTTGTTAGGGGGAGCGCAGAATCAGGAGGTTTAATGTGGTATCAGGTACTCGCAGCTCTAAAGTTGGGCTAATAAACGCATATATTATGAAGTGTGATGGATTAGATAATTTAGCTTTAAGATGAACATTGCGTTTAAGTGGTGTGTGAGTGGATTGAAGGAGGACGTTTTAATTTTCTGACTGCGTTTTTTTCAGTCACATGTACAAAATCTAAACGCTCTTAACGGGGTGTTGTCACGTAAGCAACATTTCTGGAACCAAAGGTCTGACAGAGTTAGAGCTCACTTTGGATAGTCTCTTAACTGTTATCTTTAAATTTACCTGTTCCCTCCTATACTGAAATTAAAGACAGACTGTCTGACCCCACTTGGCTTATATCAGAGAGACAGAAGAGAGTGGAAAATAACTGAGAGACTCAGCGGCAGAGGATTCAGACTTTGGATGGTCCTTTATGTCTCTGCAAAGACGGACAAATCCTCTGACATAACAGACGTATTGGCAAAGACAACACATGGTCAATTGATCCCTGATGAGTTGACTGCAGCCATAAACAAACAAGTTAATCTGCTGTGAACTCGGTGGCACCCGACACACCGCTGAGTTTTGATGAGATGCTTGAAGACCACCTTGAGGGAATAGTTCCACATTTTAGCAAGAAAAAAAAGTAGCTTATTCTTTCCTGAAAGTTCGATAAGATGGTTGATAATACTTTATCATATTTTTTCCATTAA